>NC_069736.1:5369932-5973265 GCF_027358585.1 Pangasianodon hypophthalmus | reverse complement strand
CCACTCTATCCAGTACTGTACTCCTCCACATCATGTCAGGAGCAACACTATGAAGCAGTTGGGCAGATAACAATCAGAGTCACAGGAGATGAAGGTTTACATACAAATTTGTTCTTTTTTCAGTAAGTGCCATTTATCCATATCACATATGATTTGAGCTCTAAATAGAATGAATATCTGTGTAAAATTCAGTTTGTACTGCCCTTGAATCCACCTCACTGAGGGAGCCAGGGATAAAGCAGTGATGCTGAGGACATGCCAGGTTACACTGGGAAGAGTGAAAATGCCAGTTGGAATCACTGCTTAAAATGGTATAGCCACTTCCTGGTGCCAAACACAGAAAATGGTTTCTTAGTAGCCATTTGGGCCAATTTAGAGCTTCCTTGGTGCCATGAACAGCAGGCTAGGTTGGAATGGTGACAGAAGGCACAATGGGGTTCTGTAGACCCCATTCAGATAAAAAAAATGTGCATCTATCCAGTACCATATTTTTAAATAGTTTTCACTAAATCAGGCTTATCACGTGTAAGAGTAATCTATATCTGGAATACCTCCTTCTCTATAGCCACGGTTTGTGCCATAGCCTGCATTAGTTGTGTGATGGGGCGGTTTGTATAGACCTGTGCCATTGGAAGGGAAGATTGTGTGTATTATGTAGTCTTCCTGTACTGGTTTGGGCTGCAGTGTCTCTCTGGCAGCTATTGGTGTCATCTGGAATCCAGGTCCTCGGATCTCCAGGATGGTGGTATCTTTTTTAGTGCCTGATTCAATGTAGTCATCATAATGCTTGCTTTTGCGTGAGCTACTGCGGCTGTAGTGATCTCTTGAGGAGAAGCGCCTGGAGCGATGGCCATACCAGCAGAATATTCCAAGAATAAGTGTTAGAGAGACTATCGCAGTGGCACCACCAATAATCCCAGCAAGTGGAAGTGAGGTGATGTGCTCCGAGCCCCGATCCTCCCCTTGGTCAACATCAGACGGGTTGGGATCGGATGTCTCAGCCTTTGCACACACTGGAGCCTCATCCGTGTCTGTGTTCCCTCCAGACATGCTGCCTTTGCTCCCAGTGCCAGAGACTAGGGGTACCATGCAGATGATGTAGCTGGATGCCGGTTGGAGGGCAGTAAGGAGATACTCTCTTCGGTCTCCCCTCACTAGAGTCTCAGTAATGGAACCCATTGCAGCACTAGTCCCCAGGCGGAGCCAACTAAGCCTGAAAGAAGAAGATGTTTGAGCCACACTCCACGTGACCCTGATGCTATCATGGGATAGTGGCTTTACATTCAGGGCCAGGTTCTTGCCCACACCACTGCTGCCAAGTGTGTAGTCTAAGCCTTTGTCCGGAAGCCCCAGACCCGGTCGCTTGGACCGCAGAGTGAACAGGGATCCTTGTGGAGGGGACAGAGTTGTGGAACTGACTCCTACTCCACCCATTCTATTGCCAGTAGTACCTCCCCCACCTGGTGAGCCCACTCCACCTATCCCCCCACCTCCAGCAGCTGCCAATTCACAGTCATCCATTTGGCTAGTAAGGTCCCTTAGTGGCATGTCACGCACTCGTTCTGGAGATTGGCAAGTTAGTCCTCGGACTGTAATAGTGTTCCCTTTGGCTTCCAGCCAGTCATACAGCCAGCGCAGGTTGCACCCACAGTGCCAAGGGTTGCCACGCACAAGCAACTGCCCCAGGCTCTCCAAGTCCCGGAACAAACCTCTGGGAAGTGTGGTCAGGTTGTTCCCGGAAAGGTCCAGCCTCTGAAGACCACGCATTCCATCAAGGGAGCCCCTTGGCATGTGGATCAGGGCATTGTCCTGGAGAGAGAGTCTTTGCAGGTGTGCACTAGGTAAATTGAGAGGTGGAGTCTGAAGGGAGTTCCGTACCAAAGACAGTTCAGTGAGGTTTGAAAGGCGTGAGAAGGTGTCATCTGCAATGCGCTGATTGGCCAGAAGGTTACCGTCTAAGACAAGACGGCGCAGAGAAGATAAACCTCGGAAGGCATGTGTGGGAATTGTTGAGATACGATTATCATCTAAGCGGAGCTCCTCTAGTGAGGCTGGAAGCCCTGAGGGAATGCTGGAAAGGTGATTTCTGGAAAGAAAGAGCAGACGAAGACGAGGATTGTCAGCGAAAGCCTGGTCTTCTATACTAACTGTGGACACAGAGTTGTCATCCAAATGCAACTTCTCCAGGAGAGGCAACCTGGCTAATGCAGCCCGTGGTAACACCCGGATGTTGTTGTCTTGGAGATGAAGTTCCCGTAATGATGGCGGTAGGTGCATGGGAAAGTCATCCAACTCATTATCATAGAGATATATAACCTCCACAGTAGTGAGGTACTCCAAGGATGTGGGAAGTCCTGCATTATCTATATGATTGTTTTGAAGATAAAGAATGGAGGCAGATGGGGGGAGAGGTGGGATAGCACTCAGTCCACGATCATTGCAGTAAATAAAGTCTTCGTCACAACGGCACACGGAGGGACACACTACATCCCCTTCGGCATCCATTCTCTGTGAGGCAGTTGCAGCACACTGCAGCACCTCGGCCAACAGTGTGAGGCACAGCAGGAGAAGAAAGAGCCAATCACGAAGCTCAGCCATGACTTCAGGAGCCATGATTCCACTTTCTAACCTTTCGTCTTCTTGTTTTCTTGATGATGTGCCCTTCTCTTCTGTGTAGCTACTTCACAGATACCCAGAATCTAGGTCTCCTGTTAAGCTGCTGAGCAGTTTAGTGCTGAGCCACAGTAGGGCTAAGGCAGCCAGCCTGAGGAAAGAGAGAGAAATAAGCTTGAATTAATACCTAAAGTACTCAAGATCCCTCTGATTTTCCAATTAAAACCTAAAATGCCACATTCTGTATAGTGTTATTAAATTACATGTCCAAACAGATCTAAAACAATTATACATCAACAACTCTACTGAAGAGGTAGACACCAGTCATCATGCAATATAAAGACACTTTGAGGGAGATCAAGAAAAATGGGCCAAAACAACTTTATGACATCTTTCCCATCTGAGTGATCAAGATGCTGAGTTTACTGAACGGAACACAATTTGATGCCATTAAAAAGCAGTGATGTCAACTTTGTAGGTAACAAATGACTGTGGATGAACCACACATTCCAATGGTTGTGCGGAACATTTGCATCCCTTTCACTCTCAAGTGTGTGCACACAGTGATCTCTGTCCAAGCATCACAAATATTTTCAAACATGACCATCCTTCCCTTCCTTCCCTGTACAATCTCAGTTTGTTGACAATGCATTAGAGTCAGCTCATGTATACTTGTGTGGTTTTGCACCTGTGTGTGTGTGTGTTTGTGTGTATTTGAGACCCAGTTTGTTTCTGTCAAGGAAAGTTGGTTTAGGGTATTCCATAAGAGCATGTTTGAGACTAAACAGCTGGTCAAATGAATCTGTTGACAAGTATGGGGTATTTGGGGCACTTCTCTGATATACAACTGAAAAGATTCCAGACAGAGAGAGGTAAAGAGAGAGTGATTGACGTGTGTGGGATCACAGAGCATATGGAGTTGTGAGTGTAATGATTAAGCAGGTGCTCAAGAGAAGATTATTAAAAAAACTATTAAAAATATTAAAACGATTAAAAATATAACATAGCTTAAATAGATATGATTTAATTTTATTGACATATACTGACAAATCTTTTTATTCCAAAACTTGGTCAATAAACAAAACGTGTAAAATATGCAACTTTGTTGTGCGAACTATAAGGGCTTACTGGTATAAACGAGTTTGCATGGCTAAGCCTTCCCTCTATTTTTTAACAAACATACTATACATAAAAATAAGAATCAATTTTCAATATAGTTTTATTTGCTTTAAACAAATAGCTTCAAGTGGATTATTTTTACAGCACCACCAATAGTTGTAAGAAAAATATACAGAATTCATGCAGCCTATTATTAACAATCATGTCAAATGATCACACTTGGTAAAACTAGATAAAAAAGATATATTTTAAAACCTAAAGTAAAGTAAACCTAAAGGTGGTTTTCTTTCTCGATCACTGATTTTTTCAAAATGCCTACAAACTACAAGTCAGTAGACTACACAAACAAATTATACTCAGGGATGGCACAACTATTGTGTGGTTTGAGTGAAAGAACTGTCTAATGGCAAGCGACAGCTTCTCTATTTACCATGCTTGCTATTCAGAAGAGACACGACATAATTATGGACTTGAAAACACTTCCCTTTAAAAAAAAAAATAGCAATCACAAATGGTGCTGCCTGTCTTTCAATGAATGTGTTTCTATGTGTAGGTGTAACAGTTTTATGCCTGTGAGACCTTGAGTTATAAGGCTTAACCATAATGGATTCATAATAGTAAAGCTGAGTTACTGATAGGTAGTAAAATGTTTTAGCCTTCCCATTAATTATCATGACCAGCCTTCACTGACAGTTACACTCTAACAATAATGGTATTGTAGCAAGATATGAGAAAAAGTTGTCTCTATGTAATTTTGTATAATTTTCCAACAATAGATCAATACAGTATAAACAAAACAAATTCAGTTTATTGTGTTCCTATTGGTTTTAAGGTGGTCTCGCACCTTCAGACCTTTACAACTATGCTAGTAACAAAAAGGTAGTCTCATGAACAAAGTATACAAATTTAGAGCATGATTTAAAATGTAATTTGACTGAAGAATTTATGACATTCTACAAATAAATGTTTTGAATAAGCAACTGCCTCTGTAACTACCCCTAGATCTTCTCATAGTAATTGCACATACTGTACAGTTGTGTTTGTTGTGTGTGATGTTCCAATTACATCTACAAATAAAAATTGTGCATTTGATCAAGTGTTAGTAATGTTGGCAGAAAATACATTTGTATACTTTGCAACACAACACTGAGGATCTGGTCTTGGTCACTTGAGGAACCTCACATATGTATTTTTGTGTGTGGATGCATGAGTGCTTGACCATTTAAGTGCATGTATGTGTGGTCCCTTAACATTTGTGTGTGTGAGTGTGTGTGTGTGTGTGTGTGTGTGTGTGTGTGTGTGTGTGAGAAATACGCATGAATCACTAGGGGACAGGCTGAAATGGGGCTGTCCAGACGGCATGTCGCCTTAGTGCCCCCACCAAGCCACACTCCTCCAATATTCCAGGCAGTGTGAGGGCAGCTTGGGACTATATCAATTTACATCGAGGGACCCTGGGACAGGCCTGAGCAAGAGAGACAGAGCATATCCACAGCTCTGTTATCACTCCCTCATAAAATTCACCGCATTACAATAAAACCATATCTGGTGCTGCCAGGTGTCACGCGTGAGTGTACGAAATAAAAATAACGGTTTATCAGAAGGGTACCACTGGCGCATGGGAAGATATGGCCATATTCAATGGTGAGCAGAGGATAAAGCCAAGTAGGCTGCTATCTGCTGATGCATGTCCATAAATAACAACTTTTTATATATGCGAATTGCAATGGAGAACAGAGAGATGCAGGCTGATCAAAACACATGAGGGGGTGATGTATAAAAGAGATGGATGAGAGAAAAAAAAAGTGATATGATGAGAATAAGAGAGAGAGATGGTGGGAGGGAATAGGAAAGGAAGCATGAACATAGGGGAGAAAGTTAATGGTCATTCTCGGATGAATCATCTATCCGTCCATCTGCCCATCCGTCTGTCCATCTCTTCATTTCTTTTCATTTTCTGCCTAATAAGGTTATTTGGTTGTCATCCAGGCATTGCATAATTCAAGTCAATGAAGCTTGACTGTGACGCATGACTGCAAGAATTTTATTTCTGTCAGAACAGAAGGTGTCTTAAAATTGCCCTGAATATGTCATTTGAAGCCATTAAATATAATTTATGTAGAGTATTAAACTGTTTAATATGCCAGGAATAAAACACAATGGGACATGCTGTTATAGGAAAATCATCAAGGATGGGGTGGCACAGTATTAAGTAGAGTTACTCTTACCACCCCTAAGGTGATGATTTTGAAGGTGAAGTGTTTTATACCTGTTATTCAAGTTAGTTCCTGTTATCACTTACGTTATAGCAGCTATAAACAGTCATTCTCTAAATAGCTTTATTTTTCTCTTTCTTGACATTTATAAGACACAAAAAACTCAGCTTGTCATGTTAATGAGAATCTGGAAGGTGTAAAGTTTCTCCCTTTGGTAGAAAACTTACTGAAACTTACTTCCAAGAATGTTAAATATAGTGCATCTCCTTATACAAAGACCACATCATGTGCTCACAAGATTTTTCTTGTGTAGAAACAATTCTTTGTCTAAACAAAGAATTCCAGTAGGGGAACTCTAAAGGTTCTATGTAGAACCCTACAACAGAGGGTTTTCCTTTCCAAAAAGCTTCCTAGTAGAACCTCTTTAGAAAGGTACAAACGTTAACCATCCAAAGAGTCTTTTCCAATATATGTTACAAATATTTTTGGAAACTATTGCTGCTCTCAAAGACATTTCTCAAAATTATGAAGCAACAAGCACAGTTCTTCTTCAAAATGAAAATACTACACCTGCCAGCCAGGGTTCAGCTAAAGAGCTTTTAAACAGTAATAAAAGTTACTAACTCTCTATTGCTCCCTCGTTCCTGCTTTCCTTCCTCCCTCTCCCTGTCCAGCATTTACTAACCAAATCCCTGTTGGTCCATCGAGGAGCCTATTCTGCACATCAAAACCTGTTGCCATGGAATTCATTTGAATCAATGTCCCTCCTCAACAAATTGAAGATTAAATATTAATCCTTAAAGCACGAACGACCAGACAGCACAGACTCCTGATCCCCCAATCCACAGCAAAATTACAGTCTGCCACCCAGAAACAAAAAAAAAACAAACAAACAAAAAAAATCTATATTACTATATATGAAAATATTCAAATAAAGCAATGAGACAAGGAACACACACTTGGGGCAACATGATGCAATTCATGAAGTCTTGTTCTGTTCTTGAAATTAAAAGTTCCCAGCTCCAATCCTGTTGCCCCACTGACCTGTAATTCAAAAACTTAAAATAGCGAATTAAAAGCATAATAAAATAGCCTAAATCCTGCACACACATTACGATTTCATGACCTCGATTTAATATCTTGTGGCTTCATTAACTTGTGTGCATGAGCAGCTGTCGGGACATGATATAAAAAAAATCACATGCAAAATAATAGGATATACTATGCTATTTTGTAAGATGGCAAATAATGAGGGTGGAAGCCATATTGTTAAATGAAACCAAATTTGTAGTGATTAATGTTAAAAATTACATTTAAGACTATTCATGCAGCAATATACAGCAATGTTAATATACAAGACTTATATTATTTGTATTTTAACGCATGCCACATTCGTATTCATCTATCATTGTATTAGACTGTTTTATTTATTCATTTTTAAACTCTTGCTTTTATGCTATATCGTATTACATTTGAAACCAAAGAAAAAATTTGATTTTATTTTTCAGTCCGTATTTTCTATCCCTGAATTTTTTTAAGGGCTTAAAGTCAAGTGCTTGTGTTTAAAGGTGATAGTCTAGATGCTATAAAAAACACTGACTCAGATGCCTCTACTCAAGAAAAATCTGGCAACTTTAGAACCGTGAGCTACATGCTTGCATAATCTGTATGGGGGGAGCTCAGAAAATCACCTTAATCAACTGCATAACCAGACTGAATACATGTAACTTTCCTTATGAGTCCATTGTACTCAGAACAGAAGTTTCCAAGTCGATTTTCCTGAGTTCCGATCTAAACACGTTCCAGTGCTTTGGCTTGGAAAAATATGAATGCCAAGAGCAAGACCATATTTGTATGTCTAGTCTCTGAATTTGATAAACATATAAAGAAGATCTACATGGATTATTTCTGTGTGATTAGCAATGAGACACATGAGAAACTAGTAAATCAACAGAATTACTTTACAAATCTAAACTTTCAAAGCTGTTAAAACATCATTTCACAACGCAAATAGTGTAGGTTGTGACATCAGGTGTGTTTAAGTCAGAGAACTCAGGCTTGGTGGATCTTGTTTGAGCTGCTTGCTGAGTTGAATGGCCGCTCCATTGCACTTTTGCATGTCGAGGTTGGTTTTTCCAAGGTCCGAGTACAATGGATTTCAGCATTAAGTCGCCAAGTCTCAATATGGTCCAGTGCTGGGTGTATTTGTGCAATTCCCAGGTATCACCTTCTACCCACAGTCACTTGCTATTTTTCATCTGTGACATCTACTCTCATACAGTTACAGACTGTAGTTCATCTGTCACTTTACACAGTCCATCAATGCAGATGGACCATGACAGATTCGCAACTGACTAGGTCTGATTTGGGTGGTGGACATTCTCAGCATATAGACACAGAGTGCCAAAAATACCCCAACACACTCACACACAACTAAACATACACATTGCAGTGTGTTGGGGTATTTTTGGCACTCTGTGTCTATATGATTGTATATTGGTGTGTTATTTGTTTCTGTAGGACAACAGATGCAGGACCCACATTCCATTATTGTCATCACAGCCAAGTGACGTATACTGTAACTAAATAACAAATACGGACGAAATAATGCAGACCATTAATTAGTCAAACTGTCACAGAATCATCACATTCATCAATCAGTCAATTGGTTGAGTCAGACAACCACCATCTAAATATAAAAACACATATACATGTTGTGTATGTAAAGGATTATAAATGGTTTGTCCCTCTGAGGTTGATGGTCCCTTAAAGGTTCTATGCAGAACTCTCCAACAGAGGGTTTCCCTTACAACTAGGTTACAAGTCAATCTCCTCTAGAGAGCAAGGAGCATAACCTATTTTCATTCTGGAATAGTACTTTTTCTTTTCTCTGCAAATAAATATTCATTCATGATGTGGATACTATACTTTAATGGACTGTATGGTTTCTGCTCTCAGGATGTAACTGCAGTGTCCTCAAATGCTGCATCAGTCTCGAATGTGATTAATCTGTCACTGTCATTAAGTAGGGCGACTCCGACAGTCGTGCAGCATGCAAGCAAATTTCACATTCAAGCAAATTATACACATCTCTGCCCATCTTTCCTCAGTTCTTCCTTCCCTCTGCATCTCTTAATCACGTTGCTTTAGCCTTTCTTTCAAACAACTCTGGGTTCAGAGCTGACAGCTGGCTACGTATTTAATTCGGGAGTCACGGTGCTTTAGCATTCTACAGTTTTGTGATTAGAATTTTTCTTAACAGGATTAGTTTTTTTTTTTTTTTGCAAGCTAGGCAAATGAATTTCTTAACTTTATTCAATTCATTTATCTAGACTTATTACTTGCTTCAAATTTAAATCAGCACAAATGAACAAATTCACATAAACACACACTTCCAGTGGTGTGCAGGACCCAAGGCAATATTTTTGTTCCAGAGCCTAGGATGAGGGAATATGGCTTATGCATGGTGTGTGGATACAAATAAATGATAGCACATAACCAGAGTACGAATGACACCATAGGAAATTAAGCAATTTTTAAACACTTAAGGACTTGAATTTCCATAGCTGTAGACATGTCCACATTTCCATTTCTATAACTGTTTCATGTCAAAATTTAAACCCTAAAAATACCATTAAAATTAAATGATGGAATACAAATATACTTCACACACAACAGAGCAGCCAGCACGTGATTATTGATTCTTTCTTTCTACCATAAACTCACACTCTATGATCAATAATACAATAATTTCTCACACATACTCTAATAGATCTCTAACAGTTGATGCTTTCTGCCATGGGCATAATATATTTCCATCCCTCGCAACCTGTCAGAACTTCTCACTTGCTAACTGAGCAATGTTGTTTAATTACTCATATGACAAAGTGCACTCTGAGTAACATTAGTTTGTGATCTACAGTTTACTAAAAATAATGTTTCAAAAGAAAACATTTAGCTAGAGTTCTCGATAGCTGCTTTGCTGATTGCAGAAATATCTCAACATCCATTTCTTGCTATAATCTTAGCTGATAGTCAGTTCAGGGCTTTGATCGACTGCCCCTTTCGCTTACCCTTTGAGACGGGTCTGATTGTTCACTCACTTAATCACAGGCTAAATTAAAGTCCCAGGGAAGCAAAATCTGTGATTTCTTTCTAATGGCATTGATGTTGGTCACAGTCTGCAGCATAAGGGTGACTTTTCTTCATCTACATATCCTTTTACAGAACTTTCTGCTTTTCAGGCAGTTAATCTCACAGAACCTTCACCCTCACCAATCACAAGGCTGATGTTCAGGGCTTAAAAATATCACTCACCAAATGAGGGTAAAATCTGGCACTGGCGGGGAACTCTGTTAATTTACCAGACACTTGGGTGCTCCTACTCGATTATCTCCTCTTACAATTTGGCTTTAGTATGAACTAGCTAATGATATGTTGCACATACACACACCACAACATGGCAATGTTTTGACTAGTAGAAACACTACTGGGCGTGTAAACTAGCTACAGTGGCTGGGGATCTACAAAGTTATTTTCCAGCCCTAATGATGAGGCTAACCTAATGAGCAAAAAACTAAACTAGTGAATAAAAGCTAACCTAGCAGATAAAAACTAAACTAATGAGTAAAAGCAAAAACGACAAAGTTTACTTAGTGAGTAAAAGCAAAGCTTGCAGGTAAAACCTAACCTTGTGAATAAAAAAGGTTTTTTTTTTTTTTGAAACACATATTAGGGTGTAATTAAGGTCTTGTTCTTTGTTTGATAAAATGTAAACTAAACACTTGTAAATGGTTTATTCACTACGAATTAGACTTTATTCATAAACACTCGTATTGGTTCATAATTGGGGATATGTTGTTTGAAAATGACTAATTAATGCATTATTAGTTGTGATAAATTATTAAATGCCCTCATTATGCAAACAACTGGGCATTAATTAATTGTCTAAATTCATAGCATATTAGTGTAAAATTACCAACATGTTATCCCTGTAGGTTCTGGTGGCTTCAGGTGACTTCTGCAGACTTCTGAAGGCACTAATACTACAATACATGTCCCATATTATAATATTCATATACATTTCAATAAAATTCAAATGCTGTTACGTCAATGCCCTACAGTGTTATTTTTCAGATAAGACAAGAGATAAGAGATAAGACAATTGTTATTTCTGCTTTGGAGGTCACGGCTTTGTGGATGCAACACATACTGGCCTGTTGGCATTTTTTTTTTTTTTTTGCTATCAACGACATAAAATAATTTCGACATAATTTGACTTGTTAAAAACTTGTGCTTTTTAGCTACAAATTAGTGACAATAAAAACTCTACTTTAGAATATAGAACACATATCATAAATTTAGTGACTTATTCAGATTTTAAAAGATTTTAAACTGATAAACTGCAAGTCACTTGATGCTCCCTAGAATCTACAGGTATAATATGTATCATACACTAACAAAAGATGAATTTAGATTATTCATTTATGTGGCATCATTTTCACAACAATGATTAAGAGCACTGAAGAAAGCTATGGGCTGTAACGTCTGCTCATTGGTCTGTTTTAACTCAATGATCTTTGTACTTTTTTCACTATGCAAATAAAATCTAAAATAATAACTATATATTTTAATAGACCTTCGTGGTCTGGTTTTCATTCAGTCTGAAGACAGCCTCTGCCTTGGATTTTGAAAATTTTCTTGCTTCACGCACCTGAGGACATATTTGTCTCATTTGAGCGCAACTATCCTTCTTCCTTACACAACAATGATTAACAAAACATTAATTCCACATTATCACAACTGATAATGCATTTATTAGTAATTTTCACACAACAGATCTCAAATTGTGAATTAATATAGGTGTTTATGAATAAAGATTAATTCACAGTGAATAAACTCTTTACAACTGTCTAATTAGGGCTTTATGAAACAAATAACAAGGCCTTCATTAGCCACTAATATGTGTTCCTTAAAATAACGTATTACCAAAAAAGCTAACCTAGCAAGCACAAGCTAAACTAGTAAGCAAAATCCACCCTAGGGAGCAAGAGATAACCTAGCAAGAATGGCCTACTGTGATAACTGTGAATGTAAAGCTGAAAAAAATCCAGATTCTCTCCACTTGCACTGTTGTATTTAAGAACATATTTAGTTCTTGAATGGCGTAGCAGGCTGGCAGTCACAGACAGGCTGTCAATCAATCTAGCTCATTACAATATTATTACACCCACACTCTGCTACACTGTGATTTTATGCCTCAGGTTTTGTGTTTGCATTGTGATCACAAAAATAGTGGCCCATAATATCAGATACTTTAAAACCTTTACTTGAGTACTTTTCTAAACATGTTGCTTTAACTTGGCTTGTTTATCCAGAAATCTATCTTTACTTTTGCTTATATACAGTATAGTGTACTTTATACATCAATGCTAGTAATCTAGCATGCTAGCATCTTAGGTAGGGGCTGCACTGTTATAAGTAAGGAATAAAACACAATGGGGCATGATGTTATAGGAAATTATCAAAAAGTATACATATTTCTTTGTTAAATAACAACACATTTTTAACTATTGATTATGTATAGCATCTACAATACAAGTCTCTGTGAATGAGTTGTAACTATAGAAATGATAATGTACTAGAACAAGCACATTAATAGAAACCTGTGATTTGAAATACAGCTAGCACTACTGTCAGAACTGCTGTTACAGAAAATTAATCAACACCTTCTGATCAATCCATGAGAATCCATGAGTGATGTGGTATGATGCTTACTATGTGTAATGGTGTGCTATTACCTACACAATGCTTGCCTTAAGAATGTGCTTTAATGTGCTAATATGCTAGTATGCGTTTTGCTTTTAGTGTGCCAGGGAGTCTAGTATATGTTTTAGTCTCACAGAGTAATAGTCAGCTAGCATCCTAGCTAGTGTGTTTTAGAGCTGTAGTGTTATACTGTGCTTTGGAGTGTTGGTATTCTGCTACCTTTAGAGGCAGAAGCTTTCGCAGACTTTTATAGTGTGCTAGGGGATTTTAACGAGCTACTGTTCTTTATGCAGTGCAGCGCAGTGAAAAGGTGACGGCTTTATTTGTACCAGCGTGTTAAAATGTATTATTGTGATCTGCTAATCTTTTTTTTATTGAGTCGCTGTGTTGGATTTTCTGAAATGGATGCAGGGATGCAAGCCTCAGTCACTTGCTAACATCTTGTATTCAATTTATGAAGTTTTTTTCCCCCACTTCTGTCAAATGTAAATTGTCAACTCTGTGAGTGTGTGTATATATGTATTCCCCTATGTAGGGGCAAAAAAACTTTCAGGCTGCATCTGTGTGTGTGTGTGTGTGTGCTTAGGCTCTAGTGCTTAGTATGTCTGAGTATTGCATTTGTATGCAATCCATCATCTTTGGTTAGATAAAAAGATGGCAGTGTGTTTAAATTCAAATTGAACAACCTCTATCTCTCCCTTCATCTCGGTCTGCCTCTCCTTCGCTCCCTTGCGCTCTCTCTTTTTCTCGTCCGTTATAGTCCATATCTGAACGTGCTCTGAATAAGAAACAAGGTGGCTGATTGAGTCGCAATTTCTCTCTGCTGCTTTCATGCAAACCCTTCTGTTTCATCATGCCCCTTTTTTCAGCCTGTCTTTTTCCTTCTCTCTCTCTCTCTCTCTCTCACACACACACACACACAAACACACACACATGCACAAACACACACTCATAATCTAGCTCTTCCTCCTGTCCATAAACCCCTTTCATTTCCCCCTCCTCTAAATTCGTTTGCCTTTGATTCTCTCATTTCATCTGTCTCTTTTTTTTTGCTGCCTGTTTCCTTCTTTCATGAGCAAAAAAAAAAAATCTTTTTCTCATCTCTTCTGCTCTGTCTTCTTCCACTCCACTCCTTTAATCCTTTCTTGTTCTGCCCTTTTTTCTTACAGCTGATGAAAATCCTCACCCACACAAAAACAATCCAGCGACGCCCCTCTTCCCACATACGGCTGTAATCGGATTGCAATAACACAGTCTCATTCAGCATCATCCTCTAACATGCATGTTCCTCTTCCACACCAATCGATCCCATCATGTCATGATGTGAAGCTATACACTGGTGTTCTGTTGGACAGAAAATAGTTTCTGCTGCTGGATTATCATCACTGGCCCTGCCTCAGAAAGCACTGACTCTATCTGAAGTCTTTTTCTTCACAGCATTGCTATTACATTTGCAGAATTGCTAGTTTTATACAGTCCATATGTGTTTTCTGCTAGTCAGGACGCTCAGCAATAATTTCCTCCTCATGGGTAGAAAAAGTTCATCATGCTTGATTTAAAATGTGTCTCAAATCGCATATACGCTAGATTTTATTTGAGCATACATATCATATAACCACAATGAATTCCTTGATTGGTAAATTATATTGAGGATCTATATGAGGATTTTAAGAAAAGAAAATCGGGGGGAAAAATGAGACAGATTGCATAATTTTCCTAATATCTGGTGTTTAAGCAGATAAAAATCATTGAAAAAAATCATAAAGGTTATTCCATTCTGTTTTGTCAAAATGGAGAAATGTTATTTCATCTGGTTGAGATGACAATAGCCCTAATTCACTATGACGTTTTAACTGATGAAATTAGCTGCATTCGTGCCATACCACTGCACAAATGATTTTTGAATAGATTAATAGCTGATGACCTTTGGGTAGTTGAATATTTTGTAAGAGAAGATTTATTTATACTGAAGGTACATAAAAAAAGAAAATATTTTTTTCATAGAAAATATTGAAAATAAGTAAGACATGCTCATGCTCAAAGTGAAACAGCACTTTTGTTATTACGGTATTAATTTGTACCATAGCTGAATACACAAAAAATCATCTTATTATTCTCTTGCATAGAGATAATACTAACTAGGCAGTGTCAAATCTGAAAACTAAGACTAGGCAGTAGTTTGATGATGAGAGCTAAAAACTCACAGTTGTTGCAATAAATGGCAAATAAATTATTAACCATAACTGTAGAAAGCTTTCAGCCTCCTACACAGGTTGTAAGATATTCTAATGAATCCCTGGATATTCAATACGCAGATTCATTAACTGCTTCACAGTACACTGTGTGACCACAGTAAATCTCCTAAAACAGCATTATAACAGGAAATCTGTCAGCTACCAGCACAAATTTGACATTAGCAGATGAAACAACTCTAAATCTATACTGAGAATAAAATGAATAAAATATTTAAATGTCTTACTGAAAAACCATTGGTATTACATACTATTCTAATGCTATATCATTTAGAATAATCCACAACCTGTGTATTTTTCATAGTACAGTGGGCAGTACTCCCGCTATGTGCAGGTAATTACATGAATTATAGCCTAATGCCACTGAATATTTATGATTAATTATCAGCGAATAGATAGATAATCACAGCTAGGCAATTAAGCAACACCTGGTTTTTAAGTTAACAAAGAAGATAAAGTCATAGCAAGCTAAGTGGCTATAGTACCTAAGGTAGTCATTATTTCAATAGGTGTTTCTTTTCATTCCTTTCCTTTTCTTTCATTTCCTTTTTTTTTTTTTTTAAAGAAAACGTCCTACTAATATCATCATTACGGCCTCTTAATATGTAAAATTCCATATAAAGTTAGGAACATCTATAAATGAAAGTGTGAAAGCTGTAGTATTGGTTTGGGTCTGAGTTTGAAAGTTGTATCCAAACAGCGTTTCTCCAGTTTGGTAATAAATGCGAACCCAGGAGGACTATTCATATCCTGGCTGAGTGTGTGTCGCTTTCCTGTTGTATAATTATAACCGTGAAAGTAGGAGGAGCATCTCTGGAGGTTATTGGGTGGCAAGAGTATTAAAATCTACTCATGATTAAAATTTATGTGGCATTGCCGCATTACTCTCTCATAGATTGAAAGTTAACACAAGATAGAGCAAGTATGTTTTAATGGCAGTGTGCAAAAAATAACAACACTTTAAATGCTTCGAGAAAATAAGCAGGAGGAAACTTTCACTTAATGGCTGCCGAAATACAGCCAAGTAAGCTAATACTTTAATCTTTAGTGAAAATACAGAGGAGTTTGAGTGTGAAACTTGTCAAATGATGTCAGACACACACAAGCAGTCATGCATTTTCTGTGCTGAAACTCAAATATCTTCCTATGCTATTAATGCAGGCACTAGGTAGGGTGCTCAGCTCCCTTATGTTATATCCTATATAGAGCTCAAAAAAGTAAATAGGAAGCCATTAGTAATTTGCCCCAGCTAGAAAATGGCAGATCTTATTTGTGATAATAAAATGTGATAAGAAAATATTACTGTGGGTAAAGAAATCTAAATAAATCTGACATATTAAATTGCTGTTTAAAACCACATATTTAAATTGCTGACCTCTTAAATTCTCCTGAAAAGAAGGAGTTTCGGAAAGAATGAGAAACTTTGGAAGACAATACATCACACTACTGAAGATGTGTGTGCCAGTAAAGAAGTGGTTCCAGTCAGACATATTAATCTGTACTTTTCCCAGCTCCACCCTTATGTCCTGATACGGCTCGTATGGTACCTGGGGAAGAATGGTCACCAAAATCAGCATGGGTAATTAAATATGGTACAACTTGCTTGGTGATGGTGTGACAACATCATGGATTATGGGTAATTTTCAGGGTGGAAAGTAACAAACTACATGCACTCTTGTTATAGTACATGGGTCACTGTACCAGTACATTTTTGAGTACAATTAAATAATAGTACTTTTACTTGAGTTTTTTTTTTCTTTCAAATAAGTTATTCAACTTTGCTGTATTTATTTTTGATCAATATTACATAGTAAAAATTAATGCATTCACCCCCAGAAGACTGTGATGTGCAATTTAAAAAAATAATGTAACTTTGAGTCCCAAGTAAAATAAAGCAGTTTCCTTTCGAAGGTCTAGACTTTAAATGTTTACTCAGGAGCAGCAATGTCTGAGACAGTGGATACAGATGAGCATCCCTGGCCCAATTTATCAGGTATCTGTAGTTTTAAATGCTTAAAAGGAGTCTGCCTGATAATCATGTACATATTATGTGAGCCAAAACCTGTGAAGATATCGCCATTTCACAGGTTAAAAAAAAACTCGGTAAGCCATTAGCTAGCTAAGTGAGCTATTCAGAGCTAGCCAAAAGCTCTGTGTTAAAATTAAGATGTCACTTTGATGTTCAGTAGTGACTGGCTGTTGTGTTAAATATTGTGCTGCTACAGAATATAGTTAATGCTCGGAATAATGCCTAAGGGGTATCTTTACTATAGCTAAGTATGTAGCTGGAAACATGCATGAATTAATATGAGCTAATGAACAAAGCAGGCTACTGAAACCCCCAACTGGATTAGGCAAAATTAATTAGCCAACTAAGGTTCCCTTTCTTTACATACTACTGAGAATCAACATGGTGTTCGCTTCAGCATGGCTCACTTGGTAAGTTAATATAATTGTTCAAAAATGGATAGAACTTTTTTATAGTTTTCTACTAGATGACTTATTTATTTTTACTTGAGTAACTTTCTTGATCGCTACTTTTATTTTTACTCAAGTGAATTATTACTACAGTAGCATTACTTTTACTCAAGCCAGTGTGTTTTGTAGTCATTTCACCACTGGTATTTAGCTGAGCCAAGCCAGACTGTCTACTGGAAAACCACTAATAATCTGAGGCTCAGTGAGGACCACAACTCCAGAATCTTAAAGACGCACTGACGTGTATATCAATCACAAATGCTAATTTAATATAAGCAGCTAATGATTATGCAATCAACCCTATATTCAGGTGACTTGTTTGTAAACCAGGCGAAGCACATACGCATATTTGAAGTGATGGAGTCCTAAAGATAGAAAAAAACATCACCTTTGATTGTGAGGATTGTGAGGCTGATTCCCTCTGGGTAAAGCCTGAGTACCACTTCACTGCCTTAAAAGATCAGCATCCAAACTGAAGTGTTTGTGTCCTTCTCCATGTATGTTCTGGAGTTTCCCACACAGTCACAGGTTTGAAGGAGAGTTTTAAGAGATATCCGTGTATTTATTCTTAAAAAACACCAGACTGAAGTTCAGGGGTGTGGGGTGTCATCAGGAAATCCCAAACTGGAGAAAGACGACATGGGATGGACATAATGGAGGTCCGATTCATTGTTTTTTTTACAAGATAATCCGTTAGGTGATCAAAGCATCACCTTTATTCTGGATCTTTCTCACTGAGCACGGCCTTGCTGGTCATAACCCAGATGGATTGTCTCACTCACAAATGTCCTGCATCATGGACTAAACGCTTCTTGTGTTTTTGCTCACCATGCTTGATCTTTTCCCACCATCCCTGGCGTGCTGTAACTTTTCTTTAAGCTGGCATTTGTTTTCACATTGAGTAAAGGAAATGCTCTTGGACGTCACCGGTAATTCAATTGAAATCCCTTGTGCTTGCCAGTGATGGTCAGAAAGAAGGAGGGACCATTGATCTTGGTTTAGACCAGAAGGGACCTTGTTCTCCTGAGAAAACAAATGGAGGCTTTTATTAGAGATAAAGTTATAATAGCTGATATAAAAGCAAGGGGTTTTAACAGTAATTTCTCCTTTTTGAGAATGAAACAGATACAATGGTAGTGTACCTTTTTCAAGCTGGAATGGTTGATTAGGCTCTTTCAGAAATAATGTGAGTGGATTATAATGGGATTAGAATTGTTTGAATCTTGGGCCAGAATCTTGGGTTGATTTTTGGTGCAGGTTTTTATTGGAAATGCAAGGGCTCCATTTCCTGGTCCAATACCCAAGTCCGGTCTTGGACTCGATTCCATTCTCAAGATGTTTTCTGTATTGACTTGGACTCTCAGAATTATTTGCATTTGTACTTGGACTTGTTCTTGCTAAATATGGTCTTGGTCTTGACCAAGAGCTTGTAAAAAATATAATGTGTGTATGGTTTTCACATGCACAAAGATTGACAAGAAGTGATTCCTTCTTCTAGAAAACAGCCTAATCAACAGTCTAATCAATACATGAATGAAGCCAACTAGGCTTGCCCTTGAAAAGGACTTATATCAAGCAGTCTTGACTACAGCCCTAGTATCATTTACTATTTTGTTGATGAAAACTAAAGCAAAAATTTTCATCAATGACCTTTCTGTCATGACATAAAATAAACAATAACTACACAATAATTCACCCTTCTACTCCAAATATATGCTAGAATGGAATGATATCTAAAGTTAAGGAATAAAAACAAAAATATCAAACAGACAAAGGTGAACAGTATATACACAACATAAATAAATGTGCTTATTAGAGTAATTAGAGTATTAAATTTGGTCCTACGAAGGAGTTGGTGCATGTTGGAGACAGTCGTAGCTGTATGATAGTGTCAGCCACTTTCATTTAGCAAAAGCACTGCAACATTTAGCCACTTTCATTTAGCAAACGCACTTCAACAAATGTGGAGAAAGGCTTTAGTATGCTTGTAATTAGAATGCACATTTATAAAATGACCTGGCATTCCATTTAAGAAGAATTAAAAGGATTGTGTTTGCATAAATTAAAAAAAAAAAACATTGGGGAAATTTAAGGGGAAAAAGTTTAAAACCTAAAATTTCTGTAGCTCTTGACTAAAGAGCTAATAACAAAATGACAAAATATGACTAAAACCATAGAAATATATTTTCATCAGAAGACTGTTTTAGAAGACTGTTTAACTGTTTAACACTGAAATCAAAGTAGAGATAACATATATACAAAGATGTGTTTTGTTCTTCACATTTTAAATAATTTTTCAAAAAAAGTGCTATCGTGTTGTAATGAATTTTGGCAAGTGTAAAAACGGGACATTTATATCAGTAGTCTCACAGTTTCAATTGTGTTTCTATTTGCAGGACAATCTGTTTATAACAATGTTTATATTTTCTCTTTGTCACCGAAAAAAGGTCTCCCACACAAAATGGTAAGCTGTTGACTGGCTGATGCTCACATCGCTGTACAGCGAATATGAGTGTTAAATGGTAATGATAACTGAACTGTGTACTAACAGCACACTGCTGCACTGATCACCTACCCCGAATAACTCTCTAACAAACTTCATTTGAGCTAATAATTAGAACAGTACCTGGAGATATTGACAGGGATTAGCCCAAGTGAAAAGATGAAAAGAGTGTGTTAAAACAGTACTGAAATGCAGACGTTTTTAGTGCACATTGTTAACAATTTCAAAAAGATCCCTTTTGAACAAGCTAATAAATGGAACCCCTTAATCTAATTACTTTTGAGATTTGACTGAGTTCTTTCAAATACTAACAAGTCATAAATATGTGCAGAAATATTTTGTATGATCCAGCTGTTTTTGTTGTTTGTTGCACTGTGGTTGAAAGCTTTATGAAACTGAAAGACGGCACTGAAATTTGGATTGCTCATAAATGTGTGTGATGAATCTGAGAGCTGAGCACAGTTCCAGGCTTTTTAAACTTGATGAATTCATTTCATTCATGAATGGTTTTAAAGATCTCCTAACCTTCTTCTAAGCGTACCAACTTATGGGTTACATTAACTTCTCATCAGTAATACATGCACTGTAAATTCCTGATTCTAGGGTGTAATGCCAAAACAGAGCTAAAAGTTCAAAATCCATACTCAATTTTTCATCTAAAACCTTTAAATAAGGTCAGGGAATTGGGTATGTCATGCTGGAGCTTTCTTTATTTTGGTATGTTTAGATCCCATTTTAAAGGTCTCTCTAGGTATTCATCATCCAATTTTTGTCGTACACATTGGATTATGTGTAATATATGTTACAGATATATATAAGTTACAGATGTATATACAATACATATGATACAGATGTGTATACAGTATATATACTTGAATGTCACAAAAAATGACCAAACGTGGACCAATAGGAACATCTGACAGTTTTGAGATTGTTGGGATGCACACGGAAACCTTTTTTTTAAACATAAAAAACTGCATCTTTTATTTACAATACTAAAAGAGCCAAAAGGTTTCCTGAGGGTTGCCAAAGTTAGATGTACGCATAGCATCAAGATGTAGGCCTAGCATTTATTAACTGCATTGATAATGATGTCAGCGAAAGGTCCTCACAAGGATAGTCAGACAAATGTGTGTGAATATATGTATGTGGCTGATAACATGATAGTGAGAATGTGAAGGAGATTTGGGACAAATAAATTACTGCCTGTGCTGACAGCACAAATGAAAGCAAATAACAGGTCGAGATGTCCTCTGATTCGCACACACCCACACAAGCATTGCAAAGGTTAATGTCTGAGCTTAGCAGCTAAAGCAGTTTGTCAGCTAGTTCTCGGTACAAGCACTGCAAAATGTACCAAATGTGCTGCCAGATTCAGACAGTGTTAAATGAATGGTTTGGCAATAAATCAGATTTAGACAATGTCCCCTCTACTCCAAATGTAGTCAATCAACCAAGACATGTTTTGGTCTCTGAGGGGTTTGGCTAGTTTTGCACTGGAGCTATAAAGCTAATGTAGTTAATAAGTAAAGATGATTTCAGCCAAAACCTAGTTTTGTAAATTCGTTTTAACCCTTACAGAAAAGGCACACAAACTTTACATGTGAAATTTACACATGTGGTTTTTAGACTCTTCACAGGGTATTTTTCACATGTGACTTTTACACATTATTTCAAATTCAAATTTTATTTGTCACACACACAAAACCACACACAGTACAATGTTCAGTGAAATGCTTTTTCCGACTGTCAGTGATATAAAATAGAATTTACATAAACTAGAGGTAGAAAGAGGAAAAATATATAAATGTGACTATATGAATATATGACTATATTTGTAACAACGTGCAGATATGTGCAGTTGTGTGTGCGATATAGTGCTGTGCAACATCAGGCTGAGGTAGTTGTAGTGAAATTGCCAACATATATAATAAATATTTATAAATATGGTAATGCGGGTTTATTAACAGGAATGTAGGTGGTGTGGGTGTTGCTCATGTTTTGTTTTGTTTTTTTACAGAACTCATTATTTTCATGTAATTTTGCAAATTACTTACAGTATTTATTTTCATATGTGGTTTCACATAATCACATATGAAATATGTGATTTTTCCATAAGTTAAAGCACTTTAGCATATTTGAAGTGTGCTATAAGCGCATTATATAGCCTACATATGGAATATTCTTTAAAAGGTATACTTAAATTTTACTATTTTTACTCTGTACTACCCTTGCAGTGGTTCTGTACTTACTTTAGACTTTTTTAAATGTAAACAGTTGTAAATGTGATAGTTGTATATGAGCTTGTTGCATGTTTACTCTGAAGAATACTTTGAGGATACTAACAAAACATTAGTACAGTCAACTTCAGAATTACTGACACCCTTGGTAAACATAGGTAAAAATGTCTTTGTGGTTAAATAGTTTAGTCTTACAATGAAAAATCAGAATAACTGTTCTGAAAACGAGAATAATTTTTTTGGTAAAGATATTTGGTATTATTCTGTAGAATTAGCCAGGAGGCAAGTTATTTATATTCATAACACAACATCTCAAATCTGTTTGAAAGCTGAACTGTAGTGGAGTTGACTAATTGTTTTTCATGTAGCTTGAGTAGCTTAATGATGAAGGAGGTACATTAAAATTTGGACATGCATTTACAAAAATGATTTTGTTGACTTATTTGTTAGCTACATAAACCTCATAGCTCCAGGGCAAAACAGGACACAAACACCTTCTCATTAATTTTCATGAATCATTCATTTAATATAACCAAGCCAAGCAAAAAACTCTATATTTATTTGTTAAGAATTACTATGAAAATTTCATGGCATTATAGATATTTCTGTAGATTAGAGCTAAATACAGACTTCTTAAAGCAGAAAATGGTGAAAGCAACTATGCTATTTGTCCATTTATTGCCATTATATTTTAAAATTACACTGATCAGGTTTCACATTATTTAGCTATTAAACATCACAAATGATCCTTGAACTAATATAAATGGAATACAAAGTATAAAGGCCTATTTCTTATTTCTTGACTGCATTGCATTGCAAAGTGAATGTTCACTATTTAAATCAATTGTGGGATGGATGCCATGAAGCACTTACATTATAATTGTATTAATGGATAATATATAAACCTCGGGTATGTTAAGCCAGAACAGACTGCATCTCTAAGTCAAAGAACATGTAGGTATAAAGTGACAGAGAAATGGATTTAGATTTAGAAAGACAGTGAGTGAGATTTAACCAACCCATACTGTACTTTCACACCTGTTCTGGATTTATATGCACATCACTTTACTTTATAGAAAATGCATTGTATCCGTTAATCCAACCCTTTCACATTTGAAAATCTGTCCCAACTCATCCCGTTCATTGTATGTGTCTCTTTCCTACTAAATCTTCCTTCCCCAGCCGTCTGGGTCCGAGTGCTAATGGAATTTGAATTGTGTTGACTTGGGAGCGATGGGCAGAATTTACAGATTAGCTTTTCAAATTCATACAAAACACAGCATGTCTTCTGCAGACTGCCGTGTCTGGAGAGTGAAAAAACCCAGTCCCTCTCTTTAAAACCATATGCTTCCATCCAATTCTGATCTGATGTACAAATCCACTGTACTTCAAGGAGCACCATGTGTGCGTGTTTGAATTCTAGGAAAATGATTGTGTATTTATGCACCTTATTTGCTTAATCTGTGCATGTCAGAGTGCTTAGTGTGTGAGTGTGTGTGTGTGTGTGTGTGTGTGTACCTGCTTAACTATTCAGCACACAGCAGCACCTTATTTTTTCCTCACAATTCATCATTTGAAAGAGAGAGGGGGAGGGGGGGGTCGTGAACTCATTGGAGAATAAGTTGGAGGCTAGCATTACTGTCAGGATGAGGAAGGCTTCCATTAATTTGACGTTGAACCAATTCACTGGTGAGGGCATGGCAAAAATGTCCGTATACATGTGTGTGTGTGTGTTTTGGGGAGAAATGCAAACAGCGTGACACAATGATGAATGTTCTCCTGCGAGCATAGCTTTAACATTAATGGCTGTGTGTTAATGTTTGCAAGTGAACATGTGTCTATGCCGAACAGCTGCTCTTAGAGTAGACACAACGAGCGCTACAAATGTGAAGATGCATCAGTTTTATGGCTTCATGTTTATTAGCTTACTCCATTATTAAAATAATCTCTCTCGCGCAGCAGCTTTAGCAGATCTCATTTCCCAGCTCTATTGCAGATATATGAGACTCTGGGAGCGGAGTTAACTTTCATAATCACTATGGCAAAAAAAAATTATATTGTGTATATAGTGGGTTTCCACCGGACAGTGCGGTGCAGTAACAAATCCAACATTTTACTGCTATTTCCATTCCCAAGTGAGTCGTACATATGGGGAAATAAGAAATAGCGCAGACCACTGATTGGTCAAACACAATTGTCACAAATTCCTCAGGAGTCCTATTATTTTGAAAAAAAAAAGAAAGAAAGAAAGAAAGAAAGAAAAGAAAAACACTAGGACTGTGTCTCAAATTGCATACCACTCTAGAAAATATCAAGTCACCACCAATGATGTCATTGCTTCCTTCAAAAAATATTTAGGAATTTAGGATGCAGCCTAGCTAGTTAAAATATCTGTTCTTCCTGACAATACAGCGCAGCAAGCTTCAGTAGTGTGTAATAACATTTTCATCGAATACAGTGGAAAGTCTGGAAAGTTCCATTTAGTCACTGCTTTGTGTCTCTTCAGTCTCTTCATTTCTCGCCCAAGTAAAAGATAAATCAGACCTTGAAGCTCCTTTGGTGCTACACTTAGTTAACACTAGCATCATGTGGGAAATGAACCTCCAAAGAACTCCTACTTCCTTGAGTACTGTTAGATGAAAGGAACCTGATACAGAAACTAACGCACAGTACCGATAGTTCTGGATTCGGATAAGGTCCTTGCAGTGTAATTTTGGCTTTATATCCAACCCAGTCTCACAGAAAAAATATTTGCATGCAACTTATCTGCAATACCTTCTGCATGTGGAATATCAACGTTCTGGCAGAAGCATATGTGCTGCATTGCAACATATCAAAGTTTCACTTGAATGAGATGTTCTGTATGAGATGTTCTGCACCAATGTATTTTAAAAAGCTAAACTCTACCACTACGCTATTTGAATACCATCAATATATAATAATTTTTTTTTTTTTTAAACATATTCAGTGTAACTCACTTCATGTGTAAAGTTTGTGCTTTTCATGAGATATGGTTACAGGCTCATGAAACTTCTCTTCTCTTGAAA
Organism: Pangasianodon hypophthalmus; assembly: GCF_027358585.1. NCBI lineage: Eukaryota > Metazoa > Chordata > Actinopteri > Siluriformes > Pangasiidae > Pangasianodon > Pangasianodon hypophthalmus. The sequence continues at coordinate 5,948,029 of NC_069736.1, read as the reverse complement.
CATAATCAGGCTTGCAAGTCACATGGTAACACAATACAGTAATGCGGTTATTTTCAAAATGCAGATAGCTTTTAGGCTGTAAATCCTTTAGGCTTCTGAGAGTCCAGAGATGTTCTGCATTTTGAAAATACCAGGGAAGAGGAGAAGTTTCATGAGCCTGGTAAGTCTAATCATATCTCGCGAAAAACACAAACTTTACGCATGAACTGGGCAAAGCTCAGTATGTTTCTAAAATTATATTATATTATACATTGATCTTATACAAATAGTGTAGTGGTAAATGTTAGCTTGGTTAAAATATGCTGGTGCAGGATGTCTCAAACGGCGGATACGAGTGAATGTTTGATATGTTTCTATGCAGCATATGCTTGTGCCAGAACGTTGATATTTAACATATAGAAGGTGCTGAAATAAATTGCATGCAAACTTTTTTTTTTCCTGTGTGACTGTATTGTTTATATAGATAGATAGATAGATAGATAGATAGATAGACTTTATTGATCCCATGAGGGAAATTCTTGTGTTACAGCAGCATGGTCAGTAGCAAGATACAACACGTACACACACAAAATATAAAATATAAAATACAATAAGTTAAATTAAATGTAGTAGTGCAGATATGGAACACAGCTGTAGATTTAACCAGATTTACATCAGTATTTACATAAGTACACTTGTGAAAACTGGTAGTGAATAATGAATATGAAGAACCTTGAGAATGTAGAATATAATGACAGCTTTCTAAATGATAGCTTTCTTGTAGTAGTGTAATGTGAAAGTGTTATTATCTCACAATTCTTGAATCTGACTGGTCAGAAGCTTTTCTTTTTTTTCTATAACAGCAGCTCTGACAGCAGTTCCAACTGTAATTCAAACCACAGTTCTGTATTAATGCGCTTGTTCTAATATGTTATTGTTTCTATAGTAACAGCTATTGTTAACCAACATGGGAAAGTCTTCAGATATGACAAGTTGCATTTTTTTTGTTTGTTTTATTAACTTTGAGAGTGAAGAAAAGACACTGGTGAAGAATTGACTATTTATAGCTGCTATAGCATGACTGAAACCAAGTGAACTAACTTGTTTCATGAATATTCCACAAGATTAAACATAACTATCAAAAGTATGATGTGTCATTCTTTCATAAATAAAAAAATGTAATTGTTGGCAAATTGCTGTTGTATTAAGAGGAATAAAACTCTTCACTATATGCTATTATACGAAAATAATCATTTGGAGTATTGTGTTTTATTTCTTACATAATCACATTTTCATTAAGAATAGTTAGAAATTAAATTCATTTCAATTTTCAGCGTGTTCTCTGTGTAAGAAAATGTTTAATTCCTTTGCCACAAGCGTTTTTGTCACTAATTTTGTTGCAGTCGATATGAGCTGGTCATGACATAACTACCCCAAGTTCTGGATTTGGATCCTTTTTGGGCTGGATCTCGTCACCTCCAAAACATTTTCCTTCTCCATCTCTATATTCGTATTCATCCACAGCTGCTTAGAAGTGTGGGATGAGATGAGCATTGACAAGCCATATTCAGCAGAAAGGAGAAGAGTAGAAAAGCCAGTTTGAGGACGGCGTGGGGAGAGAATGAAAAGAGGGAGAACGAGATGAGGTGCTGGCTTTTCACAATGGCACGGTTTACTTGTCTGTGTCTTTCTGTGTGTATGCATGGGGGAAATATTTATTTGCTAATGTCATTAGGTATTTAATATCCTAGGATGTCTGTAGGAGCGTAGTATCCTACAAATGATTGGGGAGACACACACACACACACACACACACAAAAACAGCACACTCACAGAGACACAGTATGATGTGACCAGACTCCTAACAGAGCCAGTATAATAGCCAGTCAGTGAGTGAGAGAGAGAGAGAGAGAGAGAGAGTTATAACATGACATAAAGTAGTAAGGCGACTTAACCAGGCGCACCTCCACCTCATTTCCTCTGAGTGTAAGCGAGAGAGATATATGAGGAGAAAAGGGTAAAGAGGGAGTGAGAAATATGGACAGAATCCTCACATGCTCTCAGTTCTCTTGGCGACTGAGCGATCCTAATAAAGCTTTTAGCTCGGATAATTAAGAGTCACCCATATGCAGAGCTCGATGCTCGATTTACCACTGCTCATTCTCTTCTTTCAATCCCTCTCTCCCTCCCTCTCTCCATCTCCCCCATTCTTCCTAATCTGATTCTGAATCATTCACTGTGACCCTTTCTCTCCTCCCTGCTGAATAAATCCCTCGCTCCATCCCTCGTCTTTTTGGCTCTGCCCTTTGAGACAGTGCCATTTTTTGCACCATTCATACAGTTGCTGTCATTTCCTCTCTCTCCCTCTCTCTCTATCTCCCTCCTCCGTCTCTGTCTCATTCTGTCTATCTCCCTCCTCCCTCTTTCTCTCTTCCTTCTCTCTGTCTCTCTCCCCCTCCTTCTGTCTCTCACTCCCCCTCCTTCTCTCTCTCTTTCCCTTTTCTCTCCCACTCCTTGTTGCTCTCTTATTTCCTCGTCTGTCTCTCACGCTTCTTTTCTATCTCACTCATTCTGTCTCTCCCTCCTCCCTCTGCCTATCTCCCTTTTTCTCTCCCTCCTTCTCTTTCTCTCTTTCCCTTTTTCTCTCTCTCTCCTTGTCTCTGTCGCTCATTCTTGTTCTCACTGTCTCTCTCTGTGTCTCTCTCCCTCCTTCTCTCTCCCTCCTTCTCAGTCTCTCATTCCTCCTTCTCTGTTACGCTCTCTCATTTTCCTTCTCCATCTCTATATTCCTACTCCCCCCTCTCCATCCACAGCTGTTTAGAAGTGCGGGATGAGATGAGCATTGACAAGCCATATTCAGCAGAGAGGAGAAGAGTAGAAAAGCTAGTTCAAGGACGGCGTGGGGAGAGAATGAAAAGAGGGAGGACAAGATGAGGTGCTGGCTTTTCATAATGGCACGGTATCAGTTGAGAGAGAGCAAGAACAAAAGAATATGACGGAGGATGGAAAGACAAGATCTGTATGCATCTTTGAAGGATGGAGGGTACTTGGGGAGTTATGAGAAAATAGGTTTAAATAATGGATGAATTATGGATGTATACATCACAGATATGATACATACATAAATATACATACATACAGCTTCTCTTCCTCTGCATATATTTTCACTGGACATTGATATAACGTCCATTAGAGATGGGAAAAAGAACTGATTCTTAGATGTACTGCAATTCTCTTTTTAACTCCATCGATGCACAAAATCAGATTTTTATTAGGCTTATATGTAAATGTTTTCATTAAATTGAAAAATTAAAATATTATGCATATGCCTTAAAGTATCCATCACTATAATGTTATACTGCCACAGACACAGCGAGCATTAACAGCAGGGCTACACTATTTGTTTTATTGCATAATCTACTAGGTTTGTCTCCCAAATGTTATGAGCCTAATGAGTCTAAATATGAAACATAAATTAGTATGCATCTTAGAGTCTGATGTTTCAGATTCATTTTTACTTTTTTATTCACAGAAATGTTGATTTTACATTTCTTAAGCATGGACATCATCTTTATATCATAGCACTGCTGAATTCTTGAATCTGATTGGTCAGAATGTGTTTATTTAATTTTCTATAGTGTAGCTCTCACACTAGCCTAATTGTAAATAAATCAAATCACAGGTTAATATTAAAGAGCTAATCAGAATATGCTATCTTGTATGACAGAGGTTCAACACAAACTAAGCCTAAAATAAACACATTAAACATGTGGTGTTGTTTTTTTAAATGTATAATCATTGTTTTTTTTTTTTTTTTTTTTTTAAATCTCCATAAATCAAGATTTATAGATCTCTAAGATTTCTCCAAGGAGACGCTTAGGTAAATTTATGGAAGGAGTCTCCAGTGTCAGTGTTGTCTAAGAGTATGTTTCTACCGTTTGAAAGTCTTCATTCACTTATTATAGTCTTTCCTATTACAGCACACTCATGTTTTATTCCTTTCCTAACATGTTGATACACAGTAAATCTGCATTCACACTAGCACTGGCACTTGCAGTTTGTAAGTGTTTACTGGAGACAGTTGTTTGGATTTTTCACATTACCATGTCAAACATAATTTACAGTTAAAAAAAGATACACATAGATAAAGATTTTTAAGCCATTAACTACAGAATAAAGTGCTGAACTATAAACCAATATTCAAATAACATACACCATGTTGGCCATAAGTATGTGGACACCTGACCATCACACCCATATGTTTTTTTAACATCCCATTCCAGATTTATTCCCCCCTTTTTGCTGTAATAAAAAGCTTCACTCTTCTGGGAAGGCTTTCCACTATTTTCTGGAGTGTGGCTGTGGGGATTTGTGTTCATTCAGCCACAAGAGCATTAGTTAGATCAGGCACTAATGGTGGGTGAGGAGGCCTGGGGTGCATAGACATTCTATACAAATGTGTGTTTGTGGAAGCAGTTTGGGGAAGAACCACATATGGGTATGATGGTCAGATGTCCACAAACCTTTGGCCATATAGTGTAACAAACCACACCGTAATATATGTGGTAATTTATCAAATTATATTAGTAATTATTTCAAGATCATTCAGTTACAGATTTATCTTCAGCTTTTAGAAGTCAGGATCACTGGTTAAGGTTTGGGTGACACTACTAAGAGAACTGTTCATTTATTTATTAATAGAACTGTTCAAGTGAGCATCTTTGTCTGTACTGTATCATAATTGATGTCATTTGTAATACAAATGACTAGTACATGTGTTGTGCAGCTCTTTTTAATCTAGCGAGTGAAGCACTGTCACCCACTGCCTCACACAGTTCCTTTTGTTTTTCAAGGTCTTCTCTGTTTTTTGAGGCATTTTTTTACTAATCACTGAAGGAACAATTAATATTTAGCACTTTGAAAACTGAAGGACAATATGATTCATGTTATAAAACATATGTCCAAGTTGAAAAGTCAACTAAACGTAACCTAGCTTTTAATCAACATTATACATAGAATTCATGATAATATACTGAAAATACAATGGCACTGTTGAATGTCTAACTAACCCAATTATAATTGGCTATGCTCTGAGAACACATTTCAGTGAATAAAACTCTGCATAGCCTGCTGCTTCATGATTTTTCAGTGAACTGTAACACTATACATACAACATGACAACATACATACAGCCGTGATGATTTGGTGTTTATGGCTGTAACTGTCATCTGCAGCTTTGCTGCACTTCATTTTGTCCTAATTGCTATATATGTGTTTACTGCATAGGATATAACCTAATTGCATTATAGAATCGATGTAGTGCTCTATATGCCTAATAGAATGCGTTTTGAAATTGAGCCACAGAAAAACAGTAACTGCAACAAGTGCATGATGGAAATTGTTACCTACTTTTAGGATGCACACTTTGTTCTTTTTTTTTTTAAACGACTGTTTATAAAATGGAGTCATCATTTATAGAGTAAAAATAAAGTTTGCCATAAATGATATGCATTTATTCGGAACCCAAATATACAGTATACACTTGAGAGAGTTTAGAAGGTTAGAGGAGGATGGCCAGAGTGGCTCGTGCTGAGAAGTCTCTGGTGACTCAAATAAGCACTCTTTACAACCGTGGTGAGCAGAAAAGCATCTCAAAATGCACAGCACCCAAGATCCACCATAGCTGTGAAAATCAGGAGATCAGCCATTTCTGAAATACTCAAATCAGCCCATCCATGTCACCGTCAAAGTCACCGAGATCACATTTTTCTGATATATGATGTGAACATTAACTGAAGCTCTTGATAGGTATTGATAGTTATTCCTATTAAAGTGTTGGGTGAGTGGATTTTTACAGATGGACAGATGGATATCAAGTAACTTGTTAGAGCGAGGAAAGCGAGCTGCATGCAGCTCCTCGCTAAGTGATCAAGCACCAGTTATAAACCAACTGACACAGCTGAAAAAGTTTTCAAAGCACCAACGTATATCAACATTCAAATTCATTAATCATCAGTAAGCACTTTATCCTGATCGGGGTCATACCAAATCTGACACCTCTCTGGGAACACTGGGCATACACCCTGGATGGGACACCAGTCAATTGCAGGGCACCGTGCAACATCAAATATCGATTTCTACCGCTTGAAATGCGTTGCATGACTACATTAAAGCACTTTATTCCACTGTGTGTGGTAATGATTGAGCTTTAGTCCTACTGCAGCAGTGCAAGCTCTGTCTCCTATTGAAATCCAAACCTTGTTAAAGTTCTAACAATCCATCCATCCATTTTCTGTACCACTTATCCTACATATCCTACATACATTCTGTACCACTTATCCTCAGGGTTGCGGGGGAGCCTGGAGCCTGTCCCAGGGGACTTGGGGCACAAGGCAGGGGACACCCTGGATGGGGTGCCAACCCATCACAGAGTTATAACAATTAGGAGTGAAAATTGTCACTAAATTAACTAATCTCCTGATTATGTTCAGTGGTAATGCATGTTTAGAATAAGCTGGCGGTCAGTACATACATTGTACATGAGCATTATATTTACTAAACTAGTGCAGGAACACACAGTTATAAATTTGCCACTCCTATCATCCACTCCCAGGTAAACTGACAACCACTCAAGTATATTTTGTCACATAAAATTTCATTTTTAATACAATGTACCTCGTTTCCAATTTGGTGGTGACATGAACAAAGCTCGGGGTCAAGGTAAAGGGGAGTGAGAAAGGAAGATGGGAGGGGGAGAGCACATACATCTGCAATATGTGACCTGTTAAGTCTGAATCAAGTGTGTTTAACCCCAGTTGCTGGTGGCACAGAGCAGACAAAGGCAATACAGGGAAGCTCCTGGTCTTTTCAGACAGATGCATTCAGCCAGCTGAGCTCCACTAATCACTACCCTGACACAGAAACAGACACACATGCACACACACACACACACACACACCAATAATCATGCTCCAATACCCATTCTCATCCTCAACCGCCTAGATTCCTCCCTCTTACTCAGGGTATAAAATCCACTTTGCACAACCACCCCCTCCCACACACACACACACACACACACACAAACACGCACACACAGACACACCAACACATCCTTATCTGAATTTCCCAAATCTCCCTTTTACTTTAACACACACACACCCTCTCTCACACACACTGCTGCCTCTACCTCCTGCCTCTGTAAATGATGCGGTGACTGGAAATAAACAGGCAATTTAAGTGCTGGACACCTCACTGCTTTCTCTTCCTCCCTTCACCACACACACACACGCACAATGCACACCATCACACACTCGCCTCTCCCCGCTGCTTCTGCCACACTCTGTCACACACAGGTTGAGGGAGGGAGCAAGGTCAATGCCCTGCTAGCAGAATGTGTTCTCGCTGGGTTGTGCTTAAGCACAGCTGAAGATACACTCTGTGCAGCACTGCAGTGAATACACAATCACACACACACACGTTGTGATCAATAAGACAGGTGTGTGCAGTCATTCTGCGATTTGGGCAGCTTAGGAAATGACGGGAGAGCTCTGTGTGGGTTTAAATGCCCTGACCACTTATCATGAAAAGCTTCTCATTATTATCTATAGCATCTGTGGTGAATTTGCTACAGAATGCTAAATAAACAATGTTGGTCTCCTCAGTCCTCTCTCTCACAAATTTCCTAATTTCTTTTTTTTTTCTGACCAGGACTATTTTGTGAGTTAATGACATCAGGTAGCCGAATGCATGGACCGTAATTAGCACTATGTTTACATTAGCTGCTTATTTTACCTCAGCCACTCACTCATGATAGAAACTGTATCTAGCTAGCATTTTTAGCATTTGTATACACAATTCTTCATGTAGCAGTTTATTCATAGCGAATACGTGTTTAACACGGTGCCTCTACCTGTATCTGGCTCTGACAGTAATGATATGCATGAGACTGTATTTAATCCCGCTCACAGGGTTTATTATTTTTGTTTATACCTACTTGCAATATATTCTAACAAAATTATTCTTTTCTATTTTTTGAAATGTAAACAAAATAGCCTAATTTAAACCACTGCAATCCTGACCAGGCAGTTACTAAGGACCTCCACACTTTCATGTTAAATAATATGGTCTTTATTCGTCCTTCTCACTAGTAACTGCATGAATGTAATAGCCTCCCGCTGGTGCTACTTCTTTGCATATTCCCACGGGATCATAGTCCTGATGCACACCTTTAGTCTCAACAAATTGCCCTGCAAACCTTCCTGACAAGCTTTCTAGACAAAAGAAAGCAAATAGTGCACCTACTATTTGCATCTTTATTTGTTTAGATCACATCTGTTCAATTCGAATAATGTGTTAGTATTCAGTTACATCCCGAATAGTCAGCAGTTGCTTGTGTTTGTTAAAGTTGCTAAAAGAACAGAAATGTGTAGAATGGCTGAAATGGGATGAGAAAATGGTAATCGTCCACAGTCACCCTAAACCTCTAGACATATTGCTGCGAAAAGTTGATCTCTGGTTAATTAGCCTGCAGCTACCACCGTGCCATCAGTGCGACAGGAGCAGCTAAATGTGAGGGATAGTAAAGCTCATTTTAAACCTGACGTGCTTGCAGTAGAGTGCTATTCTAATCAGAGCAGCTATTTAAAGCAGCTGGAAATGGCAAAGCAGAAATCAAGTACGCTCAAACTAGAATCTTATCTTATTTTCCCTGCTTGCCATTAGCACTGTGCCACCAGAAATATGTACAAAATTCACCACATTTTCGACTCATTTCTTTTGTACAAAAAAAGAAAGAAAGTTGTGGAGGTTATGAAATTATCTACTTCGTAATCCTACTTTCTTTTCTAGAGTTCTTTGCCAGAATGTTGTCAGGAGGACGTCACTGCCAATCATTTTGTATTGTGAAATGACCATAAAGTTTTTCTGTTGTCATGTTTAAATTGTAAGTAAGGTCATACTGTATACTTCTTGAAGCTACCATTGGTAAATGCTTATTTAGTGACAGATCTCAAGGATTGCAAAGATTTTATACCCTGCTTACCCCTTTTCCACTCACCTAGCGCCATTCATTGAACCAGTGGCCCTTATAAAATCCCAGCCTCCAAATCCTTTAGCGTCTATAGGACAAACAACAATTACAAGCAACTGATACATTTTTCATTTTTTTCAAAGGAAACATACAATTAACCCTAGCATTAGCATTAGCAACTCCAACATGCAGCTCCTGTTTAGTTTGTTACTAAAATGGTTGATTTCTCCTTGGTCAGCTGATTTAAAGTGACAATATTCAATTTAGCTAATTTTGTAATAATAATTTTCTTCAACGCCCCCTGCAATGTTCATGACTGATTTAATATTGGTCTTGAAAATAATTGCTAAAGTTGTTGTCATGGTGACAAAATCATGACACTCTGAAGGCCTTGGCATCAACGGTTCTTGATTCCAGATCAGTAGTATTTTGATGCTGGAACCAAAAGTGATTTTGCTCATTTGTGGTGGAAAAGTGTGGAACAGTTATAGGTTAGCTCCTACTCTGAACTCTTGACAAGAGTGACAACAATAAGCCACTAGTTAGTCCATTCAAATTCATTTTGGTGCTTGGAGTAATATTACTCCCTGTTCTCTGTGTGTGTGTGTGTGTGTGTGAGAGATCCTCTCAGATCAGCCTCTTAAAGTCAGTTCTGTTCACAGGCACAGGAGATGAATAGGGGATAGTTGGAGACCCTGTGTGTGGGGGTGTGTGAGCGTGTGTTGGAGGGAATAATAAATAGACTCTAATGATTTTAATGTGCATTCATGTCGACACATCCCACAGGCTTTGTACCACTTGAGCCAGTGTTCAGCCCTGCACAGGCTTACTTCTCTTGCATCTTCCCTTCCATGTATTCTCTTCATATGTGTTGCCCTACAACAACTTTCTCCAACAACATTGCTCCAGTGCACATGCATGTTCTTCCAACAAAATTATAGCTGTACGCCCAACAGCGGTCCCCTCAAACCCAAATATCTCAAACAACATTCCCCAAAGGTTCCCAAAAGCATACCCAGTCTCACAATGTCCCTAATAACATTCCCCAAGATTACCTGCAGAGTCCCCAACAAAACCCCCTAACATCTCTCACATTCTATCAATCTATAACATTCTCCCAACTACGGTAAATACCCCAACAACATTTCCAAACATCACTTTAATATCTTCAAAGGCCCCCAATAACATCTCCACAACAGCCTTGGCCAATATCCCCAAAACGCATCCAGTGTCCCCAGCATTATTTCCCTTCAGTCCCCAAAACATTCAATATCACCCCTGTGTAAACACTAAAATTCCCCCACCTTTACCATAATATCCACCAACATCTGTAATAACACTTCCACAGCATTTCTGCAAGACAATCCCTTGTCCCCAGCAACATTCCACCAATGTCACTGACTGTTCCTGAAATGTTCCCAGCACCATTCCTACAGTGTCCCAAATAACATCCCCTAATCTTCCTAGCAACATCCCTTAACATCCTTTTGATGTCCCCACTTCTACACAATATTCTCCAGCATTATCCCAACATCCCAGAACCTTCTTCCCAGTGTCCTCCACAACATCAACCCAATGTGTCAAAAACCTTCCCCACAACACCCCTGCAACATGCCCCTATGTCCCACAAAGAATTCCCCAGAGCTCTTGTAATATATTTCCCACAAACAATCACTCCACATCCTGGCAATGTTTTTAAAATTCTTGTAACATCCCTCGAACACCTCCATCATCTGTGCAACTGTCCAAATATCCCAAAAAAAAAAAAACAAACTTCCCACTTCAATGTCAGCAACAATGGACCTCTCAAACTCCATTGTACATTCCCCCAGTGCCCCTGCATCTTTCACCCCCAAAGTCTCCAATAACATTCCCTAAACATCCTGTGCAACGTCTGCACAATGTGCCTGTAACTTTCCCCCCAGCATCTAAACAACATCTGGATAGAGCAGATCCAATTTGCTCTTTTTATCCCCAAACAGCAGGAGCAACTGGACTGTGTCCATCTCCATATGGCAGCCTTTGACTTATGAACCCCTATTAAAAAGACCCTTTGTCTTTTACACTTAACAAAATTGAATTTCACGTTAAATAGATGCAGTTTGTGGGAAGCTATTAAAGCAATGTGAGGAAAAAACAACATTAAATATTGGATTGCCATATGCCTTAAAATATGAGTGCAAATGAACCCACGAAGTGAAAAAAAGAGTATGGATTAAATATTGTCAGTTCACATTATTGTGTTTTTATTATTATGTGTTGTTTGGCTTTGAAAACCTCTTGGCTTAACAGCTAATTTTGAGAAGTGAATACTTTAAAAACATACCTTGTGCAAAGGTGCTGATTAGTGTCCTAAGCAAAACAATGAGGAAAGGGTCTGTTTACTTAAGGTAAACAAAGTAATTATATGAGAAAATAGAAACAACAACTGCATTTGTACTCTATGCCGTTACTATTCCTATCACATCTTATGCCAGTGGAGGCAGTTTGCCATCTGCATTGTTATTACTGTTATTATCTTGTTTGCACTGGCTATAGGGGAGGAGACATTAACTAACAACTTCCCACTTCCAATTTCATTCATACAGTCTATCTGTGAGTATCAGCAAGTTCAATTTAATGCCTTTTAAGACCTTTTTAATACCACTTGATATAGTGTTATATATCAGGGCACTACATGTGAATGCAAAATCCAGTCGTGAGGTGACGATACACCACATGACCACATATAGACCAAGAGCTTTTCCAAAAAGAAAATAATAATAATAATAATAATAATAATAATAATAATAAAAATAATAATAATAATAATAATTTGTGTAATTGTGCTTAGTTTAAATGATTTCCTATAGACTGCACAGTAGATTTCTACCATCATCTGCACAGAGCCACATCTGAATATTTTGCACTTCCAGCTATTATTCTGAAATGTTGTGAAAATATTCTTTGTGAATATCTTCCTCTGTTTACAGCTAATAGGTGCAATATTATTTTTAGATACCTTGTTATTTAGCTATACTTCCATGTCTTAAGCTAAAAATAGGCATGTGTACAATCTCTACAGAGCTCCAGGGAGCTCAAGAAGTCTGAAGACATTCAAAAGTAATCTAAAGTTGAAGACTAACTAATCTAAAGTCGAAGTGATGCATGGCAACGTTTTTCCTAGCTAATGGAATTAAATTAAAAACAATTTTTGTTGGAGAAATTGAAAGATAATTATAGTCATGCTGATATCCAGCATGTGTGATACAGCTTATGTTGATTTTTTTTTTCCCTATCAGAAACTGGTAATGATTTGTATAAGTATCAGATTTATGTAAGGAATAACAAACAACTGAACATGCTTCGGGTTCATCAGGTTCATGCTTCATCCTTCGAATGAACATGCTTGGCTTGGCTTCCGCCTCGTGGCACATCACACACACCCCCATGGCATGCATTATTTTTGTATAACAGCACAGTTTGGAGTGTGTTATTCTGCTTATACCACAGCAATTAGACAATGATTGCAATGTTTAATTTATTAATGAACGACACGTTAATGCTTTATAGTTAGATTTACATCCGAGAGACAAATTAATTCCTGTTCTCACTTACGTTATAGCAACGATAAACAATCATTCCTTCACCAGCCTCTCTCTCTCTCTCTCACACACACACTCATACACACACAAAATGCACAGCCTGTCATTTTACCCAGAAAACGAAAAAAAAGGAAAGTGGTACCAAGACCAAGAGTGCTTACAACTGAGACTTTTTCCATAAATTGTAAATAAACGTCTCATAACAAAAATCTTCACCACATCAACGACTGTAAGAATTACTTTGTTAAACAAAAACCTGTTTTTAAATCAGTTTATTAGTCTTAGATTATGCAGAGCGTCCGCCATCCAGGTCTCTGTGTATGAGCTGTTTCTATAAAAACAATCTTAGAACGAGCGCATTAATATTAATGTTCATGTTACAGCCGCAACTACCTGTGCTGTTATAAGAAAATAATGCACACCTTCTAACCAATCAGTTTTGAGCATTCAACCGCGCTGTGGTATAAACACTTATTATCCAATTTCAATCAAATAATTTTAGTTAAATTACTAAAGTGTAGGTCAAAATATTTAAGAATACCGCTGTAGATAACATGTTAGGTTCTGTCAACTCTGACTGAGTTGTACTTGTGACACCCAGTCACTGATCAGCATTATTCCCAATGTCCAATCTCTGATCACCATAGTTTGTCCCACCCTTGCACTTGTTTGTTCTTTATTTTAAACTCTTCCCTGGCTATGTTTACAAGTAATCAAAGCAAGTTATTCCATGCGTAACCATTTCCTTCATGTCTATCTCATGACTACTCACTACCATTGTTTTTTTTTTGGTCTGTATTCTTGATAGAAGGTATAGTATTTTGTAAATGTGTAAAAGGTGTGTTTTTGGTGCCGTGACCAAATGAGAAATAAATTACAAATTATTGCCACAATTTACAAATTATTTCACGTCACAATTTCACAATTCCATTTTATAATTCAATTCTGTTCTTTGTGCATCTACTCACTGATAATAGTGCCGAAAAAAAAGATGGAAAAAATATTATAAGGCACTTCTGCAGTAACACATTTTTCCAAGCTGTTTCAGATAACAAGCTATATTTTTATAATTCCCAAATGTGCAAGATTAGCTGTTTCACTTTTACTGTGACATTAGACCTAGGGTACACACTGTGTTCTTTTTACAGTGTGTGTATATGTGTGTGTGTGTGTGTGTGCGCCCATATTTCCACTGCATGTGAATGCTCTGGAGTAAAACCCTGACTCATTGATCATTTCACATAAATCACAGACCCCACTTGCTCATGACAGAGTGTGTGTGTGTGTGTGTGTGTGTGTGTGTGTGTGCGTGTGCAAGTCCTACCTCTCACTTCTGTATACCTCACCTGCATCTGATCCAGTCTCCACGGCTATGGGCGCTGTCCTCGGTTTAATTTCCTTTGTCACCTCTCTCCTCTCCCTCTCTCTGTCTTTCAGTTCATCTCTCCCTCTCTCTGCCTTTGTTGTTGTCAATGTGATCTGCTAATGTAATCCCATTATGTCCAGCCCTTGTATCTTATCGCATTACGTTGAGCCTCCGTGGCCATGTGTGTGCCTCTTAATGCGGTTCATTCGATAAAAACAGATTGATTAGTGTGCATGATTGATCGACTCATTGATTGATTTCAGCCCAGATAGTAGGACAGATAACATTTAAGATTTAGGCAAAAACAAAAAGGCAAAAACAAAAAACAAACCAAAACACTCTGATGCATTCATGAGCTAAGGTATATTTGAAATTATCCACTGATGTGTATTATAAACATTAGGCTTGTAGTTGTGCCATTGTGTGTGATTTGACCATCGACCCTTGAAGGATTAAAACGCATTTCCATTAAATCCATTAACTTTTCCATGCCATTAAAGTTCCTTAAACAACAGAGTAGCCTACAAATTTCCAATGCATAATTGAGGCTATTATTTTTCCTCAGAAGTAGTTTACTAGCTGTCTTTTTTAAGGTCATGCAAACCAAACACTTTATTATACACTGCTGGTGCACTTACAAATGTCCCAGATGGGAGTTATAACTTCACTTATAGATTTAAACCTTTTAGCCATCCATATAGAGGCGAACCAAATTGTAATTTATGTCTTAAAATGTCCATGTGGTTTATTTTAAGTGGGGGCGACAAGGAGAGCTTTGAAAGTAATAATTGTTGAATGTAGCAGTGCTATTAGAATTTAGTAGCTGTACATTTTAAAGAATCACACCATAATTTAATATTTTTGTTATTTTGGACTTCAGAAAGTACTTCCTATTAGAAAAATTACAAAGAATTTTGGATTTGCTAATTAGACACTTTCAATGAGATTATTTGATATGAAGCCTTTCATATCAGGTAAATGTCTGTTGAGGTTCTGTTACTATATTGGTTATTATACCTCAGCCCTCTTGAATACTCGATTTTGATTGGTCAGAAGATGTTGATTAATTTTCTGTAACAGCAGCTCTGACAGTAGTTTCAGGTGCAAGGTTTATATTAATGTGCTCAATCTAATGCATTATCGTTTCTAGTGAAAAAAATTACACTTAAAATTGTGAAGTTGTTATGGTGAAATTTTCTGTAAGAAATGTTTATTTAGCATTTTTATAAGGAGTCTCCAGTGTCAGCTTTTTGTAACAGTCAGAGTTAAGTCTTCAGGACAGAGGGATTTTACAGTTTCTTGCTAACATTACAATCTGCATTTTTTTTTGTCTTATTAGCTTTACAAGAGAAAAAAGAGAGAATGGCAACGGAATGAGTATTTATAACTAATATAATGTAAGTGATAACGGGAATTAACCTATTTAGTGGACCTTAAAAGTACCTATAAATGGATTTTGTGTACATACATATATATATATATATATATATATATATATATATATATATATATATATATATATATATATATATATCTTGTTCTTTAATTAATTAAAAAATATATTGTTGGGAAATTGTTGTGGTACTAAAGGAATAAAACATTTTTTGTGAAAGTGTTGTTGTTGGAAATAATCCACTTTGGCATGTTAACAGTAACTCCGATATTTGATACCACTCCATCATTGATTATTTTCCTACAGCAGTATGCCCGGTCGTGTTTTTTTCTTGCATATTCCTTGCAGTCCTTTTCCAACACTCCCTTGCTTGGTTGCAGTGTTATTTTTTGATAACTTGGTTATCATACCATGAAAGTGCTAAAGCGTAAGAACCTCAATTTCCATACGCTTGAAATAGATTGCATCCTGCCAGTGTATCAGCACTTACAAGACATGAACTGGGTAATATAGTTATTTATTCCACTATAAGTGCTGTATCACAGGCTACACAAATCTGGCATGGCATGATGCTTGTAGGAAATAAGAGATATCCTGATTTTCTTGATTGTTAATTCATTTAGGAGAAAATGTGCTCTCATTCATAAACTAACCCTGTGGCTCTCTTGGCAGTTGAGAGATTATGTGGAACTGTGTGTGTGTGTGTGTGTGTACATTTTGTTATTATGAAGCCTGTCACTGCCTCAAGTGGAGCCCTGATACCCTGGCGTATGCTAATCCAATCAAGATTGTTTATCATTAATTAGTGGTGATGACTAAAAATAGCAGAGGCAGTGATAGTGGTCTGATAAGCGGCGCAGGTTTACAGGGACACGCGGCATCTCACGACTCGAACACTCCACAGCCTGCAGCAAAAAACATGCTCAGTGCAGTACTTCATTTTGTTGCATTCTATTGTCCTCAGTTGTCCTTGTACATTCCCCCTGCACAGAAGTTTGCTTAGCTAGGGCCAAATCTTAGAATTACCTGCAATAAACTGCTCTCAGATCACAATAAAGCATCTACTAGCACCCTCAAAATCCATCAGCTTTGTCAGTTTGGGCTTTATCTTCTTTTCCCACGTTCTTGTGCTTTAATCTTAGTGTGAGTGTGAGTTTGCTGTGTGCTGTAATGCGGACTGTAGGACAACCGCTGCCTCTGCACTATAAACAAGGATTACACACAGCCACAAGGTGTGTGTGTGTGGGTAGGGACTGAATTTATACAATTTATAGGTCATTCATCTTCAGTAACCACTTTATCCTGAGCAGCATCATGGTGGATCTGGAGCCTATCCCAGGATCACTGGCGCAAGCTGGATGTGACGCTATGGGACGCTCACATTCACACACTCATCCACACCCACTGTGCCACCATAGTGCCCATGTATAGGTCAGCATAATTCAAAAAGGCGGAAGGTAAAGGTGTTTAATGTCACCCAAAAAACTGTTCTGAAGCACACACATGGTTCTACAGCACCCTGGGGAGTCAGGGTGACACCAGTCTGTTTCTGGGACCATTTTGCTTCCGTAAGCAAGGAAAAAAAATAATCGTAACCAACTTATACACATTGCAACTAAAAAAATAATTAGAAATTGTTAGCATTGTGTTTTCATTAGTCTTGGCAAAAAACAACTACAACATGGAGCTGGGATTAAATTATTATTATTATAAAAAAAATCCAAATAATCCAACTACAATTGCGAAACCATCACCTTTTACATTTAGCTTGTGATTAGCTTATATCACATTAATATTAATGACTTACTAGGGACCCAAAAAGGTCTGACCTTCTTGTTACAGGGGCATCAGTCTACCCTACAGCCACTGTTTTACCAAAATGTCACTAATCACTGGAAAATGAACAGACATTTCAAGACAGTATTTACCATCATCAAGAAAGACATATCTATTTAATACACCAATCGGGAACATCCCAAAACCAATACACCCCCTCCTTTGGTAAACTGGAAGAGGACTGGTAATCAATCAACTAACATATAGTGCCTTAGTAATGTGTCAGGCCACCACGAGCTGCCAGAACAACTTCATTGCACCTTGGCACAGATTCTATAAATCTCTACAACTGTACTGGAGGGATGAACACCATTCTTCCAAAAGACATTCAGTCAACTGGTGTTCTGATGTAGTGGTTAAGAGTGCTGTCTGACACAACGTTCCCCATAGGGGTTCAACTGGCTGAAGATCTGGTGACTGTGAAAACCGTAGCGTATGTTTTACAATATTTTCATCCTTATCAAACTATTCAGTGAGCTCTCGTGCCCTGTGGATGAGTTTGGTGAACTGGCTAGCAGGCTGCTATTCAGTCCGAAAATCATGCACATGCTATTTATATACAGTAATCTTGTCAATTCTATTACACCAGACAAGAATATACACAGGAAATGGTGCAAAATCCTTGAGTAACAACTTCAAGGCCATTTATGAACCCACACAAGCTAGAGAGACTAGCTTGTTAACTGATGATGTAGTCACTACAATAGCAAAGATGCAAGTCTGGAGATATCACAAATACCGTACTGTTACAATAAGCCAGTGATTAGCTTTCAGTGTAATTATTTAGTGCAGCAAAGGTTACACATGGAGAAACAAATCTGTTGGTTGGGGCATAAAGCATGGCCATAAGATATATTTTATAAAAACCATTAATTATGGTGTGTGTGTGTGTGTGTGTGTGTGTGTATATATATATATATATATATATATATATATATATATATATATATATATATATATATATATATATATACAGTACTGTGCAAAAGTCTTAGACACATGCACAGAAATGCTGTAGAGCAAAGATGCCCTCAAAAATAATGAAAATAAATGTTTCTTCATTAAAAAAAATACTATAAAGAGCAGTAAACAGTAATAAACAAAACAAAGTCAATATTTGGTGTGATGATCCTTCGC
Source organism: Pangasianodon hypophthalmus (assembly GCF_027358585.1). Classification (NCBI taxonomy): domain Eukaryota; kingdom Metazoa; phylum Chordata; class Actinopteri; order Siluriformes; family Pangasiidae; genus Pangasianodon; species Pangasianodon hypophthalmus. The sequence continues at coordinate 5,929,706 of NC_069736.1, read as the reverse complement.
TTTTTTTTTTTTAAATATTGGTCTCAGGAAATTAGCTGGTAAGTTTTACTGAGCATCTTGCAGAACCAGCCACAGTTCTTCTGGAGACTTCGACTGTCAAACTTGCTTCTTATTTTTGCATTTTTGCAGCAAAGCCCAGCAGCCTTCATTATGTTTTTTTTGTCTGAAAAGTGGTCTCTTATGTAATATGCTGCTTTCGACTGACATATAAACATTTTTCTGTAGCATTTAATTTTGTGCTGGAAAACTAATGTTTGGAAATCTAAAAAGTTTTTGTACTGAATCAATAATGTATAAGTCATAAAATAAAATCTATAACAAAGTTTGTACCAAAAAAATAGGGTGCCTCTACATACATATATATATATATATATATATATATATATATATATATATATATATGCAAATAAGTATTTATGTTTCTTGATTGTTGTGAACCCATTTAGCTAGAAAAAACTTGTCAGATATTAGTGAGTGAAATAAAGGTTTAGCTGTTCAGTTCTGCTTGTTACTCTGCTCTTTAGTTGCTCCAAATTGCATGAGCCTTCAGAATTAAAGTTTTACTGCTGTTTTTCACCTTCTGCCAAGAATTGCTAAAGCTGTTGTCAGTGAAATGTGATCTACATTTTCATACACCTTGCAATTTGTGAATTATAACAACTTACTTCAACAATGACACTTAATCTGTCATTTTTGTTACATTATTTGAGTATTTGCCATGGGTTACTCTGCAGATTGTGGAATGGTGGACATTTCTTTGTGTGGCACAAATGGGTTTGTCTTTGAGTGGTATAAATGGATGTGTTTTGAGTGGTGCAAATGAGCTTGTCTTTGAGTGCTGCAAATGGGCGTATCTTAGAGTGGTGTAAATGGGCATGTTTTTGAGATATATAAGTTACTCAAGTATCTGCAAAGGGTCACTGTAGACTGTGGTATGCTGGGCGTTTCTTTGAGTGGTGCAAGTAGGCAGCTGACTGTTTCTGCACTTTGACCTGCATACTAACTCAAAAGGATGTAGTCATAAAAACACTGTATATTGTTTAGGGTGACTTTAAGTTTATATGCGGGTATAAATAAGCCTTGTACAGTATATGGAAAAATTGTATGTTCAGGTTTTTGTGTGTGTGTGTATGTGTATGTGTGTGTGTGTCCATAATATTTTGCATAACTGCAAAGCCAGAATCTTGCCTGAAGCTTTTTTCTCTTTCTTACACACATTGATATTAAATGAAATCAGTCAAACAAAACAAAAACAGGACAGAGACAGTGAAGCATATCTGACGTTATGCCTCAGGACTTTACATTTGTGACATGATCTAATAATTTCATTTTCCCACCAATATTAGAAAGCCTAACATTTATGCAAATAATATGGAAACAAATTATTAGGAGTCAGAGACAGAGCTATGGTTCAACACAGTTCTGCATCTTTATATATGCTATATTTATAGAATTGTCTCACACTTTTAAATGCGTAACAATTCAGAGGACTTAACTGTTATGAAGTTAGGAAGGTTATAGTTAGGGTTTGTGTTAAGTTATGTGTGTGTACCTGACTTCTTTTTGTTGATTAAAAATCTATGTGCATATTGAAGTCCCATTTTTAAACTAATTATACACAGGATATTTTTCAGAAAATGCTATAATTATTTTGCAGTACTAACTGTCAATGGACTTACTGCTTCATGTGACCCAAAAGGCCTCCCTTTACTGCTTGAAATTGCACCATTTTAAATGACAACCTATGATGGTTTTAATGAAATGTTATTGGTTCAGTGTTTAGGCATTTTTTTTCCCAAGCTCATTTCCTTGTCTCATTTAAAAACGCCTTAGTCCCATAGAGACTTGCTTCAAATTTGTTTTTTACAGATTTGACATGCAGATCACTGTTTTATCTCATTTCCATTTTTGTTCCTCCTGAGACCAGCCTGACGAATGGAGGCAGTATGTTACAACAGCTCTGGACCACTGCAAATTTAATAGATGTTTGTGTAAGGACCACATGGGCTTCAGCATTAGGTTTTAGTGCTCCTCACGAAAGATTTCTTGCATAAAGGCTATAAAAATCATAAAATATAACAACATCTGTGTACCTAAGGGAACTGCTGGCTTTTAACTGTCATGCATACTTGTATTTTGCTTTATTTCAGAAATCTTTGTGTTTCATATTTTTCAGAAAAAACACAATTTCAACAAATTACTTCTCTCAGCAGTTGCACAGCAATTATAAGGAATTAGGAATTACAGCCTTGTGCCAGATCTAGTTTATAAAAGAGTTGACTTCAAGTCCTAGCTATTCAAAAACAGTGAAGCGGGTGCGCTTCAAACATCACAGACTTGGGATGCTGCGTTATTTCTGCCTGCCAATAGACAATTATAAAATCAATTTTGCATCAAAATGCACAACAGATTTTATGTATGATTTATATCAATGCTGAAATGAGCAATCTGAAGTTTCATCAAGTGTAAAGGGGGAAATATTGGTGCCTGAAGAAAGAAAAACACCAAAAACAAATGAGGTACTGAGGCTGAGCCATCCTCATGTCTAAAGAGCAGAGGAAAATCTGAACTGCCCATGCAGTTTCTGTATATTTTTTTATTGGTCTCACAGGGCAGTGCGGACAAATCACTTTTCAATGCATTTAGCAAAAAAAAAAAAACAAAACAAAACAGAAAGGCCTTAAAAGCTCAGGGCTAACCCTATTGTGAATTTGTTTCAAATATGTTTACTTCATCTGATAAAATGGTCTCTCAGCTGACAATTCACAAGAAACCAGCTCATATGAAAACCTATGAATGGCTATGGTTAGTGTAACTGGTGGGGTTATTCCCTTTCTTTTACTATAGGTTGTTGTTATTGTTGTTTCGGCTGCTCCTGTTAGGGGTCGCCACAGCGGATCATTGGTCCACATATTTGATTTGGCACAGAGTTTCCTGATGCAACCCTCCTGATGCAATTCTATCCAGGCTTGGGACCTGCACTGGGAGTGCACTGTCGTTCCCTGGCCAGGAATCGAACCCATGCTGCAGCAGTGAGAGCGCCATGGCCTAACCAATAGCCCTCCAGGGATCCTTTTTTTACTGTATGTAAATCAACCAAATTGATTTTGCTAGTTACAGTATCAAGGGATGGACAAATCTGTAGCCCTGGGCATCTGCGACAAACAGATTTCATGTCCGGGCTATTATTTTTTGTATTCCCAGTTGCATAGCGGACAAACAGGTTCAATAACCAGAGAAACAAAAGAAAAACACTTCCTACTGACTTTTGCAAAATAGTAAACATTTTCATTTGATGTGTATGTTTAAACCTAATGTGCCTCACAATGGTGTGACGCCTTGACGATGTGCAAATTAAACCACCTGCTGCACTACACATGATCTGACTGTCTTTTGAACAATTTGTACCAGGCAGATAAATCAGCTGCATGGATGACAAATGATTTTCAGAATAAGGAACATGCAGGTTTATGGATCTGAGCAAAATTAAGTACAGCGTAAAGTTATCAAACTCTCCTGCTAGCACAAAAAACTGTCACCTCACGGTTAAAACTATACAGAGAAAATAAAGTGCTAGCCAAGCTCAAATAATATTTTTACATGTGAAACTTCCCTGCTGTTTTTTTTTTGTCAAGGGCACAAAAACGAAGTGCCAGCTCAAAAACTTTATAAGGAAAGGATAAGGACTATGGCTAGAGTTGTCCCCTTCCCAGGAATTCATATGCTGCTGTTCTTGTGGCTGCTCCCATTGGGGTCACCACAGAAGATCAGTGGTCTGCATATATTTGATTTGGCACAGTATTTATGCCAGATGCCCTTCCTGAAGCAACCCTCCCCAATTTTATCCAGGCTTGGGACTGGCACTTGCACACTGTTGTGTGGGTTGGTTCCCCATCTGGGAATTGAACCTGGGCCATGGCAGTGAGAGTGCTGTGGCCTAACCACTAGCCCTTCAGGGACCCTCTTCCTGGGAATTCATTTACACCATTCAAATTCCTTAGTCTGTATTAATGCACTTAATTAGCTAACTGGCTTGATTTACATTATTATTTTACAATAGCTACCACTTTTTACCCTAGGCGATTAAGTTTCTGGGTAACGAAAACATGAGATTGGGCAGCACATTGGAACGTCCTCTTGCCCCGTGGGCTAGGTAATAAAATGATCATTTATCATCCATGATCATCCACCTCTGAATGTCTACAAATTTTTTATCAGACTTGTTGAGATATGAGCTTGTATTTTGTTACTCGTGGTAAAAGGTGAACAAATTAGTCCAACTGTCACATGGTAAGAGGATGCCAGAAGGTCCAAGCTTGAGGTTTTTATTGAGGCACATTTCTTCTGGAAAAAAAAAAAAACACCTCAATCAAGGGATAAATTGTGGACATTTGGTTACATTTCATCATTTTCATTCATCTTTTCTAGTTAGACATTAGGATCTGCTGCATATTTTTGTGGTATGATAGTGATAATTTATAGCCTGGCAGCCAATTAATAAAATAAATTGAGGCACATCTGCAAAGATGGCAAATTGATTTGATTATCATGTCAAGAACTATTCATCACATCAACTTCAATATATTTTCTGCATATTACACTAGTATTAGATGTCTATTTGAATATTGAAGCTTTTCATTTGTATCTTACGCAACTAGCCTTAAAAAAATATGGTCTTGTTTTTCTACATTTTATCTGTAGTCTGCATTTTCTAGCCCCAGTTTTTTGGGCTTAAAGGTCCATAGTGTAGGATGTAGGTTCTACAACACTTAAATGGTAAAGTATGGAGTATGCATATACATATAGTTGGAACCATTTAGCATTTGGCCTAACTATGTCTCATATTCCCTCACTCGGCTCAGGTCATGGTTCCCAGCATAACGTGTGCTGCTTTCATGTCATTTTGTTTTGGATTTTTTTTACATTTCCATGTGCATTTGTTTCTCTTCTAGTCCTGTATCCACCCTAGTCCTCTCATTGGTGTGTTCACCTGTTCTGTGCCCCTTGATTAGTTTGTTGTTGATGAGTTCTATTTATACCCTGCTTTTTCTTGGTCTCATAATGAAGACTTGTCAGTTGTATTTGTGCATTTCTGAGCCTTATTTCCTTTGTTCTCTTCCATGTTCCATGTACATACCCTCCCCTCTGTTACCCTTTTTACGATTATTGGTATGCCTGTGATTACCTCTGACCTCTGCTTTGAACTATGATTACGTTTTCTGGCTTGCCCCATTTTACTGATTTTACGCACTTGTGCCCTACCTCATCAACCTGCAAAAAAAACAGTGTTTTACTTTAATTAAGGGACTTTAATAAAATATTATGTATACTATAATATGGTCATATAATGGAAAAGCGGCAAATAATTAATTATGTGTGACAATTAATCATCGAACTCCATGATCGTGACAGAGCAATTAGCAAGTAGTCCTAATCCACTAGGTGTGGTTTAGGATATGTGTGTGTTCATGCATGCTTAATGGTTTTCCGAGTTCCAACATCTGTAGCGTTTCACAGTTTTACATCCAAATCCAATGTTACAATCCGGTTTCTCAATATGCCAAAGCTTTGCCCACTGCTGCTATGATCCGCTATGCTCCATTTGCCAAGGAAAAAGTGTGAGATGTGTGTGTGTGTGTGTGTGTTTTGTGTGTGTGTGTGTGTGAGTGTGAGAGAGAAAGAGAAAGAGAGAGAGAGAGAATTGGACTGCAAGCCTTTGCATGATCTTGGCACTGCTTCACAAAGTACTGTAATTTTGAAATATCCATATAACACAAATGTAATGTCTATGAAATAAAGCATAACATATAAAAATGTTAATGATACTATCTGATCTGTTGATTAAAAATTACTCCAAGTCACATTTTCATCACTATAATTCTAGCATTAATGGCCAAGCTCATATTGAGACATGCACAATATGTTACATGATCAGTGTGTGTCAGGTCAGCGTGCACACATCTTGGGTGTGTATTTAATCGCTGACGTGGGTCTTTCCTGCACTGGCATGGCCATTGTGCCCTACTGACTGCCGGCTGTCACAGAGATGTAGGAAAGGAAGGATGTGGACAGAAAAGAAAAAAAGAGGGGTGTGAATGTGAGGACACACACCCTAAGGTCTCTCTCCTCTCTCGTTTTTCCCTAATGATACAAGCAACATGGCCACCCAGGAGAAACTGGCAATGAAAAAGGACAGAGAATTTGGTGTTGGGAGGGGGGTGCTTTGGGGAAGATGGGAAACGAGAGAGAGAGAGAGGCGGGGGAGACCCGACATCTACAAGATTGAGAGGGAGATTTATTTCATGTCCTACTGTCCTCGATATAAACCCACAGGAGAGTTTTTTTTTTTTTACCCAAACTGAAAAACTTCCAGGATTTTCTCAGCAACTCCTTATTGAAATCTGACAGATAGAAAGTGCATCCACTACCCTGCTTAATTTCTGTGCAGTTATTTCAGAAAATGTGATATATCCATGAGCTGCTTCTCAGTAGTTTTTCCTCATTATCTTACCACATAGCTTGTTTCATTCTGTATTATTATTTTGTCATTTCATTTATTTGAATTCCTCATGATAGTTTTATTACGTTGTGTATTCCAATAAAGCTTCACTGTTATTAATGTGTCAAAGAATGACAAACAGCCAGAGAAATGATGATGATTTTGATGCTAAAATGATAGGGAGAGAGATAAAGAACAACAGAGATGAATGGAGGAAGAGAATCAAATCTAAATACTCAGAATTAGGACGTGTCCTATATGTACACAGCGGTGTTTAACATTCACAGACACACTATGATAGGAGCTAATTAGCCATTCCTTTTGATACAATTAGGGAGGGCCATTGACGGACTATTTAAACATTCTTTATTTGCCGTTAATATTGACGGCAAAAGATAAGGGCAGTAATCAGTTAGCTCAGATTTACTGGACACAGTCTTGGAGCTTTGTTTAAAAGTAAACCCAATAAATGAATAAAGACACTGGCTATTGTTTCATTTCAAAGCGACTTAAATGTTTAAAGCACATATGCAACATACAGTCTTAACCACTAGATATAACGAAAAAGAAGAGTTTATATACAGAGTTTATGGGTGTATAGGGAGCAAACAAGAGGCTGATACAGGGCAAAGGAGTGAGAGAATGATTTCGTCATGTGCACTCATGATACATGTGTTCAGAGTGTGTCTCTGTGATGCTGGAGCTGAAAACATGATGCAGTCTTCTGGGAAGAGAACCAAGGGGACACAAGGAAAAAAAGGACAAATGTAGGGAAAGAACAACAAGCTGGAGTTCCATCAGAGGAGAAACCATTAACAACAAGCAGAGAGAGAGAGAGAGAGAGAGAGAGAGAGTAATATAAAGCATGGCATTATGAAAACTAAAACCATCAACCTATACCTCATAAATTCTCACATACTGTGGCATGCAATTAAGGTCCAGCAGAAGCTAGTGCAGATGCCCTTACAGTACTGCTGTTCAAAGACATCATTTGAATAAAAATTCATAATTAAAACATGCCAGAAAATTCAAAAGCTAGCATCCAGTTCTGTTAATCTAAAGTGAAAAGATGCTTTCGTGCATAAAACATGTAAAATTAACAGGTAAAAGATCCCACTGTTCCCACATGCTGCATTACAATTTTCAACCTGTTATTACCATTGATGCTGTTAACTTTTATGTTGAATTCCCCAGAAATTACAGTTTACTTTTGCACCATTTGAGCAATACTAAGGAGTTCTTTTATTTGAGTGAAATTGTGAACATTTATGGTCGTGTTCAGAATTCCTGTCAGCCTTATTGAAAATAAGTAAAAATGAATATATAAATAGAACAAGACGTGTGTGTGTGTGTGTGTGTGTGAATGATGCCCTGTGATGTATTTCCATGTAATTCAATGGATTGAAACTTGCTTTTGTCAGCAAACATTCTCTATACGATCTCTCTAATATATTGTCGTGTCATACAAATTTTGCAGACACAAATGAATGAATTACAAGATAACTGTTGCTAACTATGTATGCTTTATTCAGCCAAAATGATCTCACTCAAAATCTGTAGGTATTGGGGGGGGGGGGGGGGGGGGTGTTGTTGTTAGATTTCACACAAATAATCCTGTATGAAAAGCTAACCCTGTATGCAGCCATTTTCCTGTCAAAAGAATTTATGCAAACGAAATGATGAGATTGGAATTTTATTCATCGTAAATCCATAACAAGATTCGTAAAACATTCATATTCATATTGCAGCTTGGAATTCTAATTTACAATGTTATAATGTTCATGTTAGAATCACAAATCAAAATGAATGTACCTATAACTTGAACGCTACATTCACAGATAACTGGCTACACTACCAAAGAACACAAGTCTCATTATTGTCACTTTTTGAGGAGACAAATACGGAGATCTGAGGGGCGGGGCTATAACAAAACTGTTTAAGATGCAAACTGCCATAATTGCATGTAAAATCTTTACACCCATGAACAGTAAAAGTACAAACTGATTATGTGAATAATGACCCTAAGAAGTGTACACATCTAGAAAAAAAGGTTAAATCTAGGACCCTGCTGCTTATCAAGTTCTATGCAGAGCTCTACAAGAGATATTTTCACTGAGAGGTTTCCAATTCCCATTTAGAAAGCTAAGAACCTGTAACTATGAGAAGAACCTTTGAGAAACCCTTGAGTGTACAAACAAAAATTGGGTACAGATTTAGGAAAGCAAAAATTTGTGATTTTTAATTTCTCATTTTAACTGTCTTCACAATTTCTTCTGACATAACTCAAATACCTCAAAATCATAACTCAAATACCTCAAAAACTCTGTACTTCAACAAAATCTTAACTATTTGTTACAAATTTTTAATCGAAGAGAGCTTTTTGGTAAGACAGCCCAGCTGACTTTGCCAGCACTATTATCAAGACAGGCATCAAATCTTCGAAAAACAAAGATGACATGACTGAACATGTCACTTGGGCTTTTTGAGGAACTTAACACTTGAGAAACCTTGTAGGTCACGATGTCTAGCGAGGGAACACAGACAGCAACGTTATGAATCAGACTCAGCCTTTAGGCCTATTCGGACAGGCCTGGCTTTACTTGGGGAGGTGGGGTAAGGTAATTATTACCAAAGTAACTCTGGGATTTTAAGCTTGTCCGATGTGTCATGTCAGAAATTTTTACAGACTGTGTCTGGAAAGATTACTGTATTTTACCTTCTATAAAATGACCAGTAGAAACAACCCCAGGAAATATAGTAAATCCCATCCGAAGTGACATGATTGTGTTATATCCTGTGGGAATATCCGAGGCTTGTTTTCATTTTCTTCAGTATAAAGACACTCCAGGAACCGCTCACTGTTTTCTATCGTCTCTAAAACGAATACAAGCATTGGTTGAGTTAAAAACACCGAACAATAAAATATAGACGATGTTCAAAAGAATTAGCCAGAAAAGCGACGCATCCTTGTGTTTTGAGTGTTTCCTCGCATAGGTTTAGCCTACATAATGTTATGATCACGTGAACGTCTATTGATTAAGCGCAACATGGGTGTCTACAGCAAGCGTTTAAGGTCAAAACAATTCGTTTGTATTACAACTAGGTGTACGCGTGAGATCTGTAGTGTCCTGCCTTCTTGAAGTTTCATGTATTTCTGTGATATCACTTATCCTGTGTGAAGAGATCACAAGCTCTTCACATCCGTCCAGCAACATTACTTAACAGATATTCAGTACAAAACGAATCCCGTCCGAACAGTGAGTTTGGCCAGTAACAACAGACGACCAACTCTGTATAAATAAAGCTCACATGAGGAGACTGAGGTAAAACAAGGAAACCGTATCGGATAGGGCTCGATATACCGTTACGCCTTTAAAAAGCCAAGGATTCAACTCAGATGGATCTCAATATTAACCCAGAATGAGTGCAAAAGGCTGCTCAGATGCTGCCAGTGGAAACCGCATTAACACAAAGAGAAAGAGGAATAATGCGTTCACATACAGGCTTTAACTTATGCGCATTTATATTGAATCCAGTCTCTGCATTGTGGGTTGGGCTGAAATTTTAATCGTAGTTCATGTGTCAGCAAAAAAAAAAAAAAAAGGAAAAGGCATTAGAGGAAATTGGTGTTTTGTATTGTATTATATTGAAATATATTATATACCACATGGTTGTTCATTGATAAATTGAGGAATTAGCTTCGTTACAGGTTATGTTCAGAATGTCTTAGCAGCACACGACTCATGTGAATGTCGTATGAACTTCATTAACACGGACGATGAATGTGTGGTGGACTTACCTTAGAAAATACAGCTAATTAGCTTTTCTTCCTTCTCTGTGGTCACTCCGGGGGGAAAAACCGCGCAGCAAGAAACGCAATATTAGTATTTTTTCCCCGCAAAAACGAGTGTAAGTTCCACCGTTCAGCTTCATCGAGTTAGGGGTAAAAAAAGAGACCAAAAGCGGACAAAATTTAGTCGCCCGTCCAGCGTCCAGTGTAGCAAGTCAGTCAGTCAGTCAGTCATCAGCATTACCATCATGTTCCAGCCTCTCTCTCTCTCTCTCTCTCTCTCTCTCTCTCTCTCTCCCATCCGAGCATCCAATACCTCACCACCCTGGCTTTCTCCTTTAAAAATAGAAAATAGGTGTGTGATTAACACCGTGATTACACCGTGACTCGCATTCACGCTTGTTTTTCCTGTCAGCCCTATTTTCCCGCCTTTCCTCGTGTGCTCGAGCGCATAATGTCACGCGCGAGGAGCGTCTCGCTGTAATTCGCGTGAGGCAAAATTAAGGCGCGAGAAGGAGAAATTAAACACGGGCTGTGCTGAGGCACTGAGAGACACACCAACAGGGCTTAGCGTTCAACTCACAAGCCTTTGCTGTTGGGGGTAGAGAGCTTTAAAACATAAACGAACATGTCATTTTGAATCCTTAAAAAGAATTTATATAAATATCTATAACACAGATTCTCTTCACCTCTACCCCCCTTTAAAGAGAGAGGGAGAGAGAGAGAGAGAGAGAGAGAGAGAGAGAGAGGGAGAGAGAGAGAGAATCTATGAATACATGTTCATTCGTTTATTCATTCATCTTCAGTAACTGCTTTATCCTGGTCAGGGTGACAGTGGTCTGGAGTCTATCCTGGGAACAACGGGCACGAGAATTCGCCCAGAATGGGATTCCAGTCCATTGCAGAACACTACAAACACACACACACACACACACACACACATGGGGCAACTTAATCCCTTCACCTCTACCCTCCTTAAAGAGAATGAGAGAGAGAGAGTCTATGAATACATGTTCATTCGTTTATTCACTCATCTTCAGTAACTGCTTTATCCTGGTCAGGGTGAAAGTGGTCTGGAGTCTATCCCGGGAACAATGGGTGCTAGGTGGGAATTCTCCCAGAATGAGATTCCAGTCCACATCTGAACAGCCAGAACAATGTCATAACTCATCCACACCTCCACCAGGAGTCAGCCAAATCTGAACATATAATGAGGCTCAAATCTGTACGGCTAGAGCAATGACACCACACAGCCACACCTCTAGCCGAACTGAGCCATTAGCTGAGTTGATATGGGCCACGTTTGAGCCTTAAGCAGAATGTTTTTATGGCTGAATTCTGGCCATTATGTGGCCCACATATAGCTGAGACACCAAAGGCCTGATGGAACCCCCCAGAATTAAAATTACACTAAGCCTACAATATTATTTAATTTAACCTAGCCTTCTCCACAGTTACAATATGTGATACTTGTATTTTTAAAAGGACTTTTTTTCTGTCACATAAACAGCTTAATTGGTACCTGTGCCCCAAAGATAGGGTAGTACATGTCTGGCAGAGAGTGGAAAATTACATTATTTTAGTTGTTTGGCAATATTTGGCAGCATGGTTGGATAATTTATTGTTTAGTTGTTATTGTGAGTTTAGGCAGGAGTGTGAAATAATATTCATCTAATTCCTGTTTCACATTATTAAACCATCAAATACTCTTAAGAAGATATATCAAATGAAATTGTGCTCAGACAATGCATAGAAAAACTGAAAATTATTGAAAATAAATAAACGCACCAATAAACATTAGGTTTCAGACTATGCTGTGAACACTGGGCATTAGGTGAGAGCACACCCTGGATGGGACGCCAGTCCATCCTGGGAAGGCACCAGGCATATACACATTCACGCACTCATTCACACCTAGGGGCAATTTATCTTATCCAATCCACCTACTGGCATGTTTTTAGGATGTGGGATGAAAGCAGAGAACCTGGAGGAAACCCACATGGATACAGGGAGACCAGTCCAAGAAAAACTCCTCACAGACAGTGCAGACAGAAGCTTACCCAATGTACCACAATGTTGTTATCTGTCAAAGTCACTAATTTAAATGGAAAATGTGACTTTTGCACTGTGTATACAATCTTGATGCAACTGCTATCTACAGTATATAATCAGAATCAATTATGCAATAAGAGATAACCATTTGAAAAAAAAATCACATTTTTATCTTCAGGAAATCAATGTTCTAAAATAAATATGCTAGCATTCATCACACCATCATCAGTCTCTCACTTCCTCTTGCTCTACAATCATACACAAATAGAAAAACAGTTGAATAGTATCCACCAGAATATAGCACTTCTTGTGCTCAGACTTGCTGTTCAGTCATTTCCTTGTTAATTCTATTCCCAGCCATCCACATGCTGCTAACAGCCAAGCCAGATCTCAGTCCTGCTTGCCGTTAGCCCAACTACAGACAAATGAACAGCACAGATCATAAACTCATCTGCAATCATTAAATCTAACAGCTATCTCATTAACTCTGTTAATGCAGAATGTGATATATCTTCAGGAAACTCAGTCAAAGCCATTTTGGGTGGGCTCTCAATATTATAATGCAAAGAGCATACTTGTGTTCCCGGGAAGGATTTTTATTTTCAGGTTACTCTGCTAGAATAAATTCAGAAGGACAAAAGAGCAGACAACATGCCTTTAAGAGATGTAGAGCTAACAGCTTCTATCTTTACAAGCTTGGTAAATTATTTAAAATAACTGTATAGCTAGTTTGTTTTAAATTTTCTTTATTTAATTTTTTTTTTAACAAATTGAAACACACCATTTAGTTAAAATAAATTAACTGAACTGATGACTCCACTGATGTGAATCTCCTGGACCACCATTGCCATGTGGGCCCAATTAATTATAGCTCTCAATTTGTTCTCATTAGCAACCCACCAACTGACGCATTGCTAATATTTTGGTAGAATCAAGAATACTTCAGGGTATTTATGAGAATATATGAATAAACGAGAACACATATTGAGGAAAAAACAATGTGTGAATGTTCACCCACAGCTCAGAGCATGCTTGGCTTTTTATACCATGTGTTAATGTTACAGTTACAGAAAGCTCAACTAAAGACCTATTCAGATTGGATTATTTTTATGTAGAGAATTGTGGTAATGTAATTATTACCTCTGTGATTTTAGTCCCACCTGAATCTGTCATGTCAGTCATTTTTACGTTCAGTCATTTTTACATCTCTTGTCAAAACCAAAAAGAAATAAAGTATTGGCTGAGTGCACAACAATAATATACAGTCTAGATGACATTTAAAAGAACCTGTCAAAAAAAAGATGCTTCCAGGGGTTTTAGGTAAGTTCTTATGGTCACACCAGTTCTTATGGTACATCTTACGTCGGTCACGTGACTGACTAATGACATTCCTATCTACATTTATCATTTATCTTGTGAGAATCATACATATATCAATCGCATATATTAATATGCGAATCATTACAGTCATCCCCTGGCAACATTACTTAAGTGAAGTGACTTGTGGCCAAGTATGGTGACCCATACTCGGAATTTGTGCATTTTACCCATCCAAGTACACACACACCGTGAACACACACACACCGTGAACACACACCCAGAGCAGTGGGCAGCCTTTTTTACTGGGGAGCAGTTTTGGGGGTTCGGTGCCTTGCTCAAGGGTCTCACCTCAGTCGTGGTATTGAGGGTGGGAGAGAGCGCTGGTCATTCACTCCCCCCACCTACAATCCCTGCCAGACCTGAGACTCGAACCCACAACCTTCAGGTTCACCTTCAGGTTGCAAGTCCGACTCTCTATCCATTAGGCCATTATCCTGCCCAAGTGTTATACACTTAAAACATTCATGGAGCTCCATTACACATCTGCTAGGAAACGGGTTGACATCATCATCAATAGCTTGGCCTAACATTTACCAAGCATGTGAGAAGATGAATATTGAGCTGGGACTTAAAACACTTTCAGCTTTAATCATAAAAAAAATATTGATCTCAAACAGTATTCTGATGGATATATCTAGATCACAGACTACAACATTACAGTAATGGAGCCTCCTTTGAATCTCAAACACCAGTCCACTTGAGTGTGTGCTTTCCCCCATGCGTCGTTTGCATACTGATGACAAAATCATATAATGTGATTTATGCAGGTTTAACATCCAGGCTCAAAAATGCCACTCTGAAAGCTTAACGTTGCTTTATAATTACTGTCTTATTGACAGTAGGAGGTATATATTGACCCAAGGGCATGGGCTGTCTGCTGACAGTAATAGCTGTGAAGAGTCTCTTTTCCATTTGGCACTGGTGTGATGGGTAGCGGAGCCGAAAGCTAGTGGTAAATCATTTTCAAAACTCAGATAACAGTGCTTCTAATTCCCACTGTATTAGCAACGGTCCTTTGGAGAATAATGGTGACGCCACTGATTGATGATTTGACCTGCAGATATGATCCTCTAAACTGGTTACATATATAAGCATGTGCTGTAATATTTGCAAGACATGCAACACATAAATCTAAAGACATAAGCAAATAGGATAAATAGAGGGTGTTACCTAAAGGCAAAGGAACATTACCCTTTTGGATTCATTATTTGCATAATGAAATATCTTTACATTTGGTGACCTTTTCATGCTGGAAAATGTATGCTTTTTTGAAAAAAATCTCATGTGTTATGTTCGTAAAGTGTGTGTGTTTTTGTGTGTGTGTTTTTGTGTGTGTGTGAGACGGCATTCACATTTGAGAATGATAAATGCCTTGTCATTTTCACCATTAGTGCATTTCCATTACGCTAGTCCAGTGCGGCTGTCAGTGATATATTGCTGGATGTTGAAGCGAAGGCTGCATTGTATTGGATATTAGAGGAGGTTGCCCTTTATCCTGAGGTCACTTCCTTGTTTCCTTCAAAATACTCACTGTTACCCATTAACTGGCCCAAAATCAGCATCTAATAAGAGTGATATTTTCATCATTGTGCTCCACTATTGAACAGCTATCATTTCCAATTTGTCTACCACCCTCCTTACATTCACAAAGGCATTCTCTTAATCTGTCTATCCATATCTTCTTTATCCTACTTCCTTCTAAGCACTTTAAGCATTTCTGGCATGTATTTCAGAAGGTTTAAGCTGTGTAATAGATGATGACCAAGTGGCTCAGTGTGACAAAAAAACATGGCAGAGGCAAAGAGCACTGCGCTGCTATTATTATTATTTTCTGATATCTGGACAATTCAGGAATTGTTCGAACCATGGCCACAGCTTTGCTGAATGAAATGAAAATGCAAACTCCAGTGTTCTCTGGATAGGCTCTGGATCCCCCGCAAGCCTGACCAGGACAAAGCTCTTACTGAAGATGAATGAAAGAATGATTTATTATTGTACTTAGCAATTTTTTCCAGTTGCCCATGCCCATGGATAATGTCTTTGCAAGTATTGTGCTCTACAAACAAAGTTAAATTAACAAGAGCTCAGGACATTCTCCCCAACAGCAGAGGTCACAACCACTGAGTTTTAGCACAACCTTTAACAACTATTTCCTGTTCACGTTCTTGTTTTCATGTATTTCATGCAACTCAAGTTCATAGCTTTATTGCTAAGTCTTGCCATACCACACAAAGTTCTGACTCTTTGTTATTTTTGCCTGTCTCGTTGTGTTTTGACCCTTGCTGCATTTACTGTATATGGGTTTATTCTTTGGATTATCCTTCGGCCATGTTTACTGTTGCTGCTCGTGTTTTGACCCTTTGTTGACCTTTGGATTTGGATAATGATTTCACTCTGTCTGCCAAATAAATCTTTTCGCACATGGATCCTAACTCTGTCTCCAGGTCTACCTTGTTACAGTGATGATAAAATCCATGCAATTATATTAAATTTGTCATTTAACAGTGAAGCTAATACTGCAGTAAAAAATAAATGTCTTGCCTAAACATATACACGTTACCATGGTTACATCCAAAATGGATACATTTCTAGACCAACATGTTTAGTGGTGTATAATAAATGAATATACACATGCCAGCCAATCAGAAACCAAAATAATTCATCAGCAAAATAGACAATCTGGTAATTATACTTGAAGATGAAGGTACACATGAATAAAGACAAAGGAAAATAAAAAGAGAGAGATAGCAAGAGACATGCAGAGGGAAAGAAGGCCTGGGTTTTAAAATTATTACATTTTCTCAAAAGGAACAGTATTCTGTAGGGACAAGAGGGAGGGAAAGAGAAAATGCCGTGAAGTGAGAGGTGTTGGACCAATTCTCAGTAGGATTATATTTATGGAATAAAACAGAAAAAGACTGAACATTTTCCTTCTTAAATCCACATATGCCAAGTTAATAGGAAGTAAAAGCTTAGTAGAGGTAGCTGAAAACTCAAATACTTATTATTTATCAAGAACAGAAGAACAGAGCACTCTTGTATATTCAAAATTAGAGTTGCACCAAATATTGAAATGTTCAGTTCTACAATGTGGCAAACAATTCAATACTCAGACTTCAATACTTCAAGTCTGTATTCACAATGCTTTTTGTTTTCTGCACCGTTCTGTGTAAACTCTAGAGACTGTTGTGTGTGAAATTCCCAGGAGATCAGCTGTCTATGAGCCCTTCTCAAACCAGCCCTTCTGGTACCAACATCCATGCCACGATCAAAGTCACAGAGATCACACTTTTTCTTCATTCTGATGTTTGATGTGAACATTAACTGAAGCTCTTGACCTGTATCTGCATGGTTTTTTTTTTTTTTTTTGCGCTGCTGCCACATGATTGGCTGATTAGATAGCTACAAGAATGTGCAGGTGTACAGGTGTTCCTAATAAAGTGGATGGTGAGTGCATATGTCAGCATGTACAGCTATCAACTGGTCAACTCAGACTGTTTTGTAAATTCACCAGCACACTGTGGAAGAAATTTGAGAATTTGTTACTTGTTTGGAAGAGCGGTCATCAATCAAACAGCGTTCAGTGACCCCACCCCTACACACATCACCGTGTGGCTTGGCCCTTCATTGAGAGCAAATATATTACTAGTTTCTCCAGATGAATCCTGTTCCCCCCACAGTGCAGGGCAGATTGAATTTCATTGCCCGAGGTGCTAACATTAACACATTGACACACACACACACACACACACACACACTTCCACATTGGACTTGTCCTTTTTCTTTCAGCCATCAGAACATTTGTACTTTTGCCCCCTTTGCCTTGCACTCTCTCTCTTATTCTCTTTTTGCCTCTGTCACTTCTTGCAACAGTTCATACATGTTCTCAACGGACAGGGACAGTGAAGTGAGAGATAAAGAGAGAAAAAGGGATGCCACAAGAGAAAGATAAAGCCTTCGCCCACCTCCACATAATTAACTGAGTTTCAGTAACTAGCCTTTGGGCTTGCCGTTGCCATGGCTACCTCTCGTCCACAAGTTCCCTTCACCGAGTCGGTGACAGTGCGCAAGCTTGGATGCTCTCCATGTCGCCCTGTCGCATTCGTTTGATTTCAGCTTTCCCTCCTTCTGCCATTCTGTCTCTCTTTCTGTTTCCCTCTTTGGTTCATCGTCTCTCTTTTTCTCTTCATCTCATGCTGTCACGCTCTCACTTACACACACATTCACAGCCAATACGCACACGTCCCAAAGGACGAGATAGCCATTCTAATCAGCGGATTCGGCTATTTCACGCCCACCCATTGACGACACAGGTGTTAAATTGCCCAGACAGTCATGTAATCTATATCAAAAAGCGTTGGAAGTACAATGGTGATCTCAGTTAATTTCTAATTTCCCCTTTTCCACTGACACGCTGCCATGTCTCATGGCGACATTTTTAAGAATGAGCCCACATTTCAGCCAGTTTAAGAGCTATACTATTTTGTTATTAAATGTGAGCATGGTTTCCAAATGTAACCATAAAAATGTGTAAAAATTTAAATAACCATAGAGCATTCAATCTCTAATTGTATCTCTAATTGGGAATATTTTATTCACAGTCAAATCTTTCAGCATTAACATTTAAGCACATTTACACAGAAGACAACAAATACATGCATGATTTGACACCTCCAAAGTCAAATCATTTAATATCTACACAGCACAAAGACCTTTCATAGACTCACTGACCACGTTATTAGGAACACTGAGGATACTGTAGGTACAGGCTCAGCAACTGACAAGAGTGGGACCCGATGTGGTCTGCTGTTGAAGTCTATCCGCCTCAAGGTTTGACATATTTTATATGCTGAGATGCTTTTCTGTTCACCACAGTTGCAGAGAGTGGTTGAGTTATGGCAGCCTTCCCATCAGCTCAAACCATCTGGCCATTCTCCACTGACCTATCTCATCCCACCCGCAGAACTGCCTCAAACTGGATTTTTTTCTGTTGTGCTTGAAAATCCCAGGAGATCAGCAATTTCTGAAATACTCAAACAAGTCCATCTGGCACCAACAGCCATGCCACAGTCAATGTCACTGAGGTCACATTTTTTTCCCCATTCTGATGTCTATGTTATATTGCATTTAAGCTACTCATTTGGAGTGTGTAGTTTTTCAAAAGAAGCATAGCATCATGGTTGCAGCATTTTAATTGAGCTAATTTTGTAATAATAGCTCTCATTTTGAAAACCAACCTCAAAGAAGAAGCCCACAGAGTGTTGAAGTGTGTAGCATGAAGAAACCGTCTGACTCCTGTGAAACAGTCACTGCCTCTGAAAAACAACGTAAGCACATCAGGAGTTTCCATGGCTAAAGCCAGATGTATGATTTTCAGCCTGATTTTCCTATCACAGACATAAAATGCACATCATAAAGGAATCCTTTGGTTGTGATTTGAAATTGGTGGTCTTAGAATACAATGTGACATGCTCACCGGAGGCCAATTTAGCACTATTGCGACCAAAGACAAAGTTCTGGTATGAAATATTTGAATCTCAGAGTGTGACTTCTACAATGCCCTAATAAACTCTAGTACCATAGTAGCAATTGCAAAAAGAAACATGCTAATGAGCAAAAATATATACTTATAAATATAAGTAAATATATACTTATTACCTCAAGATGCTTTGAGGAATGTTCTTGTTGATGGGACCTCATTTTCTGCATGAGCCTGGATCAAAATAATTGATGAAGGATCAAAAACTTAGTAATTCTCTTTACTCGGAGGTCTATAATTAGAGGATCTTGATCATCTACTATAACATGGAGGACACACATTATCACAGATTGTTATAGAATTTGGCCTAGATTTTATTGGGATCATCTCCTCCAATTTGACTCGTAATAGTCGTAAATGGCCGTTGTGTAGACAAGATTATCATGTGGAATGCCAAGTTGTCTAATATTGATTAAAGTGGTGTAAAAAATCACTGTCAACTGACTGTAATGTAAAATGTAAAATGCATTTTCCAAAATGATGAGTTGCATTTTTTTTCTGTTTGGCAGACAGACAGACAAGTGTGGGTTTGGAGAGCATTACCTGACTCAGTCTATGATGTGTGGTGGTAGGGGAGGAATTAATGATCTAGGGCCCTGCTTGTGGACTGATATCTTGGTGGGCAAAGGCTCAAGGTTAAACAAATGCTAACATCCAACCTACCCACACACAGACTATTCATAATCACGACATATGCTCATAACGTGGGCACTTTTTGGCATCTAATGAAACATTAATCCTTGAAGAAAACATTTTTAACAACCAGTCAGTGGTTTCTTCAAGAAAGACATGTTTGAATGTTACACTGACCCAGAAAGATGTGTAAACTATGGACTGGTGTATATTTGCACAATATAGTAGTGTTCAAGAAAGAAGACAATTATTACATCCATCACTTTGTATATAAGCCAATATGGTAAGTTGTCGTGCATGACAAAGAAGATAATGTTAATTACCTGCTCTTAATGATAATAATCTAGCCATATAGCTTGCATTTGATTAGTCTAGTATGGATGCACTTATAGCCAATTGGTCCAATCTAATTTAAATGAATATTTCTATTAATATAATAGTCTTAAAAGATGTCTCTGAATCTGAATTTGTAATTAAACAGTGCAAAAAAGTATCAGGCTAAATATCTTATAAACATTCCAATACTGTGGCGTGACAGATCAGAGTTAACTGAGACAAAATATACATACACACCAAATGTTGTACCAGAGGGGTTGCTTAAGAATTATGAAGCTATTGGAACCAAAATCCTAGATTTCTACACTGAGGCTAAGCCAATTGTGCTTTGCCAAAGCGGATCGTGTACAAGCACTATGGGGGTGAGATCTCAGCTGCGTGGCTCACGGCTGCACTCCAGGTGCTCATCTTTGCTCTTTGAACAAGCTATATAAAATACAATTATCACATGAGCCAGCTAAGAGGTCCTTGTACAGTCTGAGGGCTAAAGGGCAGGAGCTCCCTTGGGTCTATATATCTGTCCATGTGACTGTTTTTCATGGTTCAGAGCAAGCCCCTTAGTTCCAGTGATGTAACATCCAATATATTTTTGACACATTTGGTACTTCTTGTCTTTGCGCCATACAAATCCTATACTAATTAGCAATAATTAGCAAAATCCCAGTATGTGTTATAGCCTAGAGGTGGTTGGGATTTTGAACTATTGAATCTGGTTCCTCATAAGGTTTGTTCCTTATGCCAACTCAGGAAGCTTTTACTTGCCACTGCCACTTCTGATTGCTCCTTAGGGATCTAGATCAGACCTGAATTTCTATAAAGCTGTGTTGTGACAATGTAAATTGAATTGGTGTCAAAACATAACACTACAGCATTCAGTGACATTCTACACAATTTGGTCTAGTTTGTTTTCTACTGCGTGGCACTGAATAAGGTTCATAGAGAAGTGATGTATTGAGAGCAGAGTGAAAGAACCTGAGCCTTGACTTCAACCCCATTGAATGAGTCACACCTATTGCCCAGTATGGCTGAATGAGTTTCAATCTCTGCAAAACTTTGTTTAAAACTTAACACAAATGGACAGTATCAGTCCGTTCCCCATCATATTCAGAATGCTCAGTGATGCTGCAGTAATCAGTTGAAAACTAATGTAAATGAAGACATTTTACACACGATTTAGCAATTACTACATGCTTTTTGCAATTACCAATTCCAGCCTATACTGTAAATAATAATTTGGTGGCTAGCTAGAATTCAATGAATGAATAATGAATTTCTGAATTACTTAGTATCAAATATAAGATTATTCAACCAGCATAGATGCTTTTACTCATTAAAAAATTTCTTGGCAGCTAATTTTGCTTTTTCTAGAAACGCTTAAAATTAGATTAAACATATCTCAGCAAAAACATTTCAAGCTTGAAATGCTATATAGATTTGACTACGTTCAAGATATTTTCATGATATTACAATTTTTACAACTGCTAAAACAATTTTTCTGAAACATACCCCCCCCCCCCCTTTTTTTTTTAAAATTAAGACAAATCCAAAACCTCAAACTCAATTCAAAATGTGTTAACATTGCTCGTAGTGAAGCTTTACTTTACACACATAAGCACTACTAGCTGGACACTACTAACTAGACACAAGTGAAATAAAATATACTAATGAATTGAAGAACTACAAAAAGGATAAATACCTTATGTATGTTTGTGAAATCCATCTAAAATATCACAAATACACA
Organism: Pangasianodon hypophthalmus; assembly: GCF_027358585.1. Lineage (NCBI taxonomy): Eukaryota > Metazoa > Chordata > Actinopteri > Siluriformes > Pangasiidae > Pangasianodon > Pangasianodon hypophthalmus. Next base: position 5,907,736 of record NC_069736.1, on the reverse strand, counting down.
ATAATGCAATGCACAATAATTGTTTACCATTTATTTATGGGCACACATGAGCTTTCAGGGGAAACGTAACTGAAACATCGCTAGAGAAAAGAAAGTGTGGATAAATTGTTGCTGGAGCAGGTCAAATGATTTCATTCACATCACATCCTAGAACATCCCAAACAAGACAGAGTAGGAGGAACCCCCTGCTGTGGCAAATCTATCCTGTGCTTGGAGTGGCACGGTGGTTCCTTTTCCTCTTTCCTGGCCATGTAGTCTTCCCTATTCTCTCTCTCTCCCTGGTTCCTTTGCTTAACTGTTTTCCATTTCACCAGCCATATCTTGAGAGCTCACTTGAGTTCCTTTTTAAGTATCTTTCAATCTGCCATACTTCAGAAATAAGTGTTAACAATTAAGCTTTACAGTGCTTAATTCATGATGACTGTGTGTTATTTCGATTCAGTTAAATTTCATTGGTACAGGGCTTTTAACACTGACATTGTCACAAAGCAGCTTTACAGAAATCTGGATCTAGTAGATTTAGATCCCTGAGAGGCAACAGTGGCAAGGAAAAACTCTCTGAGGAAGAAAACTTGAGAGGAAAAAGACTTGCAGAGGCAACCCATCCTCTTAGTGACACCAAATCGTAAGACTATAAATCATTACAGTATATAAGTGAAGAAGAGTAAAGACAATCAGTACTTAAAGTACTAAATGATTACAGCCTCAGTTCTAAAATATAAATCTACAATATACATGTGAAATTATCCACTGGAGAAAAGGAAAAACTTGGGATTAATTGTTTTTCCAAAGTTCAAATCTTTAGGGTAGCCATGTGGGACCATCCACAACAGCAGAAGGTGAGTCAAAAGTACCGGACTAGTTCTGCAAGCAGAAGTAGAGCAACAGGATGAATCAGGCAGGTCCTGAGGGCAAAAGGAGCCACAGCAGTATAAGTATGTCAGGGACAGGCATTACATCAGGCATCAGGAGTGTGCATACAACTCAACGGAGAGACAGAGAGAGAGAGAGAGAATAAATTATTATGTATGCTCTTATTCTACAGTGGTTTAAAATGGTGTACATTGTGATATGTGTTATTTGAGTTTCACTGTCATGTCTGGAGTGTTGTGTATTTAACTGCAGTGGTTTCAACATTAAAATGTAAGGATAAACATTCTTAGTAATGAGATCTGCAATTTATGTCCAAGTCTCACCCTTGCTTCAGTGGATAATCTTAATCAGGGTACTACAGACTTCTACCTATGAGTTGCTGCTGTAATCATAAAAAACTGTCCTCTGCTCAGCCCAGAGCTCTTATTCTCAAAGTGCTCACACTGAACATCCTTTCAACACACTCAGTACTGTTTGTCTTTGTATTATAAAACTGTTGAACATCCAGAAGAGGATGGGTTCCCTTTTGAGTCTAGTTCCTCTCAAAGTTTCTTTCTCATATCTCCTTTTCACTGTCACTTCTGGCTTCTTCATTAGAGACCTAAATCTACATCCGGATTTATGTTTCCGAATTAGGGGAAAAAACTATAATGCACTTGATTTTGGGAAGAAATTCTGGACGACCTGGTGTCTGGATAGTAATCTACCTGGAGGTCCTCTGAGAATTTTCATAACAATGGTAGGCATATCAGATTTGGGAGTTGGGACTGAGTTTAGGCCTGTGGCAGAGTTTCTGTTATTTCTCCAAAGCAGTGGCACTGTGCATGAACCACTCTCTCTCTCTCTCCCTTTCCCTCTCTTACACACATACCCTTCCACATAGGTTTATTCAAGCGTGCATGAATACACCTTCAAATTACCATACACGCCGTTATCATTCGCTCACAGAAATAGTCAAAGCAAAGAGTAGAGTCAGTTATTACGGAGGGAAGGGATGCAATGTGGAGTAACGTTTCTCCCAGTCATGGTTCTGGTATAGTCTACAGCTGCCTAGAAATGAGTTGAGAGTCAATACCTATTAGCCAGATGATTACTGTACAAGTGACCGGAGCTAAGGGCAGACGAGGCCTGAGGGCTAGCAGATAGCAGATGGAGGTTATATTTTCCAGCTAAATTAAGTGAGAGGTCACAGCATTGCTTTTTGTCTAGGCGCCTCTACCTCCTAACTCCACCTCTACCCCATACCACCATCACCACCACCATCTAAAAATGCCAAGCCTCCAAAAATCATCCTGAAATCCAATCTGCTTTGCACGGTTTGAATTTTAGCCAATAGACACGAAGCAAAATACTCTGAGAGGAGCCACTGCAATTGCTTTTACATTTCACAAGTATTATTGATGGTTCTTCATCTTGTTATCGACTTGTTACCAGACCCATAATCCATCAGAAAAGCACAGCAGATCTCACTGCAAAGTACTCACTCCAGCAGCAATGCTGGAAGAAAACTGCAAACCCACATACAATGTCTGTTCTTGCTTTTTGGGATAGTTATATGAGGCTAAGCATTGCCTACTTTAATTCTTGCAGAAATGTTATACCAACATATCATGGTCTGTTGCTCTGTTAATAACAGGAGGCGAAATCAGGCAAGGTGACATTAAGAAAGGAAGAAGTAAATGACACAAGGCATTGCAAAACCAATTTTTCTCTCCCTTCTTGTCTGGCTCCTTAGTTGGTTTGTGCGAATTCTTATAAAAATGGCTAGCCATGCAGAGAGCAGAAGCAGCTGAACCCTGAGGCAAGTCTCAAGGGGTCTCTCACACCTCTTCCTGTGGGAGGGAAAGAGTCATAATTAGGCTCAGGCATCAAACGGAGGGCAATGACGCTCACAGTAATAGATTCTGTCAGGAAAGCTTGTCTCTCTGTGTCTCCTTCTCTCAGTGAGTCGCTCGCTTTCACGTTGACCCCGAGAGGGCCTTATGCAGATCAGCTGTCAGCATGGGGGCGTTTTGGCTCTTGGTATTGGAGTTAGAATAATCACAATCCTGTGTGTGTATGTGTGTGTCTGCATATGCCGACTGTGAAGACAAACCATGTGGCAGGGAGCGGAAAGAACCAGAAGGTGCCAGGGCATCATCTTTTACATATCTACACAAAATGTGTGTGTGTGTGTGGGTAGGTAGTTACAGATGAATTTGCATGTATGAACGTGGATGTCAGAGTCATGCATCAGCAAGTTCCACAGCATGCATATTGTTTGTGCATAAATATTCATTGTATTTTCCATGTTGACTCAGTGCATGGTGCTTCCCTGTGTGATCACTCTTTCATCAAAAAGAGTCATCAAACTTTCTGGCTAATACCAGCTCACCAGAAACATTCTCTTTTACTCTGCTCTCACTTTCTTTCTTTCTCTCTTTCCTGGCTTGTTACAAAAGCACATTTGTATTCCTTTGCAGTGCCTTGTTTGCCAATACAGACACATGGCTTGTCACACCAAATTTAACAGATGTGCTGAGAGCTGCAGCGGCTCCGCTCGACCTCTTTCACACTACTACATCAAACTAAAAAAAAACCCAAACAAACAAAAAAAAAAACAAAAAAAAACAACATTTATATAGTTGGTTCCGAACATCAACACAAGATTAAGAATGAATTTAATTCAGTGCTTTCTTCCATGGAATTTTTTGAATATCTGGTGATCTAGCAGGCATGATTTATTTCAGATAATGTAATAAAATCTTGTCTCTGTTTTCATACTTAGATTTGCTTTGTTGCAAAGTTCATTTTGTGTGGTTCGTTGCATATTAGTATAAGTTATATACATTTAATTCCACTGCTTTTCATTTACTTATCTGTCTTTCCATTACCATCAGTCATCCATTCATCTATCCATCCATTTTCCAACCATTGATGCACCTATTTAATCTTAGTACCTATTCATCCTTTGATCTGACAGACCCTCTGTCCATCCATCCATCCATCCACCCACCCATTCATGCACCCATCTATCCAGTCACCAGTTCGTGCATTATTCATACTATGATCCATCCATCTATCCATCCATCCATCCACTATTCATGCAACATCCATTCATATCACCAATTTATGAATTATTCTTTCTTTATTCGTCCATCCATCTATACATCCATTCACCAAACAATTCATCCACCCATCAATCCATCCATCATCCATTCATTATCCATCTATGCAGTTACCAATTCATGCATTATTCATACTGACAGACCATCTGTCCTTCCATCCATTCATCAATTTGTGCACCTACCTATTCAACCTTTCAACTGACAGGCCACTGATAAAAACACCTGTCATTCAATTAATTGATTAATCCATCCATCCACCCATCCATCCATCCATTCATCCATCTATTCATCATTCCATTCAACAATTCATGCATCTACCTGCATTTTCATCTTCTGATATAACAGATCAGCCTTCTTTCCCTCCATTTATCCCCCCATCCATCCACTCATCCATCAATCATGAATTCACTTGGTAGCTCCTCATCTTACATGACATGCTATCCATCCAATTATTCACCCATCCATCAATTCTCGTATCTGACAGACCACCTAACCATCAATCTATCCTTAGACAGCATATATTGTCTAGATACCTGTTTATATCATCAGAAATTTTTGGTATTTATATCGCTGCTTATGTAAAATGGCCATACAGGCAAGTACCAGAGCTTGACATTATCTTAATGTGTAACAGAAATGCTCTTTCTTCTTCACCAGGCTGTGTGAATGCCAAGCAGTTCAAGTGTTCTGATTTCCGTTTTGAAAAGGTCTTTGAAGAAGAGCTAACAAGTGGGTGCCAAAACATTGACATTAAAGTGACATAAGTGGTAAGGCACCTGTGTAAAGTAGTTTCATTTAATGATAAAGTATTTGAGAGTAATTTCACTTAATCTCTTAAAAGCTCAATTTGCTTGTCTAACCTGTGCTACCTTTGCATGAGCCCATCAGCATTCAGCACCTGATTTTTTTTTTTATTAGAATGAATCATTTCTAACCTGTATGAGTTCCTATCTTGCAGTTTTCTTCTTTGTGAAGGCATTCACTTGTGTGAGTTGTGTTATTATAATTTTATACCATTATATAGTGCTGTTGAATTCTTGAATCTGATTGGTCAGTAGGTGTTAATTAATATTTTTATAGCAGCGAAGCTCTGACAGTTGTTCTGGCTATAAGTCAAACTACAGGTTTGTATTAATATGCTTGTTCTAATACGTTTCTTATATCGCTTCTATAGTAACAGCTCATTCACAGGAACCTGTATGAATCCACATACTCTAAGGCTAATAATAGATAAACCAGATAAAATGATAAAACAGCATGTAATGGCAAATCAGTGTGGAATAAGAGGAGTTAAACACTTCAGAATGTAATGTTATAGGAGAATTATCTACTCTGGGGTGTATTCACATCACACCTTGCCGTATCACACCACCCCATAGTGGATTATTTCCCTATAATAGCATGCCTCTTCATGTTTTAATCTTTAATTTTTTATTTCCTGGTCACTATATACATACACGAGCCTGTTAGTTTTAATGCTATGACACACTGTTTGCTAATAGTTGTCAATTAGCACTAATTGTTCACAGGTTTTCTAAAGTAAATGAGCTATGTTTACCTACATTATTTTGAAGTATAATCATGTTATACAGGATAACCATGATCTTTTCTTGTATGGTTGCTGAATGAAATGATTGCATTGCATTGTGGGATGCTGTACACTATAAAAACAGCTCTGACCACGTAGATCATCTGGGTAGATCATCTTCGGTGGGGTGGTTTCAAAAACAGCCCATTTTTAGGGGAGTGGCTTTAGAGAGAGCACTGAAGGGAGGGACTGTGTTTATTTAAAAGCAGCTAGCTTGAGCTACTGAGTACACCTCTCACAGCTTATCGCTTCGTACATTTAGTCAATTTTAATTTGTCTACATTCCACATTTTTAAGAGATTTAAGATCAAGGGGTATATTTCTGAATATCCAAAAAAGTCCAATAAAAGCAGCCCTTTGTTTTTCATGCACCAAAAATCTGCGACACATCCACGTCCCGTTCCCAATACCAGGATTAAGGAACAGAATTTTTTTTTAAATAATTCTTATTAACTATTATCTTCTTATTTATTTTGTTAGTTTAGGGAGTTTATCAATTCTTCACTCTTGTACTTTATAGTAAAAAATCATTCACTCATAAAGCACTTTTAAATACAGTAATATTTTATATAAATAAAGGTTTTCATTAATAGTTTTTAATATATAATGTTTTTAACAACCTTCAGTGACTCCTACCCTTCAGTGACTCCTTTTATCATTTTCCCCTCTCCCTTAGTGTGTTTGCTTCAGTCAAAGAAGAGAGAAGGGAAGGACCTTGGTGTTAATTATTGAGTAACTGAGACACTGAGAGGCTAAAAATGATTGTGCAGTTCCAAGGTCAATGCAACAAATCATAATATTGAACACTCCATTTCATCCATTTATCTCTTTAGTAATGTAACTGCATCATTCTATCAGAGCTCTCATAACAAATATGTAATAATCAAGGAAATGGTTATTATTTTTAAAAAATGAGAATATCTTTACCAGATAATACGTTTCCATTTATTTATAACACTAATGTCAAGATAACTAATATATTCAGCATTTATAGGCAAATACTCATTGCTGTTAGAAAAATTAACCTGTCATTAAAAACCCTGAAATGATTTGGTCCCTGGAGCACCAACATTAACCATTTACCTACAAGAATCATTTTTCAGCTTTCACAGTGAGACTAAACAGTGCACTGTATAAATTATTTGAGTGTCTGCACTTGGGCCTATGCAAAATGGAGCCATTTCTCGCAATAATGAGATTGATATTAATGAGTGTGGCTCCTGTCCAGGGACTTCCTACCTACCCAAACAGATGTGCCATAATTGTGTTGACTGATTGAACAGAACACAGGGGCTCCATTTTCTGCTCCAATCACAAGCCAGAATTTACACAAAGCAAGCAATCTGAGAAGCATGTTGGGCAGGTTAAGTAGGTCAGGTAATGAAGGTGGTTTACTATTTATTTATATAGCTTCCCCTGAACTAAATACACACTGCTCGCATCTGTGAACCTGCACTACTTATAGTAAACTTTTGAATGTGTGTAAAATTCAAAGAAAGTAAGAAAGAAAGAAATACAATCCATGGGAACAATTTGAAAGAAAGGAATGATTTAAATTTATTTTCAATCATTTTCAATGTTGTACTAAGAGCTTAGTTTAAAGGTGCATAAGGTTAGATTAATCTTTTTTAACATTAGGTGGGTTCACGCCCATGTTAACAAAGCTCCACCTCAAGGATCTACAGTGGCTTGTACAGTAGAGTGTCTATAAAATGACTGACAGGAGGCACATCCAAACACAAACAACACAAACAGAGTTTCTCAGCAACTTAATACACTTTTGCTGAGGCTGCAGCTTTTATATGTGATCATGTTTTACATATCTTCCAGGTTATTTGTGCAAGTAAGAAATAAAAAAAAATTACTGTTGCACCTTTAAGCTTGACTTGTTTTAAACTAACTGAGACTGAGTATCACACCATGTGTAATATCTTGGCAGGACTAAATGAATTGAGATGTGAAGGTGTGTGCTCACCCTGCCATATGTCTTCCTCCATCTCGGGGTATGCGATGCAAATGTGTCTTATCACAACTTGTTGTGCAGGCCTCTGAGTCTTGTTAGTGTGTTGTCAAGTTAGCGCTGGGACTGTTTGCACGTGTTAATGAGCAGTGTGTGTGTATGTGTGTGTGAGAGAGAGGAAAAAGCAGGAGGTGTGGGCCATGACACCAGGAGGATGACAACGTTCCCCAAGGCCACAGTCCTCCCTCTCTGGCTCCATCTCTCTGTGCTCTAACTCATTCTGTTCACTGCTTAGCCTCTAAATCAAGAAATCTCTGATAAGAGCACTAATATATCTATCCAGCACCTCTAATCGCCCTCTTTTCTTTCCCTTGTCCTCCATTTGCTCGCTCCTTCTCCTTCTGCTTACTCATTCGTCTCTCATCAGGTCTTCTGTCAAGGTTTTGATCCTACAATCACCTTGGTAAATTCCACTTCCATAATCCATGGATATTTGACTGATTCACTGAGACTTCTCTCTCTCTCTCTCTCTCTCTCTCTCTTCTCACTGATTTATTGCCTCAATTTGAATTCTCTGCTTGAGCTGATTGCTGATTGGGCAGTCTGAGGATGATAGCGTTCCTCCTCTGATTGCCTTGATGCTCTTCAACTTTAAGAGGTCATGATGTTGACCCAGAATAACTGTCGTAACTATAGCCTGAGTCGTTTCTTCACTTATTAGCCTATATAGCTGTGACTTAGCTGACACCCAGTATATGGCCAAATAAAAAGCCACATGTTGACTGCAAAACCTTTTACCTATAAGCTGATTTAGTTCGATTACAAATGAGGGAACTCAAGACAAAAGCTGTAATTGCTAAGTTTACTCTGCTGTTAAACCATAGTCATGTGCAATCATGAGACCATGCTATGGTATTTGCTTTGTCTTTCTTTGAAAATTGCACTGTACAATAAGACAGCAAGTATTATTTCATAATTTAATGATTATCATTATATCATCCCAGTCACTTCAGCATATGACCGCAAGTGCCAAAATCAACAAAAAGCAAATCACCCCAAACTAGCACACGACAGTGACAGAAACAGAGCCACGATTTCTGCGACTGTAGCAAGCTACAAAACGACATAGTGACAAATGACATTTGAATTTCAATGTTCGTAAATTTACATAAATTATGGAAAGAAGCTGTGAAGCTACAAATTGAAAACGAGTGGTTCAAATGATTCCATAGACGAATTCTAGGACATTTGTTTCTTCAGTTCTCCACTACAACTTTAGCAACTACAGTTATTTCCCATTTACAGTTGGATGTACAACAGTGGAAGAAAAAATTTTCAGGATTTCATCTTATCCTGTCATATAGACCTCTCATTAAAATAAAGCTTGGAAGGGAGTAGCAGATGTCGTTTGTGCCTCTGGTGATTGTACCTACTGTATCTAGTATGGTTAGTTTTCTTTGCTAACCTGCCAACAAAGTTAGTATGACGCCTAGCATGTAATATGTAACTCAAACAACCAATTTTCAACCAATTTAGGACAGGCAAAAATTACAAGCGAAGTAGTGGTCAGTATACGCCCATAAGAGACAAACTACAAGTGACACAACGACTTTTATGCTACAACATGTTATCTTTTCAACATTGTATTCAACATTCAGAAATTGAAGCTCTGTGTTGCTTGTTCAAGGATTCTTTGGATGGTTTAGGGTTTGATCTTTTCTAAAGAAGTTCTACTTGGAAACTAAAAGAGAAACCCACTGTTATAGAGGTCTACAAAGAAACTCTTAAGGTTCCCCCAGAAGGACAGATGAAGAAACGTTTTGGGTGCCCGAGGGTTGATTGAGGGTTGATCTTTGAATGATTAGAGTGAAGTTTGCTGCACTCTTAGAAAGAAGTGTTTTTCAAGGGTTCTTAGTTTTGTAAAAGGATTCTACTTGGAACCATGTCTAAAAGTGTAAAGCAGATGTATTCAAGATTTTTCCCCATGAGGCCCACTTCCCAGGATTTTGAGAACTTGTGTGGCCACAATATTAGACCTTGGTCTAAAAAATGACTATTTTCGATTAATTTGATGATCTCTATTTTCCTTGATAAAAAAGGAGTGTGTCGCATCAGTGCATCTTTCGAGCATCTGTAGCATAAGCCAAAAGTGTGAAGTTACTAGTGTGAAACGGGGGGAAGGGCAGGAATTCCAGAGAGTTTCAGTTAATATTGGAGCGTTCAATATACCTGGGCAAATGTTGATTTGCAAATGTTGAAACCCCTCTCTTTCTTCCAAAGCAACTTCCCTAAAACTCTTTTTCTCTGTTTAGTCATTTTAGCTCTGTGAGCTTTTTGCCTTTTGTGGAGTTTTGTGGGTGTCAGTGAATTTAAATCAGCAGTGCCATGGATGTGTTTGGTAATTTATAGGTGATTGGCATTTATCAACATATGCACATGAACACGACAGAAATCAGTGCTACCAAAACTTTTGTAAATCTGAGAATTTGTTTGTTTGGTTTGGCCTGTGAAAACATTTACACAACTTTATTAAAAGATTGATAAATGAAACCCAGTGACTTGAAAAACATTGACTATACCACGAACCTACTCCCAGCCATACAACAAATGTTGTTGTATCTACGTTCTAATACAGCTGTCAACAAATCATTTACATTCAACAATACACACATGCTATTCCAAGACAGCTGGTCTGGGGCCATAAACTAAAGCACACTTCAAGGCATCTTTATAGGTTTTACAGCTCTAACTCACTCTCTGCCTCTTTTACCTCATCTCTTAATCACTCTTACTATTCTTTTAACACCTCACTTCCTCAATCTACTCTCACTTTCTGTCCTCTTCCTCATGTTTATAGCCACCCCATCTTTCTCTCTCTCTCTCTCCGACTCGCAGTGGGAGTGTGCAGTAATTAGGCAGTCAGACTGTGTTTACAGATGCAAAAGCGCTCTAATTTATTCCAACAGTTAGCAGTAATTCCCCACTTTAATTTATAGCTCTCCCACCCCACTGCAAGGGAGCAAGGGAGTGAAGGAAGCAGAGAAACATAGCCTGAGTGTGTGTATGTGTGTGTGTTTTTGTGTGTGCATGGTGTGTGGTTGTGAAGAAGAAAGACAGCAAGAGAGAATGGAGGGACGTTGCACTATCGACCCAGGGAAGCACAGATTGAACCCACTAAGCCCTCATGCACGCTGCTTTTTACTGCTTTCTTTTTTTACCTTTTGGAAACATGCCACTGATCTGCCTGGTCTGTTCTGTTGGCAACATTCAACATGCTACAAAGTTGTTGAATACTGTATCAACCAGTTGCATGATATGGACTCACCACCCACTTTAATAGGAACAAATGTACCCCTGCACTTCCATGTGGTTATCCAATCAGCCAATCATGTGGCAGCAATGAAATGCATAAAATCATGCAGATACAAGTCACAAGTTTCAGGTAATATTCACATCAAATATCAGAATGGGGAATGGTTGTTGGTGCCAGGCAGGCTGGTTTGAGTAACTGCTGATCTCCTAGGATTTTCACACACAAGAGTTTATACAGAATGGTGCAAGACACAAAAAACATCCAGTGAGTGGCAGTTCTGTGGGCAAAAATGACTTGCTGATGAAAGAAGTCAGAGGAGAATTGCAAGACTGGTTTGAGCTGACAGGAAGGCTACAGCAACTCAACCACTCTTTACAACTATGGTAAGCAGAAAAGCATCTCAAAATTCACAAAAGGTGAAACCTTGACATGGATGGGGTACAACAGAAGAAGACCACTTTGGGTTCCACTTCTGTCAGCCAGGAACAGGATCTGAGGCTACAGTGGACACAGGTTCACAGAAACTAGACTTGGTGTCACGAATTCTCCTTCTCAGTGTGTTCCTGTTTTGTTTTGAGTTCACAAAGCTAAGAATAATCCAACACTTTATATAACCAAATAAATGATCAGAAAGGACATAGTGTAAAAAGATGCCTTGAACATACCAAAGACCTTGATATTGCTTGAATTTTCCAATGCCTAGTTCAAACCAAAGCATAAATGCACAAAAGCACTCTTTACCTTTAAAAAAATTCTGCCGTAGGACAGACCATGTTTTGATGTTGATAATGACTACTCCCAGAGCCAGGAGCGGTATAATGCCTGAGGAAATGGAAGACTAGTTTACCTCCATTATACTGATGCATTCACAAAATGGCTACCATTTACAGTGCCTCTTTCTCACTCTCTCTCAGCCTGTCTCTCAAAGGTTGTTGAGTTAGATCTGTGTAGCATAATACTGCAGTTTTTGTGTTCTCAGTCATATAATTTAGGCCAATCACAAAGCACAGCCTAATAGTGAATGGGGTAATCTTTAAGAATGATGTTAATGGCAGGATCCAGGGTGACAATTTAACAAATTTCAGGTGACATCCAGAAAATCACATTTACATGAGATCAATAATGGGTGTGCATGTTCACTAGCAGTACATGTACATTGGAATTAGAGGCTTCTAAAAAATATAGCTAAAAGTGAGATTCTAATGAAGACACTTCTGATGAAGACAAATCAATGGGCTGGTCATGATTAGTAAAACACCCAAATAATCTGTTATCCTGTAGTGCTGACTACCACTACCTACATCTTTGAGGAGGCAAACAGACCTTCAAAGTGAAGTGGAGCACAATATGCACAGGCTTCTTAGCATGTTCTCGATTATCTCCAACTGTGAACTGAGATCTCACAGCGAAAAGCATGTGTGTGCAAGCCTACCACTACTCTTTAAGTGGTTTTCCATTAAAGATGGATCAAGCTGTGGAGCACTTACATGTATGTGTGTGGGGATGTCTTTGCCTGTAGGGCCACACATGTGTGTCTGGTGCATGAGCAGTAAAAAAAGAAATTGACCCTCATCCAACCCTGCTATCCCATCCCATCATCACCACGTCAGACTGTCCAGGAAGTCACAGCTCTTATTCTGTCTCTATAAACACACAAATACTCAAATATTCACTCCCATACTAATGACATTATGTCATTATGTCATGCCAGTATCATTCCGTTTTCTCTCTATTGTGTACAATTGAATTCTATATACTTAACCGAGACTAGAGTGCATGAACAAACCAGTCTACAGAGAGTGAGATTGTATAAAAGGGATGAAGTGGGCTCAGTTTATACAAACACAGAAAGCTTTCAAGCTGTTTTAGAAATCTACAGTAAGCTCTCACTGAAAATTCATATTCATGTGTGTGGCCTGAAGAACATCTGAAAAACTTCTGCTGAAAAACAGCTGAAAACGGTGCGTTTTTGTGGTTATAACAGAGCTTCCAAAGTTGAAAAAAAGTTCAACTTTTCAGAAAAGCCCTGAGTAATATCAAGCTCTTTTTCTTACCTCCTGACTAATCAGGTTGCAGGTTGAGAAGTAAGAGAGCAAAAGAAACATGGAAGTCAAAGTGCCAGTCAAAATTAGTCTTGCTAGGCAATGAATATGTTAAAATTCGAATTTCTCCAGTTTTCTTCCCAGGTTGATTACCCGCTAATTCTCATTCACCAGCCAGCTCTCCCCTACTGTATCACAAGACAGCTAACATCTGAAGACTAACACATGCTTCCTCTAAGACATGTGAAGCCCGCCAACCATGTCTTTTCAAACTGCTGTGACACAGTGTAATGTAACACACTCAGGAAAGCACTATCTACCCTCTTCTGCATACATGACCTGACAGATGCCCAAGATTGACTAGTGTCTCTGTGATTGACAGGGAAGATAGAGTAATGCCATCCCTCCCACACAGGAGCATGGCCAATTTTCTCCCTTGTCTCCTAGCCAGAGATGGCTGTGGCAGAGCTTTTTCTGTAAAAATAACAGCAAGTGTGAAAGCACCCTAAGAATACATAGGCTAAGAGTGTATTTTATGATCTGCAAGTAAACAATGCCTGATGGTACCCATTTTAAACCAGACTCTTCTCTGGCAGTTCTGTTATTGTAGAATGAGACACCAGCTTTGTTTACTCCACCGATTCCCTTACAACCTTTGAGAAACACCTGAAAACTCAGACTTCCATATATCTAGGCAGAAACACCAACAGCTCCCTTGCCCTGAGTGTTTATTTCCAGGAATGTCACCCTGAGTTTTTCTCTTTCTCTTACTTTAAAGGTGATTAAAGGTGTAGACACTTGCATCTGTGGATCAATAACAGATTTAACCTTTGGTTTTATAGTCTGGTATGATACCCAAGGAGTCAATGATAGAAAATCAATTGGGAAATGTGATGTGAGAAAGGTAGCTAGCAAAACTCACACTTTCTACTTTTTTGAAGCCAGAAGCTGTCACAAGTCAAGGCAAATTTCATGCAATAAATACCAATCCTTACATTGTTTTTTTCCAATTACTGCACATCCTGAAGTATTTTGTTCCTCTTATACCACAGAAATTATTGTGCCAATTATTACAATATTTTTGATTAAAGAATGAAACATCATACTTCTGTTTATAGGTTGTATCTGTTTTTTTATAGTTACCTCTGTGAAACAAGTTAGTTCCTGTTATCACTTACATTATAACAGCTTTAACAGTCATCACCTCTCCAGCCTCTCTTTTTATCTCTCTCTCTTGAAGTTCATAAGACAGAAAACTTAGCTATAGCTTTACCTCTGACTGTTTACCTCTGACACTGGAGCCTTCTTCCATTAATAATAAATAAACGTCTCCTTACAGAAGACTTCACAATATCAACAATTATACACATTTTCAAAATCGGTTTATAGACTTTACATTACAGATACAATCACAGAATAGAATGAGTGGATTAAAATAAACCTTACAGCGAGCATTAGTCAGAGCTAGTGTTATAGAAAATTAACACCTTCTGACCAATCAAAACTGAGCGTTCAACAACACTGTTGGTTAGTTTAGCACATTCTTTAATCACAATCCAGATTTTTTAGCACTTTTTTGGTTATATTTTTTATTTTGTGTATATATTATTGTATTTTTTGTTTTATTTGTTTGTTTTTGCAGTTATTTCATTGTTTTAGAGCTGATTTTACTGGATGACTTATATCCTGTCTATTGTGTGATGTCTTTTTTTGTTGGGCAATGTTGCAAACCAAATTTCCCATGGGATCAATAAAAAACTGTAACTTAACCAAATAGTCTCACTAACTTTTTCAGTATATCTATTGATGTAACTTGACTGATTGCTTTGTGACCAGTGTTTGTAGTAGTCTGTGTACTACCATTTACGCTATGAGTTTACACATATGATTCAGATATTATTGAACAGTGAAAAAATACAGTAGGTTTTAGCTGTGGCAGACCTCCAAAAGCTTTGAAGGATCAAATAGAATCAAAACAGTTCTGTGATTGGCTGGAACAGGGTGCACCCTCAGATTCTGATTCAGAGTTCTACATGAGGTGATTTCTAAGTTGAGAGCTTTTTTGAAGCTGAGAGGAAAAATTTATTTGTGTCCCGAAATACAGAAATTATTTATTTTCTGTATGCTCAGTTCATGTCCTGTGTACTTTTAAACCAAAACGATGCCATATTTGGTCTTTTTTCTCCCTAATTTGGTCCTCTGCCAAATTCCACCCTCCAGACAGTTCTCCTCTAGGTTGCGGACTAACACATGCTTCCTCCATGACATTTGAAGCCAACTACGTCTTTTCAAATGTCATGAAGCACCATAACACACTTGGAGGAAAGTGCTACCCACCCTCTTCAACATACAGAGCTCACAGACACCCATGCTTGGCTAGTGTTGCTGTGATTGACAGGGAGAGAGAGAATGCCACCCCTCCCTCTTGGGCCATGGTTGGCTGTGGCATCGCCAGGATTCAAACTCATGATCGCCAGATGACAGGGTGAACTTTTTTATTGAACTTTTCTGTTGTGTCACTCAGTAGCCTGTGAGATGCCATATTAAACCGAATGTTAGGTGCTCCCTGTGTTCATTCAACAGCAATCTTGCACCATCTTCTGGATACTTAATTCTGCCCCACTTGTTTCGCTGTCAGTTCCTCTGATGGACAGATGCTTGCATTGATTTTTGCCTCACTTGTTATGTTTCACTGGATAAAACATCTGCCAAATAAATAAATGTAGATGTAAACTTGCCAAGAGACAAGCCTTAAGTCCTGTTTTGGAAAGTATTATATAGCAAATACAAAAGAGGCTCAACACACACTGCATTCTCTCACCCACGTATTTAGACTAAGAGACAGCTAAACAAGATTGGCTTAGACACAAGCTTGACCCTATTGTGGGGAATGCAGGCTCAAATACATCCAGCCTTTGAAGAACTAAAGCGACATATCAGGAGAAATGATTAATCTTATACCCCATTCACACCGTCTCTCTGGTCCTTATCAGCCGGACACTGTGCCCTCTGTGTCTAATTAATATGAGTTAAACACACACTGTTGAAGAAAAAACATCAATCCCACAAGCTTTGTCCTTTATCCCCTGTCCTCTGTGTGTGTCTCTCGGTCTTTTTCAATCATTCAGTCAGTCTGAATTTCAGTTTCTTTGTGTTTTACTCTTTCTGTCTCTTCCTCTGTTGCTCTGAAATCACTCACTGAAATATAATTACGCATTATAATAAGGGGCAAAATAGGCCCATATTTTTTCTGATAATGAACCAAACACAAAACCAAGGCATTTGATAATGGTGTTCTATATATTCTTGTTGTTTTTCATGGTCATCGACACAGGTGGTAACCTGGTATAGAGTGCTACAAGTGAACAATGGGTGGAGTCAAGGCAATATTCAATCAAATCGCTTCCTTTAAGAACCGAGTGCACACCGGAGGCTCAGCACAGTGACATTTTCATAATGACATATAATTAGATTTCCCTTTCGGATTTCACATCAGATTTCACTAGCTGTCTGAATGCTTACAGGTAATGCATTTTTCTCTTCTGTGTTATGTTTTATGTCAGTACTTTTGTAGTTGTGTCTTGGATAGAAGTGTGAACGTTTTTATTTTTAAAGGCAACATTCTAAAATCCAATCATAGCCCAAAAAAAAGGCAAGGGGTCAAATATACCAATATGACACTAATACACAGAGGCAAAAGCATAAACAAGAAAAGAGACAATAGGCCAATGACAAATATACACAGAACAACCATGAAAATTAAGCCCTGAGACTGAAATAGCTTCCTAATAAAACTAACAGAAAGAAACACATCATTTGATCCAAAGATTTGCATTTAATTACTGTTCTTACTTGAAAATCAGCAATTTTAATAGATATTCTAATCTCTAAGATGCATAAGATCCGTTAAAAGAAAACTTAGTGGCATATGGCTGTGCGGATTCCCATAATGCACAGAATTTTATTCGATTTTAACACAGAAAAAAGGCAGTGAAATGGTTTACAAATGTAACATTCGAATGATTATGTATTAAAATAAAGTATAAAGATTCCCACATCACCTAAAACATATAGAAGTCATATTTGTTAGCCTCCCTGTGTTCTGTCAGACCTTCATTGATTGTTGATTTATCTAGATCTCATATTAAATGATTAGTTGGATACAATAACTTGACATTTTGTTTTCTAGCAACTTCTCTTTGTCTAGCAGTATCTATACAATATCCCAAAGGAAAGTCGTGCAGTGGTTAGTGTTGCCGTTTTACAGCTCCAGGGTCCTTCTTCGATCCTGAGTTCAAGTTACTATGTTACTGCATTTCATATGTTCTCCCTGTGTCCACATGGGGTTCTCTGGTTGGCTACAACCTCTCAAAAACATGCTGGTATATCTAAATTGTTCCTAGGTATGAATAAGTTGTGCAAGGCTTCCTGTTCAGGGTGTATTCCCACCTTACTTCCAGTTTTCCTGGGAGAGGTTCTGTATCCCCATGACCCTGAACAGGATAAAGCAGTTAGTGAAGCTTCATTCTCAATGACCATTATTTCTTTGAATGGATTCTAACAACACCATCTTATGAATGTAAATTCGTAAAACTTCGCAGAGTCAACTTGTCAAGAGTTTTAATATTAGTGTGTGATGATGTGATTCATAAAAAATCTTACACTATTGGTAAACTTTTGCATGAGATTTGCAAGGGTTGGGTGGCACAGACCTTTCTGTCAAATACTAGCATGTAGAATGCAGTCTGTTTCCACTCCTAAGGGATCCTTAAACAGACCTGTTTAAAAACTCATTGGCTAATTAGAACACTCGATCTGAGTTGAACCAGGTGCTGTTTGGCAGGACCAACTGCAGGGGTCTAAAACATCAGGATTGAGAACCACTGTTTGTATTAAAGAGCACTTCAGAGAGCAATTGAACATTGGTACGCAAACAGCATTTGTACTCTCAGTCTGAATGTGTGCATGGCTTCCTAGGAGTGTTTTTTTGCACTGCAAATTCAAATACAAAAAACATCACAAGCCAATATAATGCTCACAGCGCATTAATATAAAATGCATTATTAATTACAGCTGGACCTACTGTCAGAGTGAACTACTGTCAACTTCTGACCAGCCAGAATCAAGAATTGACCAGCGCTGTGGTATAAGGTGCAATAATGGTTTGCTCTGCAATGTTATTAGAACATCACTAATACAACATTAACTAGTTAGACGAAACAGCTAACATTATGAAAACATTAGTATTAGCGTTCCTCTATCCTTTAATGATGTGGCAATATTGTTTAACAACATTTACTGTATCTACAAACTTTATATACAAATCTGTCTACAATCTAAAATGTAATATTATATTTTCAGGACACATAGGAAACTTGACAGGTTGACCATTCTTTGAAACAAAAGCTCCTAAACCTGTAACATTTAGAAAAAGTTTTACTAAAATAAACTGTTAGCTGAATGCTGATACCTATTGGAATAAGTCTTTATAAATGTTTATATAGCTCTATATATACGTTGTAATTAAGAGCTTATACAGGTGTCATATAGCTAGGGTTGTGAGGTCTCAGCAAAATTTCCAGCCCAACTACAGTTTAAAAACACACAGAAGAAGTGAAACTGACCCAAAAAATTTGGTCAATCGAAAAGGGAGACAATATTTTTCTTCATTTTCTCAGTATTTGTGTGGAAAAAGTGTTCACCATGGTGCAAATATCTGCCTTTTTGTCAGTATGGACATTATCCTCTCAGTCATCCCCCTTTCCCTGTCCCAATCTTTACAATAATTGTTCTGTACATCATAGAAACACTGTCTGAACTTTCTTTGCCCTAGCTTTTGCTTGACAAAATTGATTTAGATTTAGAAATGACTTGCTTTTTCCACCCAAAACTAGCTTTTTTTGTTCCAAAACTAGTCATGGTGACCCTGGCCACCCTGCATATAGCACTATGAACACTTCCTTAAAGCAAAGAGTAACTGTAGTTGCTTAGACATTTACTAAGACAAATTTTTGTGCCATGCATCTGCCAAATAAATCAATATAAATGTAAAACTATTAGATCTGAGTTACTGAACTTGGTCATGATGTCCTGCAGGTATTCACATCAGCTCTGCACAAACCCAAGTCATTTTGTCTAATTGGCTTCCTTTCTTTGGTACAGGAGGAAAGGCTCATTAGTGGAACCTGGAGGTTTTGTGCAGGTTTGTAACAAATACCTGCAGACACTCTGGCCATCAGTAAACCCCTCTGAATCCCTGTAATCCATTCATTTGGACCTCTGTGGTAAGTTCAATTTGGTGCTGGCTGTTATTAGGCAGAATGAAAAAGAAGAAGTTGAAGTACTGAATCAGATTTTGTGCAGCCTCCTAGGATACTGAATGTCTGGCAAAAGCAAACCTGATTAAACCTCTAAGTTAAGCGTTCTGCATTTCCGGGGAAAGAATCAGCTTAATGTACAGATACATAGCCATGAGAACCTGCACTAGGAGTCCTATAATTTGTAATTTCTCAAGGCCTGTGTACAGCTTGTGATTGCAATTCATTCAGCTTTGTTTATTGAATATATGACAGCCGCTGAAAGGGACAACTATTGATATTTTTAGCGCACTTAGTGCATTCTGACATAGATAAAAAAGGCCCCTCGTTTTTGCAAAGATGCATTACGATATTGAATTTTTCTCCATTATGACATGCTCTTTTGTCAGGCTAATGCCTCTGAGCTAAAGCCTCTATGTAGATGCATTAAACCTTCACAGTCACAAAAGCATCTGGGTCAGCGTTCATTCAGAAGGAGATAAAAAGAATGCAATTCTCAGACAGACATAGAAAAGGCCAACCAAACTCTTCTTTAATCTTTTCAAAAGTTGTCCTTCTTTGTCATTCCTCAGTCACATGTCTTTTCAGCAGCTAAACTGAAAGAAGTTGGGGAAAATATGAAGAGCAGAAATGCAGAAGAAACAAGAAGCATCTACAGCCTGCAGAGTTCTAGCCTGAGGGCGAAAGACGATGCTGTGAGTTTGTGTGTATGTGTGTGTGTGTGTGTGTGTGCGCGCATATGCGCGTATGAGTGTGTTTCTGCCTCACTAAGCATGACTGGGAGGAAGAGGGTGGAGACGACTTGGCCTTTTCCAGTTCTTTCCAAACGAACCTTCACCATGCGAGCGAAATATCCGAGCTATACATGAATATACAGGTATTCATTAAGGATGAAGATTCAGTAGGGCATAAATAGCAAAATATTCATACAAACACATTCCCATAAGGACATCCATATTCAAAGATTCAATGCCAAAATATTTAATCACAAATACACCCACATACACGCTTGCGCTTGCTAGACAAACTAATTTGCCTTTGAGATTCTTTGATTAAAATTAGAGCAGGTAAATGCCTTGGGGGCTAGAGTAGTTACTGTGAATAAAGAATCAAATTAATCAAATGCCTGACTAAATAACATTATCGCATCCTTCTTCCCTCTCTCTCTCTCTATCACCCTCTCTCTCGGCATGATTTTTGCTCTTGCTTGGTATTTCTGAACCCCAAGAGGCGTGTGCTCTGGTGCGAAGTCACCCCTGTGCATCGCTACGCTCCCTGTGTGATGCCTATTCCACTCCCCCTGGCAACAGCTACTGCTGTGATAAGGGACCTAGACAAGGAGACGGAGGCAGGGAAAAAGAGGGAGAGATGGGAAGGCAATCATGAGAGTGTGTTATCACCTGTGGTGTGCTAAAATAATACATGCCGGTTGTTCTCATTTCCAACCCAAAAACCCTTGAGGAACTTTAGTACCTTGGGGCTTGTAGTCTGGAGAACACTAGCAAACCCTGCTGAACTGTGAATACCGAAGCTTAAGCTGGGACTGTAAACAAGATCCTATTAAGCCTGTGGCTTACAGCTAGACCAAGGTGTATAAAAATAAAGTGTTGATCTTTTGCATAAATCCCATTTCACACCCAGAATAGCTTTGTAAGAGTACTTTCACAATTGGTGAGGGTTTTGTTTTTTTTGGGTACAGTGGAGCTTCTGAAATTGGAAAAAGTTTTCAGAAAAGCTTTTTTTTTTTCAAATACCTCCTGACCAATCAGGTTGTAAGAAAAAAAAAATAGAGAAAGTGAAAAAAAGAGAGTTTAAGGATATTTACTACAATATTTATACTACAATTATACCACAATTTACTATATATATATATATATATATATATATATATATATATATACATACATAATTAGCAATAAATCTAAACTAGGCTAGTTAAGTAGCCAATACTAAATTAGACTGGTAAGAGTGTTGTTATGGTTACAGTTTGCACATCACATGAGACTTTTTTTTATATCATCACAAAAAGTGCACCAGTCAGCACTTTTCTGTACGAGAAATGTCAAGTGTGAAAGAACCCAATTAGCGCTTTACTTTAGCCTTACTTATCTGAAACCAGAACTGTCTGTACTTTGATCAAGAACCTGTTCACAATTTCCTATAGTATAACATTACTCATGAAAGTAGGAGGAGTTCTGTGGAGGTTGTGGCTGGTGTGGAGGTTGTGGCTAATGATTAGTCAACTAAACTACTTTAACAGTTTATTTACAGTGAGTGTTTTTGGCCTGCAGCAGTGGTGGTGAGGGACCTAAATGAAGTAAGGGTGCCAAAACATAAAACTTGGTGAAAATACAGAGAATTTTGAGTGCAAACATTACTGTACATACTGTTGTAAATTCAGCACATAGTGCCTTATGTAGGTTATATTATTCCATATGTAGTGATAAAATATATTGGGAATTTGGACTAAAACGGTGGATTTTTACACGGATCACTGATAACATAACAAATGCAAAATCAAGCTAAATATCAGTACCATACAATACAATATTATTTCAGTTCTTCAGGCAACAATTTAATATTTGAAGATACCGCTGAATCTGCTATCATACGAAACAATTCAATTTAGTAGCCTCTGAATGACATGGGACCGACTTTGTTCAGAAATCGGGGTAGGCTTACTGTTAATTTACAAATAATGATGTAGTGAAAAACTATTTTAAAAGTATCAGAGTTAACACTTTGATATCCTATTCAATTATTTTCACATTAATTTAAAAATATGAATCATTTTCTATACACGCTCAGCATACACACAGTGCAACCACGAGTGGTGCCACTTTATGGGAGCTAGTGACAGGTAAATGAGTTACTAGGGCTGGGAAATGAAAGGATGAACTCCTCTTTTCCCTCCTCTCGTTCTCCGCCCCTCTTTGGTCTGTCCTGTGGTTTATTTACTGCCTCGTTTCACTGCTGTTTACAGCATTGATTGGCTCTCTTGTTTGTTTTACCTGTCGCGTAGCCCATATATCAACACAAGCCGAGAGAGAGAGAGAGAGAGAGAGAGAGAGAGAGAGAGAAGAGAGTGATGGCAGTGAATGTGGAGGAAGAAAGATACTGAAGACAGAAGAAGATGAGTGAAAGAAGGAGAAGGCCTTGCTGTTCCTTATCTTGAAGCAGTTATAATAAGTTAGTGTCCAAACCTCAAGCATAAAGCAATTATTCCTACAGCTAATACAGACTCTTTTCCTTCTCCTCCACAGCCTTCAGAGATGAGTGCAATTACTAATCTCACAATCTGTCTTTAAAACTCCCAATCGCATAGCTCATTTTCCCCCTGACTGGCTTTTGGTCCCCATCCTCCCTTTCCTCATCTCCTTCATCTCCTGAGCTGAGGAGGAGCACACAGAGGAGGATCCAGGAGTTGCCATAGATACGTATGGTTGGAGGTATACTGCATCATCTGGGTGGAATATATTAGAAAGAGAGCGAGGGCCTTTGCAGGATGACTCACTGAACCCTTGTGGCTTCGCTGTAATAAACAGCGTGCTTGTAATGAAACCGCCACACAATAATACATAAGCCAACGTCTTTGCACAGCCTCTCTCTGTCCCTCCTCTCTCTCCGTCTTTATCTGTATCTCTCTCTCTCACTCAGGAAGCCTGTTAACCATGGCTGGATTCACAACACGACTCCCTGCACTCATGAAAATACACACTCGTATTCTAAGCAGCGGACACATGAGGCTGCATGTGGTAAAGGTCGAGTTAGCAATTCAAATCAAAATCACTCTTATAAACAGACCAAAGACAGCTGTATTTTTCTGCTAAAGTTATTTTTTTGTTGTTTATGCTGATCGTAAGTCTGATTTTTGGAAAGACAGCAGAAGCTAGACCAAGCTAAATGAGAGCCTTGTTGTTGTTCTGTCAGTAAGAGCTAGAAACTAACCGTCCAAACAAATCCAATCAATCAAACAAGCCCTCCCATTATCCATTCTGATTGGTTGTCATATAAATTCATGTATGATAAATTCATGTATTCATGTATGTATTAGTTGAATATAGATAGTGTAGCCTGAAAGAGAGAACATCTGGGTTTCAAACACATCATCTTTAAGAGCCGTGTTTAGTTTAATGTCCAAACACACCTGGTTTAACTCAGGAAGGGACTGATAATTAGGTAGTTAGCAAAGATGCAGCTAGGAATGAAAGAATATAGGACAGGTTGCCAAATTCTACTTTTATATTACATACTGTATGTACTGTATATATGTGTGTGTGCATATATATATATGTGGACAGAATTGTCACCACCTTTCACCCTGCTAATGACAATCATGGTAGTTGATTAAACTAGTTCACTCAGTATGAGTATGAGAAAATATTACGCAGATTTATCTTGCATTGCAAGTTTATATGATACAATTGTGACTTTTTATCATGTAATTGCAAGATAATATCTATAATATCTCACAGATGCAACATTCTATCTCGCACTTGAGAGTTAGTGTGACTTTGTTCTTTTGCTTATTAAGTTATCCCATACCACGAACCAAGCCACACCAACACTGCAGACTAGTTCTTGAAGAAAACAATACTTCACATAGTTAGATTACATTCCTTGTTTACACAAACTCTGCATATGCTTATGTTGTTAAATTTCACATCTTAAAAGCATAGCCTATGAATATTAACAAGTAATTGCAAGATAAAAAGTTGCAAATGAGTGATGTTAATTAAAAATTGTAAGTAACTATTGTGAAATATTAACTTGTTGTTGTGAGATGTAAAGTCACAATTGTGTGATATTAACTTGCAAGTGCAAGAAAAAAGTGCAGGAAAATAAATCAATTACAAGATAAAAAAAAAAAGTCACAATTGTGAGATATTAAGTCACAATAGGGAAAAAATAATGTAAAAAATAATGAAATAAAAAAAGGCGCAAGTGACTGATATTTATTCAGAATGACGAGATAAAATTGACTATTGTGAGATAGATCTGCATAATATTTTCTGTCATGGTAGAAACAAGCTTCCATACTAATTCATATACACACAGAAAAAAAAAGCCAAAAAGGCTTCAGTGGACCTGTTAGAGCCTGAAACTCCCAACTGTGCAGGCTGCTAGTTTCAACACCAACTGGAAACTCTATTAGCGAGCACTTTATCCTACCTGCAAGCCTTACACCACATGTGTTAGCAAGAAATAATTTCACAGTTTCTCTATTTAAAACCTTGTGGGTGGTACAAATGGACCGGAGACAATTAGCCTAACACTAGATAAACCTCACTGAATACACTTTACAGCTTTTAAATGCTCCCCAGCTTTAAAATGCTACCTCAATTTCAACCTTTTACATTACTAACATTTTGTGTGTAATTTAATCTCTCAGGTCAGTATAGTTTATAAGACTTATATAAACTACAGACTACACTTATTAAACTTGTTAATTAATTTTGTGGCATGTAGAGGAGGACTGGACTCCTGTGTGGTTTAGTCTGCTGCCAGAAATCTTAAAACTAGGCAACCATGACGAGAACCATTTAGGTCAAATTAATTTTCCATGATGAGAAATCCCTAACATACATATTGATGGCTTTCTAAAAATAAAAAAAATCAACAACAAGCACTTCAGAGGAAAAGAAACAAATAAATTCTAGCACCTGTCACATCCTCAGATCTCCGGGAACTCCAAATCCCAGAATCCCCAGTCTGAAACCACACCCACACTCTCCTACAGCCACTTGATAACTAACCTAGTGCTCTTTACAGCTGATGAGTAGCACTATTTTGCACCACTTGAACTTAGCTGTTTGCCTGATAGGTTAGCTCTATTCAATTTCTAAAGAATAAAACTCTCGGGGTCATGCTGTTATAGGAAAATAATCAATGACAGGGTGGTGTGATGCAAAAGCAGATTTACTGTTACTACCCCAAAGATGATTATGTTCCAATAATCAATAATAGCACATCCCTTTCTTATATCACAGCAATTTGCCAAAGATTACATTTTTTTTAAATATATTAACAAACGACATGTACTTTTATCCACTCATAGTAACATTTAATGTTGCGGAGCATCTACGAGACAAGTTATTTCCTGTTAACACTTATGTTATAACAGCTATAAACAGGATTTGTTCTCTCTCTAGCCTCTCTCTTTTTCTCTCTCTTGAACTTGATTTTGGTTGATGTTACCGAAAAACCAGAAAGCGCAGAATGCTCTGTGCTGAAGACTTTCCTGTTGCGGAAATCTTACTGCCCATTACAAAACTGACACTGGGCACTTCCATAAATCTTAAATAGACTTCTCCTTACAGAAAGCTTCAGCATTTATAGCAATTGTATTGATGATACCCTATTAGAACGAGCACATTAATATAAACCTTTGATTTGAATTACAGCAATTATTGTCATAGCTGCTGTTATAGATAGTTAATCGCCTCCTTCTCACCCGATTCGAGAATTAACAGCGCTGTCCTTTCACTTAACTGATGCACTGGTTAAATGTTAGATGAGGACACAGATGCACACTGGTGGACAGTTTTTAATTGAATTCAATGTTCCAGCTAAGCTCCTCTTTTTATACCTAACTGTTGATAAACGGTTGAAGCCATCTGTGTACCACACACTGCTGTCTGATAATAGTCGCCAAGGCTGATTCCATCCAGACCCATTTCCCTTTATTTATGAATCAACGACTGAAGATAGGAATTGGAATGCAAATGAGATGGAAAGGCATGATTACGGTGGAGTGGATTGGTCTGGGGTCTGCTGCGGAGAGATGAGATAATGTTCAGCCTTTTACAAAGCCAGGCGTGCACACTGTGCCAATTTAGACAAATATTCTTTTCCAGTACCGGGCGCTTTTATGTAGAGTGGGAAAAAAGCAGTAGCTTTATCTACACTAGGCTATAAAAACAGCTCAGCAAGAGTTTTTGAAATATTCATCTCATAGTTTTCTCCCCATTTGTCATTCCAATTTTTTTTACATTTTTATTCTGATGAAAATGGATGCGCCGTCTGAATGTTGGCCAGACTGAGATGCTGACTCACTCCAGACACAGCAGTGTCTTTAGAGTCATTGTTTGTGTACAAAACAAAGGAAGCCACATAGACTTAACATCACAGTTCTTTGAGAAAGCCTTTGAAACACCACTGTGGATGCAGACACACACACACACACACACACATTGCATGGTCTCCATAACAAACTCCCAAGCGTATGGGTCATTTCCTGTCAATGCAAAGAATAAAAGGACTCGTGACATGTTCTAGCACCAGCGTTGGGGGCTTTTTGAGATGCCACCTGACATTTCTACCCTCCCAGTTGCCCTTGCAGCTCAACAGAGATGTGACAAGCTAACAGAAGAGCAGCATCCTCCTCAAAGAGAATCTATTGTTCTCTCTGTTCAGTGCCTGGTTGCTGTACGGTCCTTCACGCAGACAAATGATCATGACCTGAATCTGGCATGCACTGTGTCAGGGCACATGTGGCATGTGACATGACATCTATAGATCCTTTTAGCTTTGGCAGAGTGGCGTGTGTTAATAGGATTTGATATACAGAGAAATTGACACTGGTACTTCCTGAAGTAGTCAATTCTGGGTCAGAAAGGACTTGCAGTGTATTCTGTAAAGGTTCTGAATGCTGATCTACAATCAGTTTTAATATGTTTTATACATATTGAAAAAACCCAAAAATAAAGGAAGTATTTAAAATTGTTTTAGCTTTTTGTTTTTGTTTTGTCTGTTTTACTGTCTATTAAATTGTATAAAACCATAAATATGTGAATTATTAAACAATGTAAGTAAATATATTTCAAATCATTAAACATTTAACATCTTCAAAATTATGCTACAAGGAGTTTTTGTCATAAACTTAGGTGTTTAAACATAGTACACTGCGTATTGTTATTATGAAATTAACTGCTTATTATACCACACCACTGTTGAATTCTCATGTCTGATTGGTCGGAAGGTGTTGATTAATTTTCTTTAACAGCAGCTATCTGACCATAGTTCCGACTGCAAGTTTTTTTATTGTGCTCATGTTAATATGCTATTGTTTGTATAGTATGAACTTACACAGGGACTTGTATGGTGGACGCTTCACATAAACAGATTAAAAATGTGTGTAATTGCTGATATGGTCTAGTTTTCTGTGAGGAACCATTTAACATTTTGGAAGGAGACTCCAGTTTCTGCACTTTGTAACAGGTTTTTCAGCACAGGAGAGTCTACAGGATGAAGGCCTTTGCACGTTCCAGTTTCTCAGTAAAATGAGAAGCGTCGTTTTTGTCTTATTAACTTCAAGAGACAGAAAAACCTCTTCCCATTTGCTGTATCTAGCTGTATTGACAACAAAATGGCTGAACTGAGCAGACAGTTTTACAGCTTCACAGTGTAGTGAAAATAGTAGCTAGAATAGATTGTTTGGCTAGAATAGTTTGTTTCCCAAATCACGTTACTCCACTAATCAGTGTATCAGAATAATATTCCCCTATAGATAATAGTTGGACACATTAGTTAGTACAGTAATATGTTATTTGAGGCATTTTTCAGCTATACTTGGGGATGTCTGGTTTTCTTTCTTTCGACCACAAATACAAACTATCGCCCCCTCTTGGTGTGTAGAGATATTTCTTTTCAAACCAGCGCAGAACGAATGTGCATGTCGGCCTTCAGCTGTCGTCTTTAGTATGTTGGTGTACAACTTTTCATAAAAGAGGTGAGGCAACAGGAGGCAAGAGGAAGCAATCGTCAGTCTGCCTAGGTTGGCACTAGCTCTGGTGTCATGGCTCTAAGACACGGCATGAGCCAGATGGTATAGACTGTAGGGCTGGTAATGAACTGTCAACTGCATCTTCTGGAAGAGCTAACACTGGGAACTTCACCAGCAGCTACATCTACCCCAGACGAGTCACTGTCCACCCAAGCCTTTTTTAGCATAGTTCTTTGCTCTGGATGAGCATGTAGATAAAATTTTACATCACAATATTTAGAAAATTGTGGACATATAACAGCATAACAGTATATATGTACACAAAAAACTCTATTAGACCTAAGTTCAGTTTAAATCAAACACAACACTGAAGACTTATAATCTAGAAAAAAAATCATATAAATTGTAATATAACAAACCAGAGAACAAAAAAAATTATAATAAACAAAGAAGAAGTGCTGAGCTGCAAACCACTCTGCTGGCAGACCAAAACGCCTCATGTTCTTAATATCCTAATAAAATTAAATCCATAAATCACTCCTAACCAATTATTTCTTATTCAGCTCTCCATGATACTTGCTCTATGGATTTGAGAGACCCACAGAAATCTGTTTCACCATGTGGCAGCTGATTGGGATGCCAAATTTGCACAAGAGGGCACAGAGTCAAAATACTGTCATAGTCAGCTGCCAGTCATTGCGTTGTGCAAGGAACCAGTCATCATTCAGGAGACACTTAATGGTGAAAACCATTAATTCCTACAGCTCTCCACATTCCTGTATGAAGCAGATACTTCTATGAGAAGTAGACAGAGTAAGTTCACCTTACAAAAGGTAAAATGGCAGGTGGACACATTTTTGCTATTATTTTATTACGATATCTTCTTCTTATAGGAACATGGAATTGAATGCTCAGTTCATTTGTTATTAAATGATTAAGGAGCTCAATTCCAATACAGCTTCTCATTTATGAAGCCCACATGCCAGCCAAATGAACGATTTTAATGCCCTCAAACTAAAGTGCTCATCGATTTTACATTTAAATCACTCTTATGAGACACTATGTGTACCTTCAACTTTCTCAAAGTGTCGTGAATGTGCCGGTAGTAAAAACAAGCTAATAACTTTCAAGGTATGGATTAAAAAAAAATGGTATCACAGTATCTCAATCAGTCAACTCATAATGATAATTGATTGTTTTTGTTCTCAACAATATCATCAGCTTCCAAGTCGCTAGTCGAAATATTTATGCAGTGCTTATTAATGTGTTATAAATAGATACCCTTTAAAAAAAGCATGACTGAAATCTCTACTGGTTGACAAATCACTAATAGCTCTAATTAAGACCAGTATATGGTCGCCTGGAGGCACCAGGACTACACTTTAAAAACCATGGCTTTATTCAAGCTTCCCATCAGACCAATGATATAAATTAATCCACTATCTTAATTGCAGCGTTTTGAGATCCTAAGAAGAGAGTCAACTTGAAATAGGTTTGAGCTATCTAAAATGCAAATATATTAAGCCTGCACTTATAGGCACTTATAGAAGTATGTCAGGTTACATTTGCAGAAAAAAGGAAACCGCTGGGCACTGTGGGATACAAAACACAGCCTCTGACACACAGCCACGTCCAATTCCTTCAAGTATGTATTCAAGTACATTCTGTGCAAGCTAGAGAGAGCTTAAAATATTTGTTTGGCAGCGTCTCTCTCTCTCTCTCTACCATCAGTCTATCTTGCCCAATCCCCCTCCTTCTCTCTTTAACCTTGTCTTAAAGTTGCTCTCCTCCATCACTCTGCCTCATTCCTGTGGGGCTCGAGTGCAACAGGGAAGGAGAAGAGAGCCATAGAAAGGGAGAGAGAGAGAAAGACAGAGTATAAGTATATCATATTTATAATGACTTTTTAATAAACTGCACACAGCCCCGTGAAACGGTATGGGAAGTGCTCTTAAAAATGAACAAGTGAAGGATGGAATGAGAAAGCAAGAGAGGGATATTGCTAGCATGGTATAAAGGCAGAGAAGATAACACATTACTCCTTAAGGCTGACAACTGTGTAGATTTCATCATCCCCCCTCTCTTTTTCTTTCCATCCAAAATGCTTCTGACATGTCTGACATGAAAACGTAACCTTTCCTATTCATCTCCCACTCTCCTTGACATCCGTTCTCTCTTTCATGCTTTTACATCTTTCTAAGATCTGACACAGCAAATCTTTGGGCATGTCTGTGCTCTAAGATCTACTACTGTTCTGGAGGATTTGTTTATTGTCGCATTAAAGTTGGCGGCAATCCTACAGGGACAGAAAGAGAAAGAAAGGGAATTTGATAAAGGTGGATTGGACGCTGCCACAGTGAGATCTTTCCAGATATGTCATATCAGAGACGTCCAGGAGGGACGTGTTTTCCACCAAAAAGTTAACATGGCCAACAGTGGCAAATTAGCATGATGGAATTGAATAAGGTTAGCATGCCCTTTCACCATGCTCACTTGAAAGGGTCTTTCAAGTAAAGTCTCTACAAAACGGGTGGATCCTCAAGTCTGGCAGGGGGTGGCTAGGGATACCCCTCCTCCATGTGGCTTTCCACCCTAACTGCCACCGCACTTTCTCAGCCCCTAAAACATTACAATACGTATATCTGCTGGCAGAAAAACAATGCACAAGGATGACTACAGTATTATAAACATGTAGATTTATACATGAATGTGGCACACTGCCTAAAGTTTCTGGAAAACTTTATAGATCCACCACTGCACCTAAATTTATCCTGATGACATAGTTTCTAGTTTGTCTGTGGGGTTAGAGTGGCTTGTAGAGCAAATCCAGACAACTCCATTTGGGTCAGTGTGCCATCTCCCTCCTCTCACCATAGCACACAGAGAGAGACAGAGAGAGAGAGAGAGAGAGAGAGAGAGAGAGACTTGGCATTGGTCCATGCCTCTTCTGTGGAAGTCAAGGACATGGTGCTTAAAAATATTATCATTATCTGTACGTGACAGACTGAGGCTTATGTGAAGCAAAGAAAAACAGAGAACAGAAGAATATTACAGGGATTGATCATTGGGTTGGACATTGTAGTATCACAGTTGATGAGAGAATGAGACCAACAGAGGGATTGAGGATGCAAACGAAACAGACGGGGTCAGATCCCTCAAATGAACCAGAAAATGAAGGGATGTGCAGTATGGGGGGCTTGGGCTGAAAGACAGATGGAATGGAGATGAGAGAAGAGGAGTGAGGGACCGAAACACAGAAGCGAGGTTAATAGAACTAGAGGAGAGCAGAGGGTTAAAATGGCACACTGATTGAAAATAGACAAATCAATTCTCTCACACGATGAAGGTGGAAACCTTAGTGATGTACTTGTGTTCTGTGAGCGGACTAGTGAGGCTTAAGACGCTGATAAAAGTGTAAACTCTAGTTTTCTGTTTTACGCTATTCCTCCCAGCAGAGAACAGATAAACTGAAGCATGCCAGCTCCATTCAGTTCCACTTCATTAAGAACAGATTTATATGAAACCAGGTGGCTATAAACAAGGCCTATTTAACAGTGTCTCAAACACAGCCCTTTACAATGTTTAAAATGGCCCACCAGACAGCTTCAAGTTAATATAATACACAATAATAAGCCCTGGAGCCAAAGCTGTGGTTTTTAAACGTTTAACTTCTTTGGATGCCTGATTTGATTTTTATACACTAGATTGGAGTTCATGTCAAATTTGTTAACACAGTACAAAAGTTACAACTTTCTATTTAAAACATTAAGACTCTTTCACTACTTCTAGAAAATAATCTGATTCACCCAAAATCTTTAGCTGATCCTGTGTGCTTAGTAGCTAGCTAATGTTACTGATTAACAAGCTTGTTTTGATTGCTTCTGGTCATGGTTTATTTTTTTGACAGGTTTGGCTACTGTTAAATAAATCACAGAAAATATAATAAAGTAAACGAAGACTCAGATAGTGAAATCCCATGGCAGCCTGCAGCACGTGTGAACTAGTTTATTAGTTATTTGGAAGTTTCCTAGTTATTTGGAATGCGCATGAGGGCATTTTAAATTAGCATATTCATGCATACAATGGATACAATTTTTCCACCCTCAATATGAAATTACAACATAATTTAATAACATAACAATTCTTTAATAAGACAAAAATGTAGGGAAAAACTACAGTAACCTAGTTGCATAAGTGTGCACACCCTTTTATAATTGGGGATGTGGCTCAATCTCATGTTCATAAGTAATTATCATACAGCTGTCATCATTGAAATTATTTTTGATTAACCCCAAATAAAGATCAGCTGTTTCTGTAGGATTTTCTTCACATCTTCTTGGTTTCATCTGACTTCTGAAGCCATGGTCTGCAAAGAGCTTACAAAGCCTGTCTCACTTTTTGAAAGGTATCGATAAGGAGTTGGAATTTCCATATAAAAGAATTTCCAAAACATTAGATGTACCATAGAGCACCGTAAAGGCCATCATCAACAAGTGGAGAAAATGGAGCACCACTGTGACATCACCAAGGACAGGACGTCCCTCCAAAATTCACAAAAGGACAGGACAAAAACTAATCAGGGAGGCTGCTAATAGACCTATGGCAACATTAAAGGAGCTGCAGGAATATCTGACAAGTACTGATTACTCTCTGCATGTGACAACATTTTCTTCACAGATCTGGGCTATGGGGTAGGGTGGCTAAACAGAAGACCTTTCTCACAAAAAAAGCATCCAAGGCCAACTAAATCACCCCAAACTATGTGGCAAAATGGGTTATGGTCTGATGAAACCAATTCTGAAAGGTATAATAATTCCATAATTCCAAAAGGTATGTTTGGTGCACATCACCAAAAGAACACCATACCCACAGTGAAGCATGGTGGTGGCAGCATTTTGCTTTAGGGCTTCTTTTCTTCAGCCAGGACTGGGGCTTTTATCAAGGTGGAGGGAATCACGAATAGCTACAAATACCAGTCGATTTTAGTGCAAAACCTTCAGGTTTCTGCTAGGAAGCTGAAGATGAAAAGGAATTTCACCTTTTAGTATGACAGTGACCCAAAGCATACATCTAAATCAACAAAGGAATGGCTTAAAAAAGAAGATCAATGTTTTTGAATAGCCAAGCCAGAGCCCAGTCCTGAATCCAACTAAAAATCTGAGGGGTGACCTGAAGCGAGCTGTGCACAGCAGATGCCCTCAAAATTTGATGGATCTAGAATATTTTTGCAAGAAAGAGTGGGAAAATATTGCCAAGTCAAGATGTTCCATGCTGATAGACTCTTACCCAAAAAGACTGAGTGGTGTAACATACTCAAAAGGTGCTTCAACAAAGTATCAGTTCAGGAGCGTGCACGATTATGCAACCAGGTTATTGTGAGTTTTTTATTTTTCCTTTTTTCCCTAAAAATGTTTCTGTTTTTCACGTAATTTTTATATGTTGTAATTTCACATTGAGGGTTGAAAAAGTTCTGAAATTATTTATCTTGGTTTCACAAGATAAACCGCAAGAACCTGCCATTTTAACAGTGGTGTGTAGACTTTTTATATCCATTGTATTTATACATCTTATGACTGAGAACTCCATATAAAAACGACTGGTACTGTTTCCACTATGCTGGCATCAATATTACCTTGAGTAAACACACTATTTCTGGGTTTATTGTATTGGATTTGATGATAAAATGTATTTAGGGTACTTTCTGACACAGCACTACCTATGGCAGATGCACAGAAAATGAAAAGTACATACATCAATAATACATTTCAGGCATTTCAGTAGAATGTAAATGCCAGGAGCAGTTATATATTTGAATCACTATAAAGACATTAAATCATAATGGAGTGTCTTTGTGTTGTGTTATATCTTCTATATTAGGTAAGAGCAGTACTGCTGAAGGCTAAAAAGAATAGTGCATCTACCTTGTGCCAGTTGTTTGGGATTTTTTTAATGTTTGGGGCATTATTTTGTTTTGTGCTGATTTCTGATTGGCTGCAGGCATTCCTCTCCATCTTGTCTGATTGGGCTGACACTGATTAATTTGGCTCACCAATTACTGATGTGTTTTGTGCACACATTTAGAGGTGCATGTCGTTAATTCTGTTTTAATGTGTTTTGTTAATCCCAGAATGAAACTCCATTGATGTGTCCTTTTCTGGTGGAAAATCAATGTAAATGCAAAAAATATAGTTGGAGAGAAAAAAGTCAAAGACTGTGTTTGTTTTTTTTTACTGATTATCTGTGAAACTCTGTATGCAACATACTGGTCTATTTTTGCCCATTTAACGCAATCATTATTTATTTGTAAATTAAACAGATGAGAAAAAATACAAAAAGTTTGTTCTCTCCGGAGGTACTAACACCTAGCTAATATTACAGCTAGCTAGCAACCTAAATTTTACTTGCTGCTTAAACAACCTTAATTACAGGAATCTATATTTGACCCTGCAGACACACACAGGCCACATCTTTCTGTCTGTCTGTCTGCCTATCTATCTTAGCTTTATATCCACTGTAGCTATCATTATAATTGTCATTTTTAATCAACTTGCATGATTGCATTCTTTCTTTTCTCTTTCCCCAAGGCACCATCTGCCTGTAAAATCACAGAGATTTCAAACCAAATGGAACTAGAATTAGATCACTGCTGAGAGCACTGAAAACACAAGGTAATTTGGGTGGGAATTTTTTTTTTTTTGGATGATAAAAGAGATAAAATCACAGAGTAGCACCTGTAAAAGATGGAACTCCCCATGTGTAAAACTAATCACATTAAAATAGAGTTAAACAAAGGAGCAAGATTTCTAGAATTCATTGAAATACTGAAGGTATTTCCATTAGTTTACATCTATGGAGTTGTACTGTTTTTAGAAGTAACCTAAAATTATTAATAAATTTTTAGATTAAAAAACACATAAGTTGCACATTGAACCTTTGATGCATACTCTTAGCCCCAAGGAGTCCTTTCCTCAGCAGTAAGATACACAAAACCAATCCAATTCTACCAGTAAATTCCCATGAGAGGAGTGAAGTTAATTCATCAAAACCAAACTGTAGCAAGGTCAAACAACATCAACTCTGACATAATAGGAGTTTTCTTACTTGGCAATTTGTCAGCTATCAAAAGCTATTTTAAAACAAGACACCTTAAACATTCTCTCCAACTCTGTGGGGTCTGATTTTGGTGTGTCTGTATGTAAAAAAATGTCTGTTTTTTGTTCATGTATGGAAATGTGTGCATATCTTGAAGCCCATACGTGGAAATGAGAGCAACTCTGTGAGTGAGTGATGGTATAGGCTTTGAGTGGGAAGAAAGATGTCATTGCCATTCATATGCACATATATTTTTTCTGTTTGACTAATGTGAGCTAACCTGACAGGATTCCTAACAGGCCATAGTCTTTACTGCCAAAGCTAATCAGCTAGCTTAAATGAGCTAACCTGACAGGATTTCTGAGGGGATTTTTAAGTTTCATTTGTAAATGTTAATATTTACTGCTAAATACTAGTCAGCTAGATAACATGAACTAACATGACAGGATTCCTGAGGAGATTTTTAAGTCCCATTCATAAATGTTCACAGTCTTCACTGCTAATACTAGTCAGCTAGCTAACATGAACTAACCTGACAGGATTTCCGAAGAAATTTTAAAGTCCCATTCGTAAATGCTGACAACAACATTCAGCAAAACTGCAATACAACATGCCATCAGTGATGGACACTACAATAGTTATAAAGGCAGGATATTTGTCTACATCGTTGTTGGCTAAAAATTCATTCTTCGTCTTCCCTTTCAATTGGTTTTGTTAGAAAAAGATCCAAACAGGTTTGATTTCATTTGACTGCTACAGACAGATGCGAGCTAACTGACACATGGACACACCCAGTGTTCTTTATGCTGGTTGTCTCCTTGCCTGATAATGGCAGGCACACAATATTTTTGGATATCAGAACAAGAGACACAACAACATTTTTTCACGTCAATCATGTTGCTCCGATGCACATTAAATTAATGTCAGGAAGTTATATCTTTTGGCTACAATAGTGAGAAATGTAGCCATAGCATATTATTTCACTTTAATCCAGCAGTCAAACTGTAGCAGCTTGTGACCCAGGATGACTACGGTTCTCCTTCAGATTTTCAGTCGTTATATGTACAAGTTGCTACAAATCATGATCGTGAAGATCACAATTGGCTAAGCTTACCATCCTTAAAAATGTCGCAAAAGAGTCCAAACACAGTATTCCCGTCTATAATGATAAACTGTCCTATTAAAATGCAAAGGCTGTGTTAATCTTTCAAGCTCCTCAATAGAGAAATAAATAAATGAAGTGTTCTTTTGTCTCACTTAAGCAATTTTTATTACTGTATGACTGTCAGATCAATGACACAGTACAACAGCGCCGGGTGAGAAATGGCTATCCGTGGGTGTGTGAGTGTGTGTGTTTGTATGTGAGTGGGTGATTGGGTCTTGCTGTGTACTCAGAGCCAGAGTTGGACGTCTCAGATCCACTCCCAGATGTTGACTGTTGCAATATTAAAGTGCCTTGTGTAAATGTCACAAAATGAGCTCAGCGTGAGAGAGAGAAAGAGAGAGAGAGAGAGGAGGAGAGGAATGAGCGAGACAACGAAAAAATGTGTGGGAGACCCTCTGTGTGCGAGCATAGCAGTCGGCTAATGCAGTATTCAGCAAGCCCTCAACCCAATCATGAAGACGATGATGCTGTCAGCCACCCATGGTCATGTCGAGAACCCTTAGGAGTGCAAAAGCAAACATCATTACAGAGATCTTTCACTATTTTTTCGACCCAATCAACCACTAGCACGTGACACATATAAGCCACACCTAATGTTCGTTTAAATTTTCAGCAGATCGTCTATACCAATTTACAATGTTGTAAAAATGGTAGCTGAGCTAGTTTATTTGGTTATATCCCAAATTATACTATAAATATACTATATTCTCTAATATATGTATACTATAGATACAGTATATACTAAGCTATAGATACTGTTACTGATAGGTGACATAATATTTTAATATATTATCTGTGTTCCAAATGACCTACTGTGCACAGTACTTATACTTTCTTGTACATAGAACTATAAATTCTTTTATGAGGGAGATCTTGGCTTAAACTGGGCCTTGTCCTTCCAACCATGCTATATTTGTAGCTTCTTCTCGGCAGAATCTACCTGAAAGCATCAAAGACTTATACTTCCCAAAGGACACTAATCGAGAGTGTGATCCTAGACAGAGCGAGGACATTGCTCATACTCTCACTCTCTCTTTCTCTGTCTTTCTCTCTCTCTCTCTTTCTTTTACACACGCACCCACTTTGCATGGCACGCTAGTCATGCCTAGCTGCTTAATAATAGAGGATGCTTTTGGAAAGCCAGGATGAAATTTTGATGAATGAAGACAAGAAAGTGGAAGATCTGCCATGAAATCAGCCTCAGCGCACTTACTGACACCAGTACAGCAGCAACACGCACCCGCTCCGTCTTAAATTATTCACCAGTGTGGAGAGCGAGCATAGTGTAAAGTCCACGCACAAGAAAAGTCAACTAACTTCAGAGCTTGTTCCAATGAGGGCAAGTACCAGGGTCAGTATGTGCGAGGGAGGAGGAAACACAGGAAACAGCAGATGATCTATATTCTCAGCTCAACCTTGCACAGTTTCAGGGCTTTTATTCCCACTTACTTGATCCAGATCTTTATGAGCAAGAAAGATGTAAAACAGTGTAGGTTGGTTTCCTAGACTGGCCTTATGAACCTGTAATCAATATGCTACAGTAGAAACAGTCATGCTGCATTTTGTCTCCAAAATATCTTAAGTTCTTTATTTTTTTATACATGTTAGAATAGAATAAACCAAACTGTTCAACAAGAGGAGACCACTGGTATGTCAGAAACTGCACCCTATTCACTTCATGCTGCACTACTTTTTTATTTTTTGCCAATTTGTCTGAAAGCACAGTGGAGAAAATCCAATAAAATCCCACAATGCACTTCTTAAGAGAAGTGGCATGAGAGCAATGGATCTCAAAGTTAGTATATTTATTGTTGAGTTCTTAATAGTTATTAGCCTATTTGACAGATCACTCGATTTAAATCCAAACATCAATAATTCAAAAACAAGTCAGCCAATAATTAATGCCAACTTGATGCCAATGTGTTGTGTCTGTGGAAAGTTCAGGAATAAAAAGCTGGATGGCTGCAATACCTAAATATTATTGTATTCTTTTAAAAATGAGCAAAAATGTGAATAGTTTGATTATGTTTAAAGGGGGTCTGTGATATTGAGTTTAAAGTTAAAAGGCTTCCTGGCTGCAAAAACTTTGAGAACCCCTGCCCTAAAGCTATGGTTCTCTAAGTGGGCTATGGGGGGTTCTGTGAAGCATAGCCAGGGGGTGCAAGATTTTTTAAAATTTTGGTCAAAAGGACAACCCACCATTACATTATTACGTTTATTTTATGACATTTATTATCAACGTCTTATAGTTATTACTGCCTATTTGACAGGTCGTTAGACTTAATTCAAGCCTCAATAACTCAAAACTAGTATGCTCTGTGAGCGGAAAGCTCAGGAATAAAAGCTATATGGCTCCATTAAATATTTTTATATTAATTTTTATATTATTTTACAGTGAAAATGGTTTCTAGCCACTAAACATATGTTTGACCAAATCTAGGCATCTAAATATGAGATAAATATAAAAACGAGTCATGAGATCACTGATGTTGAAGATCTGGTAGCTCATGCTAATCCCTTTCAGTGAGATTTAATTTGGTTACCACCTATATGTTTTTTTTGTTACAAATATAAGCCATGGTTTGCAAACTATAGTACGTCTTACAATGATAAGATTTGTCTTTTAAATAGATTCAAAGGGACACTGGTACAAGAAAGAAGTGGATTTGTTGGAATGTGTGAGGAAAGCTATCTTAATGGTGTGATAAATGACTGGTATAATGTATGATTACTACAGAAGAACTACTTTATTATTAGTAATGTTGCATATATCACATTGTGTGAGGCTTAGCAATTCACTTCCTAGAATTTTTAAGATTTTATTATTTAAAAAAAGGAGCATCATATGTTAAATGAACAAGGTTCAGAAAACCATTGTAAGGTTGGGGATATAAACCAGCTGTAGTTCTTTTTTTTTTCATATCAAGTTATTAACCTAATATTAGACCATGTCTTTGTATATATATATAACCATATATGATCCTATAGATATGCATTAAGTAAAGCATGGTGTTGCCATAGTTACCACAATATATCATAGTTAAATAAGAAAGAAAACACTCAGGAGCTTGCTGAAAATAATCAACAATAGCATGGTGATGCAGCCTGTAAAGTGGAGTTACTGTTACCATCCTGAAGTTGTTAATTTTCCAATAATAGCATATCCACAGCCATTATACCACAGCCATTTGCCAACAATTACAATATTTTATTTATTAAAGAATGACATATAGTTTTTATCCATTTATAATACTGTTCAGTGTTGTACAACATTCACAAAACAAGTTAGGTCTTGTTATCACTTATGTTATAGCAGCTATAAACATTCATTCCCTCTCCAAGCTCTTTTTTCTCTCTTGAAGTTAATAAGATGAAATGCAGCTTGTCATGTTACTGAGAAACCAGAAAGTGCAGAAAGTCTCCTGTTCTGTTACAAAATGCTGACACTGGAGGCTCCTTACTTAAATGTTCAACATCTCCTTATAGAAAACTTCACCATATCAATGATTATATTTTTCATTGCCAATAACAAAACTTTTTTTTTTTTTTTTTTTAGTAAAGTAAGGCTTATAATATGCTGAGCATCCACCATATAAGTTTTATATACAATCCTCTGGTTAGAATTACAGCTGGAACTACTGTCAGACCTTCTGCTATAAAAAGTTAATCAACTTTCTTTTCTAAAAGAACCTTCTGACCAGTCAGAATCAAAAATTCAACAGCGCTGTGGTAT
Organism: Pangasianodon hypophthalmus; assembly: GCF_027358585.1. Classification (NCBI taxonomy): domain Eukaryota; kingdom Metazoa; phylum Chordata; class Actinopteri; order Siluriformes; family Pangasiidae; genus Pangasianodon; species Pangasianodon hypophthalmus. The sequence continues at coordinate 5,867,821 of NC_069736.1, read as the reverse complement.
AAATTGTTAAAACACCAACAGCACCATAGTAAAACGTGGTAGTATTAGAGTTTGTCAAATGTAGTCCAAGTTTAATAAAAGTAGTTATCATGAAGTAAAATCATGGTAATATGATGATTCAGAAATTGATAAGCATAGCTACTGCAGAGTAAAAGCATAAACTGTAATATATTTTCATAAAGGCAAAATGGTCTTATGACAGTTTTCCTTGAGACGCTGAATATTCTGCAATGACTGCTAACTATACTATAAAACTGAAACTTGATGCAGCTATTGCAAACAAGGGATATGCAACCAAATATTATGTTATTTACTTTCATTTACTTTAAGACTATCTATTCCTATACATTTGCTCACCTAAAAATTGGGCGGTCTGCCACCAAAGGTGCCATGTTCTAAGTTGTTTACACATCTAGATGTAAATCAGGAAATGAAAGCTGAAATTCTGATCTATCGTTTCATATTCATCTTTTGATCTCATACCCAAAAGTATTCAACACATTCGGAGGAGACTGTAAATAAATGCAATATTACCCAAATTCACAACCACTACATTTAAAATATGGTCCATAGTGTCCATGTTGTACAATTAGATCTACAGTAATGAAACATGTTTTATCACTTTTTGCATATGTTGCAGATGTTATATTGCATATACAATTATGCTGTTATTACTTGTCCTTTTTTTGTTGTTGTTGTCAGTGATTAGCCTAGTTGACCCCTGCTGAAAAAACAGCTTGGTCTGTCCGGCTACCAGCTGCCAAAACATGGGCCGAGCTGGTCAAGCTGGTAGAAAGGCGTTTGCTGGTTGGACAAATGATGTGTGATTACACCGAGTTTGAAATTATAACCTTGAACTAGGTCTAGGAACACTGCCTGTATTATTACATGACTAAATTGATGAATGAATGTGCGATTTTCTGATTTTTACAAATCAAGCCCAGTCCAAGGAATGGTAGTATAAAAAGAAACTGGCGTGCAAAAGTTGCTGTGTGAACTGGCTGTGTGAAAGTGATGCTTTGGAAGCTCATAGGTTTAGTGTTAACACCTCAGTGCACTATAATGCCATGTCCAAAGCCAAGACTTGGGTCAGGTCCAGGACTGCAGATTGTAATTGATGGGACTGTTTTGATTTACCGTCCGCTCATATTCATCTGTGTCATGCTCAATATATCACAATTTCCCATGCAAATGATTCCGCTCTTCGATCACGCTGATTAATGTCGCTGTGACATTTGCGTAATTACACGCGCGTTATCCGATACGACTGTGTTCACGCTGAGCTCTGTCTTAAAGGTTTTACTGACACCTGCTGATTAAAATCATGTAATACAGCTCTGCAGGCTCAGCCATGACGTCATCGGGAAGTGCTGAGAGCAACTGAGGTCGAATCTGAAATGACTCCCTATATGACATGCGCTAAATAGGGCATAATTATTTAATAGTGCATAGGGATACATAGGGATCACTTTGATTTAGCCTCAGATGACCTACTACACTATATAGTAATGAAACACTATGCTATAAGAAATGTTGACATATAGCCTAGTCAAAAGATGCTAATAAAAAATAAGATAGATAGATAGATAGATAAAAAATAAATAACAATAATGCACACCACTAATGAGTATGGTCTCAAAGTAGGATCACCATTATTATTATCATTATTATTATTATTATTGTTTTATTAGTAGCAAATATTATCAATATCTATCTATCTATCTATCTATCTATCTATCTGTCTATCTGAACTCATTATCAATCTTTTTTACATTTATTGCTGTAGTTACTATTTATTCTATTTATTAGATTTAAATCCTGTGAGAGGTTCAGAAATAAAATAAACTTTCGTTAATGAATGAATATGATCGTACACATTTTCCTAATATTTGAATAGTCAGATTAAACTGAAGTTGATCAGTGGTGCAATCATAAATGCATGTGGTTTTTTTTTTTGTTTGTTTGTTGTTTTTTTGTTTGTTTTTTGGCTGCGAAAGACTCTTTTTGACTCAATGCAAGTTAATTAATACAATTCAAATAGATTTTAGGTGAGTTTTTTTTTTTTCATAGATTTACAACCTGAAACTGAAATTGGTATAAAAATCCCTAAACCCTTACATCCTTTAAAATAATAACAGAAAGGATTAAATGTTTCAGATTATTTGTACAGGTGTAATATCACAGATTCAAATAAGAGACTAGAGGATATTTAAGAATAGTGAAGTGATTTATATTTTATGTTAAAGATTTAACAGTGTTTTCAATGGGGGGTTATCTCATGTTGCCTTCAAACAGTGCATTTGATTTCAGTTTCATAATGCTCTTTTCTTATAAAAACAACTTTAGTATCAGAAGACAGAACACCAATTGTTATATAAAAATGTAAAATAGTAAAACATGCAATTCAGAACTAAAAACATTAGATACATAAAAAGGACTCGAAACACCAACAAGAGAAACTGAAGACAATAAAATCATCATTACAACAAATAAACGCTTTGTGATCTAAGCCATGAATATTTCCATAATTTCCACAAATACTATTTTGTTTTTAGTGCAGTGTGCAGGACTTGTAGGAGCAAAGAATAGGATGTTCCTTACGGCAAAAAAGTACATCACTAAAAATAGACGCACAAAATCACACAGATCCCAAATAAAGCAAGCAGGAAGCCATAGCCATTACTCAAAATAACACAGCAGAATAAAACGTAATAAATATCAAAGATGTGAGCCGCTGTTTCTTTTATAGCTGGAAACACGTCATCAATTTCAACCTCAACTTGTGCGACGTCATCAAAGTAGAAACGTAGAATGATTTAATCAAATTTAAAAAAATGAACATGTTAAAGTGTGTTATCAGTGTGCTCATCAGTCAGGATTTTGAAAAGTGTCCTTAAATGCGGCGGACTGAAACTTGTTTGGCATCATCACATTTAAAACACTGAAAATCAGAAGATCAAATCCGTCAGAAGAGCAATTAAAACTTGAGCCATGTTTTGTTCACATTATTTTCCGTATGCAACATGGAGGCAAAATGAAAACCGAACACGGCAGAGCGCTAGTGCTTTCTACGCCGATTTGGGCCCTTCAAAGCCAAGTGCGTTTGACAAAGTTGTCATCACATCATGACGATTACGAATGTGTCCTTCCTGCAGGATTATTTTTGGCATTGAATATGAGAAGAATGCTGCATTTCAGGACAACATGGTACAGACAGCGGTATCACATCCCAACCTCATGAATGGTTAATGAGTGTTCACGGTGACTTCATGCCCTTTCCTTACACTATTATTCAATCTGTCCATTCGAGTCTCTCAGTCTGTATCTCTCCAGTCACTGTTAAGAGATCACCAGACTCCAGAGAAACCGAGACTTGTCTTGACTTTCCAGCAGCTCCTGAAAAGCGAGGACTTGGGGGTGGAAAAAATGAAGAGTGAAAGACAGCTTCGCTTCTTGACGCTCTCTGTCTCTCACAGTGCTAGATAACACACACTTCAGACGCAAGTGTGCTGAAGCCCTTTAAAAAAATTCGAAGGAAGGCAGAGGAGCCAGATTTTTGCAAAGAAGAGGTGGTGGATTTTTTTTGTTCAAGTACAGTGTGTTAAAGGAGGGGAAGAAAATATCCACTGTTTTGAGGATTCTATAGAGTTGGCATGCAAGTTCACACACAAATCAGTACTACAAGATGCGAAAAACTAAGACAAGGGCCATAAAGGTGCAATAAGTAGGAGTTTTCAAATCTAAAAGAATCCCAAAACGAACTGCTCCCTTTTCATTAAAGAGACTGGTAAAAATGCTACGAAGGTGTAACAAATACTACAGACGATACACAAATCAAGCACAATAAGGTCACTGTCAATTAAAAAAAAAAAAAAAACAGCCTCTGGAAGCAAAAGTATTGTTCAAGTTTTCCTACCTATTGCAGCTTTAACGGCACAGCCACATCCTAATGTTCAAATCATCGTCATCCTCCTACATGAAGTAGCACCAATCAAGCGATTAAGCATCTGAGGTTCAGAACTAAAGATTTTTAAAGAGTTGGTGAAACTTTCAAGTTGCTTATCTTTTAGATCATGTGATTCAGCTTTTTAAAAATAAATAACGTCATGCATATATTGCCATTTAGCACGTTCTCGTACAGTGACATTCACTATTCATCCTAATGTATACAGTATATGATTCATATAAAGCTGTTCTCTGTAGATGTGGATCTGTACAGTGACAAATATGGATTTCTTTTTTAAATATAATAATTCTAAAATCATTCCCTTCTATCCCATATGGCTTTTCTGTCCTGGCATCCTAGCCTTGTTATATCTCCATTTCCCCTTTGAAAAATAACATTTCTTGCTAAAACTCTACTTGCTAAAAAGGCCTTGTACGCCACTGCACAAGGTAATATTTCATGTGTGTACATTCAATCAATTCAAAAAGCTCATGTCGTATTAAAACATCAGATGTCAGAGTCCACTAAAAGTAAGGACTCTCCATGAGTCACTTAGCCTTTAACTGGCTTCAATAATCCGCCGCTTGATCCTGCCGCTGATGGCCCCTTATAGATTCATACACGATGCGTTTTCAAGCTGTCACGTTCAGTTAAATGACTGTCCAGTGATCAGTCTCGACTCTAAGCTTCACACCTGTCCTGCTTCATCTCTCATTTCAGTCTCTCTAATTCTAATTCATTCAGTTAATGCTTTTCTTCATTGACCTCTCTTCCCAAATTTAGATGTCAATGTAGCCTTTGATGGCGTCAAAGCTGAGGTGATGGATCATCGGTAAGGGTCACAGTTTCGGGTCGTCGTCCGGGATCTGGGTCTTAGCGTGAGAAGCTGAGGAGGAAGATGAGGAAGATGAGGATGAAGAGCTGCGGCGCGTCTCCACGCCTGTGCTGGTCATCTTCAGCTTGCGGCGTTTGGCCAGCGGTGCGTTGTCCACACTCTTCAGGAAGAAACCCTCTCGCTTGCCTCTGTTAAACGCCTGAGGGAGACAGAGGCAGAAAAAAAAAATCCACCATTATTGAAAAGTAATAAATCCAGCAATAATTCACTTCCTGCTTTCTGACAATTCAACAAATACAAATGTTTTGTTCCACACTGTGCCTCTGTGGCTGAAGCGTCCTTACAGCAAAGGGCAGGGTGACAGGAGAACTATCTTATCACACCCTGAATGGCCACTAACTCTCAGCTCACCTCCGAGTGTTACATAAAGCTGTCATCTGCTACTTATGTTATATCTATTCAGGAGGCAGTATTTGTGGGCAGCATTTATATTCTCCAGAGATATAGGCTCACAGCAGCAGTCACACTCTTAAACTTTATTAAAAATATTCTGACACTTCCAGAAATTCGTCGTCAGCTGCCTTTGCTGTGATGGCACTGAATCAGCTGTTGATGAGCACGTCACATTATGTGTTCTAAGGTCGCTGATCTCGCAACTCATGCCCAAAGAAATCTTTTATAATTTTCAATTTTTGCCTTCGACACCTGAAAATTGCACAAAGAGAACCCAGTTTAAGTCTAATGATTAAAGGATGATGCTGGTGGCTAACCTTGTAAGTGGCATTGACGTAGGTGCGGACGGTGGGGCCGCTGGACTCCAGGACATCAGGGGTGCAGAGAGGAGTAGAAGACACGCCTCCGCCCTGCAGCCAAGCGTTCTCCTTCAGATCTGAAAGTTTGAGTCGCCGCTCAGGGTCCACTGTTAACAAACCTAAGAGACAGACAGAGAGACATTAAGTATTTAGAAGAAAGAAAAAAAAAAAAAAAAAAAAAAAAAAAACCTGGATGGTTAGTTTGACGCTGATATTCCCACATTCTAGGATGATGACTGTAGGATGCACAGGGACAAATCTGCGTCAATGAGCAGGATGGATGTGAAAATCTCACAGGATCTCAATCCCACAGGATTATTTGGAAAGGCAGGTGAAACACCAAAATAGGTATCGAACTCTAGCTTAATTGAACACACTTTCAGTGTAACAGTGGGTCACAATATATAGGAACTCAAGACACTAGTAGTATCTTTATCTGACAGGATTAACAGTCATTAAGGCAAGGGGAGGCGTAACCAAGTATTAGGAAAGAAATGACAGACAACAATTTTTTTTCTCTTGATAGCTTACTTTTGAGCTTCTCCATTTGTATGAGTTCTTCAAGGAAACTGTTTTAAGCCAAGCACTAGGCCATATTTATATGTATATTTGTATTAGTATTGGTTCCCAACCTACCAGTTCTTCAACATATTACTATTCCACCTACACTTAATGACTAATAACATTAGTCACAATCATGATGACTAATTTATAAGTGTGGTCTGACACACTGGGGTTGAGACCGTCCATACTGAAAATAAAGTTGCAAACTTTATTTTAATATAGAGTCATCTTAATGCAGCCCTGCATTCAAAAAGTATTACAAAAAAATGGGAAACTGATGGGCTGCTGATTATATGGGCTGTATAATCTACAATTTATATCTATGGGCTTCTGATTATATAGATATAAATTGTAGATTATACATAGTTTATATTTACAGATAAAAACAAATTATGAGGTGATGACGTGGTAGCCGGAGAACCTACCTCTGACTAGATCTTTGGCCTCCTCAGACACGCCTTTCCAAGCATCACCATCCAATGAGAAGTCTCCTTCTTTAATCTTGTGCATGATGTCGGCAGCATGTGATGAGGTCATTCCTTTCTTCTCACTCTGGAACGGGACTTGTCCAGAGAGCATTGTGTACTAACGAAAAATACCACACATTACAGCCACCATGTGAATTCTAATATATAAGGATATGCAATAAAATAAATTTTATATACAATATCTGTACACAGAGACAAGGATTAAAAAAAAAAGAAATTACAAATCCCTCATTGTTTCTACTCATACACAAACACACACCAGGATGACTCCAAGGCTCCAGAGGTCGCACGCCTTGTCATATCCGGAGTTGTGAAAAAGTTCGGGCGCAGCATACTGCAGCGTGAAGCATGGCGTTTGCAGAGGAGCGCTGCCGGCTGGAAACAAGCGCGCAAACCCAAAATCAATCACTTTCAGCAACGAGTCCTCAGCCTCATCGCCAAAAAGTACATTCTGAGAGAGGGATAGAGAAAGAGAGCCAGCAGGACGAAAGAAGAGGGGAACAATATATTTAGCATTACTTAGCACCACAGTTATTCAAATCAATAAAAACTTTTTTTTTGGTCAGGTCAGGTCTGAACCAAAACAACCAAATTAGCCTGTTTGGAATATATTAGTAAATGTGACATACATCATCTTATAATGGCTTTATTAAGTGACATATAAAGAATGTAGCCCAGGACTTGATTACACAGCCTTCACCAGCTCTAAAGGAGAACTCTTTCAAACTTTTTCAAGCATTTTCAAACTAAACTCTATCTTCCAGATCTGCACAGTATGTGTGATCACCACAGACACGAACCTCCCTATACTGACAAAGCAATGGAAAACCAGTTGACACCAAATTCACTTATAATGTAAGTCTAACTGTTGAATTTCATCAATACATGTTGGCAAAATGCCTTTACTGAGGTAGCTCCATGTCTTATATTTAAGTGTAATTTACAAATAAATTTCATTAAATCTAAGAGATGGGGCTACTTCATCAGTGAGAAGAGTTTGTGGTTATGTGTGGTTATGTGTTATTAATACACTCAATGTAGTCAAGTTCCTCAGTTTTGACCTGACCACACAGGAATATCTCATACCTGTAGGAATGCATAAATAACCAGAATTCCTTTATACCATATAGGAATATCAAGACATATTTGAACATTTCTTGTTAGAGTACAATGCTTGTACTTTTGAATTTGTGTTATGTAGTTGTGTATTTTAAACATTTTTTGTGTTTTAGGTTTGTCGTTTTGATCTAATCAGCGTTTTCTCCCTAAGCCATTGTTGCAATGCTGACCACACTCATGTTTAGTTCAGGCTGAACGTTGCACACGTACTCATCAGGCAAATTCCCACATTTACATGCAAATCAGATGCAAATGCTCTGTTCCTTCCTGCAAAGAAAGCAATTAGGATGTCGTTTGTGGTGTCAATGGATGAGTTCATAACTGCTGCATTTTTGAGTTTATTAAATTACCTTTATAAGGGTATTACCACTCTATGCATCTTTGTATGGAAGTTATTTCTGGACTCTCATCAGTTCATCTATCACTTATCCATGTATTTATTCATATATTCACCTCTGGCTTGAGGTCTCGGTGCACGACTCCGGCCTCATGCATGAAGCTGACGGCTGACACCAGGCTCTTCATCAGTTGACTGGCCTCCCCTTCAGCAAACAGCTTCTTTTTCTTCAGTCTCTCCAGCAGTTCGCCCCCACGCAGCAGCTCCATTACCATATATGTGTGATACTGAGAGCAGAGAGATAAGTAGATTATGAGAAGTAAATAATGAACTCCAGACAGCAGAAGGGTGTTTAAGTTGCAATATGTCATATACCTGATCAGTGTAGACCTCATGGAGGGTAACTATGTTCGGATGAGATTGACACTGTCTAAGTGCTGCGATCTCCCTCTGAGTCATGGACTCCATCCTACAGCAACACCACAAACATCAGTTTATTATTTATGCACGGGCAGAAAGCTTTACTCAGAATCCCATACACGGCCTTGAGGCAAGAATACTGAAGCAAAGACTGAGACTCCCATCTGATAATGGTTATTCACACTCAAGTTAGACTTTTTATTCATAATATATTTTTGCACTAACTGTATCTATGCTGCTTTTGAATAGTTTTTTTTGGTTTCTGCCCTCCAAACTCAGGCTTGTTTGCTTTGCTCTGCACACCTGCGGCTGACGATTTTAACGGCATACTCCTGGCCACTCTGCTTGTGCCTGCACCTCCTGCAGACAGAGAAACTGCCCTCGCCCAGAGGTGGCCCCTGAAGACACAGCTCATAATGCAGGAAAAACTGGGACTCCTAAGAGAGAACAATATGGAGAAATAAAAAGAGCTTAAACAGTTATGAACAGAATTAGAATTACCCTGCTAATCCAGGATTACTGGACCCTCCATGAAAATTGCAAACATTTCCCATACCCATAGTCAGAAAGATTGGAAAAGAACTAAGACTGGAGTTTCAAAATTTACATTCCATAACACTATAATACACCACCTATGTTTAAAAGGGTTGCATGAATGTTCCTGAAAGCAACCTACGAAATGCATCACCTAAACTTCCAAGCGTCATTAGAACTACAATTCGAATCATTCAAATGAGACAAAACTGATTTTTTTTTTTTCATCCATACAGTCAGTTTGATGAAAAAAGAGGACTGATTACATGGAAAAGACCCCATACCTAATATGCACTGTAAAACATGGTGGTGGTGGCATCACAAATCCTATTATATACCTTATTATATATATACGTTATATACCTGGCAATTTCAGTTCAAAACCTCTGCCAGGAGGTTATGATTTGGCCATAATGAAATGAAAACCTGTGGTTTGAATTAAAAATGGCAGTCCAAAAGGCACAAAAAAATCCAAAATCCCTCTGAAAGTGTCTCCAACGTTGTCAGACGATACAGGAAGAGACTCAGTGCTCCCAAAGGTATAACAAAAATATTTGAAAGAAATCGCAAAATATCACTTATAACATTTTAAATAAAGGGTGCCAGTAATTTTGATTAACAAACCTACACAGTCTGTGTACAGTAATATCAGTAGCAATTATACGTTGTAGTACATTTATAGCATGAACGCTCATCTTCCCATTTATTATGTATGATAAAAAAAAATTGTATTCAGAGATGTACTCTTTCCTAGCTGAGGAAGGAATAATACGGAAAACACATTTCAATTTCCTATTTCTGCACTGCCATTAAGAATTTGGACGTTAGCATATAGCAGTACCTTTAACATGGCGCTGCGCTGAACCGTAGCAGAGCCAGGCCGATCCACGCTCACTGGAGCGTCCAGGAAATCTCCCATCACTGCATTCTTGTTGAACAAGATGGATGGAGCTACGAACGAGTAGCCCTGCAATCAGGAAAGAGGATTGAAGGAGAAAAAGAAAATATTTGAGGGAGTGTGTGAAAGCATAGGGCTTGTGTATATCTGGGAGCAGCACTCTGGTTTGGGAAGGGTTCACTGGGGAGTCTGCATGCTGTTTTATTTTATTATATACAAATCAAACAATCTATTAAATATGAATTATTCTGACATATAAAAGCATTCTGGTGACACTAATCACAGCATTCATTTAAAAAAAATCTAACAAAACACATTTGTAATTTCTAATTCTAATTTTGTTTGCTATGGTTAGATTAAGGTTTAGTTGTAGGAATGAGAGGAAAAAATGCAGCTTTCTTTTGAAAACTAGAGTCAAAATAAAACCCAAGAGTTTAGCTAAAGCTGTGCTGCACAATTAACCCTAATTTAATCAGACTCATTCTTCCTTATTTAATTAAACATAATTGACAGCAACACTGATGAGCGTAAATGTGCTAAGTTGGCTTTTAGATACCTATGCATTAAAATATGATCTCTCAGTTTATGTTTTCTCTGTCTGGTGGAATATAAATTTAACTATTTTTGTCTAATTGTGCCTAGATTCAGCATTTAAAAAGATGGTTTTAATTTGACTAAGAAGTGACTGTTTGAGTCAGTCTGACTCAAATAGTCATAAATTGGAAAGAATACAATAAAGCTTACAATAAAATGGTCTAAATGTCATCAGTGAAATTATTCTGATTAACCCCAAATAAACACCAGCTGTTTCTGTAGGATTTTCTTCACATCTTCTTGGTTTCATCTGACTTCTGAGCCCATGGTCCACAAATAGCTTACAATGCCTGTACAGTGTCCCACTGTCGAAAGGTATCAATCAGGAGAGGGGTACAAAAAAAATTCCAAAACATTAGATGTACCATGGAGCACCATAAAAGCCATCATCAACAACTGAAGAAAATAGAGCACCATGGTGGCATCACCAAGAATGGGATGTCCCTCCAAAATTCACAAAAGGACAAGACAAAAACTTAACAGGGACACTGCCAAGAGACCTACAGCAACATTAAAGGAGCTGCATGTGACAACAATCTCTCATATTCTTCACATGACTGGGCTAAGGGGTAGGGTGGCTAGACAGAAGCCAAAAAACATCCGAGCTCAACTAAATCACCCCAAACTATGTGGCAAAATGGGTTATGGTCTGATGAAACCAATTCTGAAAGGTATAATAATTCCATAATTCCAAAAGGTATGTTTGGTGCAAGAAAAGCACATCACCAAAAGAACACCATACCCACAGTGAAGCATGGTGGTGGCAACATCATGCTTTAGGGCTGCTTCAGACAGGACTGGGGCTTTTATCAATGTGGAATCACGAATAGCTACAAATACCAGTCGATTTTAGTGCAAAACCTTCAGGTTTCTGCTAGGAAGCTGAAGATGAAAAGGAATTTCACCTTTCAGTATGACAGTGACCCAAAGCATACATCTAAATCAACAAAGGAATGGCTTAAAAAAAGAAGATCAATGTTTTTGAATAGCCAAGCCAGAGCCCAGTCCTGAATCCAACTAAAAATCTGAGGGGTTGCCTGAAGCGAGCTGTGCACAGCAGATGCCCTTACAATTTGATGGATCTAGAATGTTTTTGCAAGAAAGAGTGGGAAAATATTGCCAAGTCAAGATGTTCCATGCTGATAGACTCTTAGTCAAAAGTGTAATGAGTGAGTGGTGTAATAAAATCAAAAGGTGTTTCAACAATGTATTAGTTTAGGGGTGTACAGTTATGCAACCAGGTTATTGTAAGTTTTTTATCTATATGTGTGTGTGCGTGTGTGCGTGTGTGTGTGTGTGTGTGTGGGTGTGTGTGTATGTACCTGGAAGAGACGGTCAGTGCTGGGAGGTGTGCTAGCAGGGGAGTAGACCGGATCCATGCCTGTGAACTCCTCAGCAAAATTCCCCACATCCAGCTCATTACGCAGCTCTGGCTTGAACGGGCTTGCAACCTTCTTTGCTGCCAAATCTGTCCAATTCAAACCCTACAGCAGAGAGAGAACCATGTGAGACTGCAAGATCTTGCTCAATTCACTCAACTTGACTTGGCAGTGTTCCAGCAGACTTTGAAATTCTCTACCAATCCCAAACCAAACATATTCAACACCTCATCTAACACAAAAAGAAGAGAAGAAGTGAGGGATGCACAGTACCTTGAAAAAAGGATGACTCTTAATGTCCTCGGCTCCTCTGGGCCCAGAACCCAGCCTCTTATGTGGGTCTTTTACAAGAAGCTTCCTGATCAAGTCCTGAGCCACTGGCCCAATTATAGAGGGGAAAGGAGGCTCACAGCGTAGGATACGCCTGGAAGAGAGAGCAGAGATCCAGAGATAAAAAAATTAGAGAGATTAAATCAGAGAAAGCCAGACAAATGGAAAAGATGAAGAGACAGAACGAAAGATGCAGACACTAGAGAGAGACATCAACTCTAAATGAATCAATCCTCCCCCACAAGCTAATTTAAGTGCTTCCTAAAGTAATTCATTAGAGGCTTTACAGCATTATGGAGTGGGATACAGAAGATGATAATGTTATAAGTGAACAGAGAAAATAAGGCAGAACAAATGAGTGTGTGTGAGAGAGAGTGTGTAATAACACTGGGGTGTGTGAGTGAAACTAGAGTGCAGGAATGAAGTGGACATGAGGAAAAGAGTGGCGCAAAATTGTATATGTATGTGTGTGTGACAGAGAGAGAGAGAGAGACTCACTTGGACACCTCACTCTGGGAGTTCCTCTCGCCCTCCAAGGTGAAAGGAGACGCACCAGTCAACAACTCGAACATGAGAATCCCCAAACTCCACCAGTCTACTGACTATAGAAACAGAAGGACTAATTATGAGTAGAAGGAAGGATGGATGGAAAGAGAGGAGGAAGCAAGTAGGGAATTAAGCATACAAGAAAAGGAACAAAGGAAGTGGGAAGGGAGGGAATAGAAGGGAAAGGAAGGAAGGAAGGAAGGAAGAAAAGTAGATAGTGGGGCAGGAATGAACGGATGAAGACTGGAAGAAAGAAAGGAAGGAAGAAACAAAGGATGGAAGAAAGGAGGGAAGAAATGAAGGAAGGAAGGCAGCTAGTGTGGCAGGAAAGAACGAAGGAAGGAAGGAAGGAAGATAGTGGGGCAGCAAGGAACGAAAGAAGGATGGAAGAAAGGAGGAAAGGAAAGAAGGAAAAGGAAAGGAAAGGAAAGCAAGCAAGAAAGAAAAGAAAGAAAGACAAACAAATAAGCAGACATTATCAGGAGCACTCGCTCTAACCTTGCCGTGGCCAGCCTTTCCTCTGATGATTTCTGGGGCCATGTACTCAATGGTACCGCAGAATGAGTAGGTCCTCTCTTTCTGTTAGCACAGGAGAGCATATGTCGAGTCATTATCCGTAAAAACAATGTGCACATGCTTGTACAAGAGAATTCTTGCATTATGCTTGAATGGGAAAACAAAGTGTGTTTGCATTGAAATTCACAAACACACAATTTTGTGCTGATTGTGCTACCTAATTTATGCTTAACAGCTCTGCACTGGTACAGGGGTGTCAAAATGTCCTAACTGGAGCTGTCTAATTATGGGGAGCCACACACCAATTGTTTCACACACCCCTTCCTTTCATGTGACATTTAATACTGAAAGCAGAAAGCAGCTCACATAGCCTTAAATACAGTGGTTTTGCTACAAGTAATGATTTAAAGGAGCAGTTTGTCATTTTAGAGCCCTCTGTTGCCAGATAGGCACAATGCAATAAAAAACTTGAGAAGTTACTGGCTTTCCCCAGCCAAATCCACCTCTCTATTAAAACCCTCTATTAAAACTACGTATACCTCATAAATTGCCTTTTAAGGAAAAGGGGCAGAAATGAGCAACTCTGTCTCAGCTGGGGGCGGAGCTAATTGCTGAGCCAAAATTCCCATTTAAGGCAAAAACCTCAGTTGTTACATTGCAACAGAAACAGAAAATTCCTAGCAGTTCACAACTTTCTACTCTTGTCTCATTTTTTCAATATACCACCCACCACTACTCTATCCTCATCCAACCACACACACCAGAAGAAGTCCTGCACATAAGCAGAAGCTGCGTTACTCACCTCCTCCTCCAAAAACTCCTTGCTCAGGCCAAAATCAGTGAGCACCACATGACCATCACTGTCCAGCAGAATGTTCTCCAGCTTAATGTCCCGATACACGATGCCAAGCTGCAAATATCACACCAACAGAGTTAAAAACACACTGACCCACATCAGAGATAGAGTGTAGCTCTTATAGTAAAAAAAAAAAAAAAAAAAGCAGTGATGCATCAGAACACGACAGACACATTAACCCAATTTGTTCTAATCCTCGATGGATTTAATTAATATCCTTAATATGTGCAAATTTTGTCGCAGTCCTGCATTCTCACACTGAATATGTGTCCTGCTTAAAAAAAGTCATTTATACAAAAATGACTGTCAATACTGAAATTATATTGAGTGTGTACATGCAAACTAAAATTCTGATCACTGTCCGACAGTTTTTAAGAGAGCGCCGCAGGAATGAGTCCTAAAACCCGGAAATTAGTTAGCATTTTAGCACTTCCAGTTCCATCGTCCCGAAGTTAGTGGGTTTTTTGAATGGGTTTTTGGTTAAATGCCTGAAATAAGGACTGTGGTTAACACAGGCTCAAGATATTTTCACGTTTTATTCTATGACATAAAATACATCAGCAATACCCCAGTCGTGATTTTTTTAAGCTTTTAAAAAAAAAAGGTGTCTTGAAAAAGGCGGTTGCTAACAAGTGGCTAAGTGGGACTACAGAGGTTGACATTAAACGTCATCAACAATAATGCAACATGGGCACATTCCCAAAAAAGTTGGGGGCCGATTCAGCCACAAAAAGAGCCCAGTGGATCCATATCAGGGAACATGTTTTTAAAATAAAGACTGAAAAAGTTGTTGGAAGCTTAATGGTGGGGACGTTGCAGTCATGTGACTGTAATGTAGTTCTTTATTGCCTAATTTTAGCTTTTTACTTCTGGTAATTGCATTTAGGCTTCAAAATTCAAGCTGTGTTCATTTGTGAAGATTGTCTTGATGAGCAAAACGGGTAAGAATCATAAACTTTTGTTGGTCACAGAGCTTATTTTCTGCAATAATCCAAAAGCCAATGGAAAAACCCTATTGGCTTTTTGTCGAGGGAACCAGGGTGATGCTACCTTCCGGGTTGGTCTACAAAAATACGTCATCCCTGCGGCGCTCTATATCTTGAAATGGATTAAATCCGGCTTCCGAGTGGCAAACAGAAAACGTTCACCCTATTTTCCAGAGATTGCGAGTTCGAATCCCGTGATGCCACCGCCATCTGTGGCCAGCAGTCCAAGAGAGCAAAACTGGTCATGCTGTCTGGGTGGGAGGAGTGGCATACTCTCTCTCCCCGATCAGTCACAGTGACACCTGCCAATCACGAGGGTTTGTGAGCTCATGTATGTGAAAGAGGGCAGATAGGTATGTGGACCTTCCTCCAAGTGTGTTAGAAAAGATGCGGTTGGCTGGCTTCAGGTGATAGCCTTCACCCTCCCGGGCTGATAGCTGTCGTATGATAGGGGAGCGCTAACTGGTGGGTGGGAATTGGCCAAGAATAAATTATGGAGAAACGGGGGAAAAAAGGAGTAAATCCAAATAAGACATCTGGATTTTATACCAATAATCACACATGTACTCATAATCAGCACACATGTACTGTTTCAATTTTCGACGTCTGTGTGTAAACGGAACTGGAGACAAAAATGAAAGAAAAACCCTTTTAGGCCGGACGTCTCACCTTGTGCAAGTGCTCCAGTGCAAGCACAATCTCTCCCACGTAGATTCGCACCTCATCCTCAGCGAAGTGATCACGCTGGTACAGGTGAGTGAACATCTCTCCTCCGCTCACATAATCTAAACACACACAAACAAATCAGTCACACATGAGCATAGCTGGGCTGATTAAAAGCTGTGTCTTCTTCTAATAGTGTAATAACAATCTCTATGTATCACTCAGTATTTTCTTTTTAAACCTTTGAACTCTGAATACATCAACTCGCATCACTTACTCATCACAAAAACAACCTTTGCTCTTCAATAACATGTAGGTAAAGAAGACAAATGATACAAATGAAATAAACAGGGATATTCTGTCTTGGGTATAAACATGTTCCTGATTTCTGTACAATATGTAAAATAAAACACTTGTAACACAGCTGATGTTACAGAAGATTACTTAACACCTTCTGACCAATCAGATTTGAGATTTCAAAAAGAGCTGTGGTATAAATATAAGCTATTAAATGACTTCATTTTATTGGACGTTTGATACCAAATATAAAAAAATATCTTTGATAAACTTTCATGAAATGGTGCTACATTGGATTTGGCAGAATTCTCACCCAGGATAAGGTGGAGTTTGGTCTGGGTCTGAAAGGCGTAGTGCAGCGTGACCAAGAAAGGCGACTGGCGAATGTGTTCAAGAACCTGCCTCTCTGTCCGTGTGTGCTCTGCCGTCTTCGCCTTCTGAACGATCGCTGCCTTCTTCAGAACCTGCACATCAAAATCTTTTTCGTTTGTGTACAGAAAACTTATCAGGAACACACAAGATTGGTCAGGATCCTCGCAGGACAAAATTTCGGGTACCACGTTATCCTCTAATCATGGACATGACTGGTCCATAGCTGTGAAGCTTATTCCATAATCACAAACTGACCTCATTAACACATTAAAAATCAGATGTTTTACAAAGTATTGAGAAATCGTTTTTTGAACAGACATGGATTTTAGGCTGTGGTGATAAATTTGACCTATACACTATATAATAGGTATCCAATTAAATCCAATACACTTTTTTAACATTTCACAATTACATTTTTCAGTTCAAGGCTACATTAAATTGCTAGTGCACAGGGAGGGATATCGTTCGATCTGGCAACATTTGCCTGGATTCTGATAAACATAAATTTCCGTTTCTCATCAGACACTTTCTGCTATGTCCTATAATTTAAGAGCTTCTGGGTGTTTTTATTAACATAGCAGCTCTTTCACAATTTCAGAGAAGCCTCAGGTCCGCCGTGTTTCTCAATTCAATTTCTGAGCACAATGTGCTGCACTGACTGTCATTTCCAAGTGTTCAGTGATCACAGTCAGCTATCGCGTCCTGCTGTTACATAATTCAACATCCTTCCTCACAAGATGGCTCAATGACAAGAAGCAAAGTGACGAAAGGAGCTGTAGTAATCTTTCTACAGAATCATTGATGTGTTGGTGATAACTGTAATAATATGTGTGTGATTTAATGAAAGAATGGGAAATAGTAAACAAACCTTCATGGCGTAAAGTTTGCCTTCATCATGGCCACTGATCTTCCGGACCAGGAACACTTTTCCATAGGCTGGGAAGAGGTAAATAAGAGAGAGATGTGGCTGTTGCAGTTTATTTGTGAATATATGAGATAAGAGCTGAGGACAGACTGACATTTTGCAGTCAGGTTGTGCTGGATGATACAAGAGAGAGAGAGAGAGAGAGAGAGAGGGGAGATTAGACAGACAGACAGACAGAGACAGACAGAGAGAGAGTGGGAGTGAGGCAGAGACACTTTGAGAGAGAGAGAGAGAGAGAGAGAGAGAGAGAGAGAGACAAAAAGAAAGACAGAGGGAGAGAGAAAATCAGAGAGACAGACAGAGTAAGTGAGAGAGATACAGAGAGAGACATAGAGGGAGAGAGACAGAGAGACACCAAGAAAAAATAAGACAGAGAGAGGGAGAGGGAGGGAGAGAGAGAGGGAGAGAGATGACACAGTGAGAGAGATATGGATAGAGAGACACCAAGAGAGAATCAGAGAGAGAGAGAGAGAGAGAGAGAGAGAGAGAGAGAGAGAATGATGAACAATTTAATTGTCTTTTCTGTTAAATTTGACACTCCTCTATTATAAATTCAAGAGTAATGTAATTATGCATCTTATAAAGTCTTTTAGCAAATATGAGAGTAAATTATATTTCTGTTGCCTTTTACACTGCAAAAATTCAATGAAATATATAAAACCTATTACTGAAACCACAATGATTAACTGAACAGTAACCAATATAATAAAACTGAAAATACTGTAAAGTGAACCTACTGTATATATTTATATAAAACATAAACACATAGTGGAGGTGATAATGTGATTACTGGCTCAATATAATTAAAATCTATATTTTGTGCTAATCTGTGCAGCCCAAAAATATATATATAGTGATGTACATTGTTATATAAACTATTTCCTTATCAGTTAAAACTCTGTGTTCTGTGATTAACATCTCATTTAGACATGAGCCATTTCAAAGCTCCAGACGGTCACCAGCTCAGACGCTGTTACGTTTTTCAGCACAAAGCGTTACAATGACCTTGCGAGCCAAAACAGAAAGACAGCAGACGAGAGGGTGGAAATAATCACGGGAGGCAGAATGTTGAGCAACAATCTGGCTGGGTGTCTCACCTCCAGTGCCGAGCACTTTGAGAAGTTCAAAGTTCTCCATGCCAACTTTCTCAGTGTGTCCTGTGAGATTCGCTGTGGAGAGCAAAGGATAACTGTGAGAGGGATTATCACTTTCTCATTCACACACACACACACACACACACACACACACACACAGTCTGTCGTTCTCTGTCTGTCATCTTGACACTGATAGTATCAATGTCAGGGACAGAGCAGGGTTGCCAGATTGGCTTGACTACTCCACACTAATCATGGTTTTAAATCAAATTTGAACTTTCCCAAATTAACATTAAAGCATAAAACAAATAAAGAACACATAGTAAACAAATGAAACCCAAATCATACTGATCAAATGTTTTTTCCGCCATTTTGAGAAAACAGAATAACCCACTCTGGCAAAACTGGAGTGAATTTCTTATCAAAGACCTAAAGGACATCGGGTTCATTGTTAATTCCTGAGCTACATAGACTTATACTGCTTATTACTAAAAACCGAAAATACAATTACATAGAAATATTAGGACAGTTGAACAAATAACAAAATTGGGAAGCAGTTGGGTCTGCAATTGACAAATTCTACAACATTATAACAGTGACAGTAGTTCCAGCTGTGAGACAAATCACAGGTCTATATTACGGCTCTCGTTTCTATAGTAACGACTTACACAATGACTTGAATGGCAGACAATCGACATAATCTAAACCTAATAACAAACATATAATAGATGTGTTATTACATAATAATAATTAAAAAAACACATCTAATTGTTGATATGGTTAAGATTTCTGTAAGTAGATGTTTATGTAACCTTTACGGAAGGAGTCTCCAGTGCCAGTATGTTTTTCACCAGAGGCTAGTGAGGGAGTGACTGTTTATGGCTGTTATATCGTAAGTGATAACAGGAACTGACTAGTTCTATTAAATGGTTCATAGACACTGTTGATTAATAAATTAAAAAATTATAAACACTGTTGTACAAGAGGATTAAAACACTTTGGAATTAGTTGTTGTAAGACGATAATTCATTTTGGGGCGGTAACAACTGTACTGTGATATAAAACATTTCACTAGGACTACAAAACATAACTGAGAATTGTTTCATGTTTAATATAATAGTGATATCAGAGCGCAAAGTATCAACCAAAGTGTGATACTAATCTGATACTGACATCCTGCAGTTACTGAGCCAACTCTGACACCACGTTATGCAAAACATCACAGGCATGACAGCAGCCTGCTTTGAGTTTTGTCCTGTCCTCATGTGCAACATCTGTGTCAAGTCAAGCAACATCTCACAAATAACCCACGGCATAAAATAAAATCTGACCAGTATTATAGGTCCAGTGGTTCATGCCTAAATGTCACGAATAGTCAGATTTCATTTTCAGATAATATACTGTAGACTGTGTTGTTTACAGCGTAACACAACACGAGTGTTACACCTGTTCTGCAATGTACAAGTCTTCACACACTTACTCTTGAACAGAAATGAACTATGCATAAACATCTTTCACTCTTGTTAGCCTCAACTCAAAAAAAAAAAAATAATAATATGAATTTTTCATCTACAGTTTGTGCATGGATGCAAAGCCTGGAGTGTTATGACTGTAGTTTGTGCTGTGTGCTACACTCTCCAGAAATGTCCTTGTCGCTGAGGGAGTACCACATGGGTAAATATTGTGTGTCTTTAATTTTTCTGTATCCGTTTTACTTTGTGGATATAAAATGATTTAAGGTGCATAAATGGACGAAATGGGCAGCGGTGTGGAGCAGTGGCTATCGCTGCCGCCTCGTGGTTCGATCCTGAGCTTTGTGATCCTGAGGGTTTCCTCTGGGTTTTCCGGTGTCCTCAGAAACATGCGACTTTGAATTACGCCTAGGTGTGAATGTGTGTGTGTGTGTGTGTGTGTGAATGTGTGTGTGTGAATGTGTGTGTGTGTGGTTCTCTGTGATGTACCCATCCAGAGTGTGACCCCACCTCATGGACAGACCATGACAACCCTGACCAGGATAAAGCAGTTACTCCAGGTGGATGGGTGAATGGATAGATGGATGGATAGATGAATGAAAGTGACTATAATTACTTTTTTTTGTAATACACACAAGCTAAATGTGCGACAGGTGTACCCTTGATGGCACCACCCCAGCGACAAGACAAGCAAATGTGCAGTTCACGACTTTTTTACTGAGAGTGTCTGAAAGAGCAGATGGATTAGAAATGATAGCAGGTGTAGGTGATCACCCACCGTTAGTGATCTCATGTTTAACCGTACAGGTTTTCTTGCGGCTCTCTCTGTCTGAATCCTCGCCACTGCTGCCGCTGCTGTCTCCGGACATGTTGCTGCTGAAATTCAGTGTATTCTCGCAAACGCACAGATTTGGACACAGTTCTCTTCCGGTGTACAACCATCTATATGAAGCACACTTATTTACAACCGCACAGAGTGTGTAAGATCAGCGAACATCAGCGTAATCTTCCTGATCATGATCATCAGACCCGGGCATGAATGGAGGACATGCTTGTTTTGTTTTGTGTTTTCTGATAATCCCTCAACTCACAAACCCTTCTGACATGTCCACTGTGTTCCGATCCAAACCAAATATCACTCCTAATATGATAAAATAAGTGCTAACTTGTGCGTTAAATCGTTTTTTTCCTCAAAAAAATCCTTGAGTATAAACACACAGGCTGCAGTCAAGAAACAGTTATTTGAGGTCCAATACGTGGACACTATTACCGTATTTCCTACTTCGAGCTATCGGCTAGCGTTATGCTTCCAAATGTTAACAAATGTAGCTAATAAATGTTTAAAACAGCCACACGGACATGCTTCCTTACTTCTTATCATTCACTCAGCACTTTAAATTACATAGAAACTGTTCATTAACATTAGCATTAACATTCACAGCCCTATACAATTAGCATTAAGTAAAGACATAGTAGCCTAGGAGCTAACAGGGAAGCTAACAGGTTTTCTATTCGTCTTGACAGTTAATTAAAACTCCATGACATTTCTCTTTAACGCTCTGTTTTTTCGGTCGCTTCGCGTCGGAACTTAGTTTCGCCTGAAAAAAACGCCAAAGAAAAATTAATAAAATATTAAATAATTGAAATGAAGGAAAAAGTCTACACTATGAGCTACTTCAGCTACGGAAGCCGAAATGTTTTCAGAGGCGCGTCGGGAAGGTTGGAAAGGGAAGTTCTTGTAGCATGAAGTTCACACCCAGAACTGGTTCCTGACAGCCGCTCCTGGGCTGGGCTCGGTCCGAAACCGCAAATTACCGTCCTAAATAGTGCGCCAAAATAGCAGCTATGCCACTTGGGGTACTTCCGGTACTGTAGTAGACTGTGCGGTTTTTGGACTGAGCCCTGAAGTCGCGCTGTTTTTAAAAGTTGTGTAGATAGCTGAGGGGCTTTCAGACTTTTTGCAGCCAAGGATAAATTTAACTGTAAAATAAAAATCCTACAGCACAGGTTTTTATGAATCCAACGATTCAAATATTTAGGTTAATTATTACAATAATACAACAGTATTTGCAGTAATATTCCTGTTAATTATTGGTGAAAGAGACCTTTTGTTCCTGAACTTTCCACCAGCAGAACAGATCATCTGTAGACCTACTTGTTTTTGTGTTATTGATATTTGGATTAAACTTGTTCAATTCAAATAACCAGTCAAACAGGTTAATAACTTAAAAATGTGATAATGGTGGATTGTGGGGGGCATGGTGGCTTAGTGGTTGGCATTGTTGCCTCATACCTCTGGGGTTGGGGGTTCGAATCCCACCTCCACCCTGTGTGCCCCCGGGGTCTCCTCCAGGTGCTCCGGCTTCCTCCCCCAGTCCAAAGACATGCGTTGTAGGCTGATTGGCATTTCCAAATTGTCCGTAGTATGTGTGTGTGTGTATGTATGTGTGTGCAACTGTGCCCTGCGATGGGTTGGTACCCCATCCAGGGTGTCTGTTGCCTTGTGCCCCGAGTCCCCTGGGATAGTCTCCAGGCAACCCTGCGATTCTGTGTAGGACAAGCGGTACAGAGAATGGATGGATGGATAATGGTTGGTTGTGATTTCTACCAAAAAAAAAAAAAGTCTTCGCACTCCCTGCTGAAAAATCCAGCTTGGTCTGACCAGTTACATCTTTACCAGCTGTTAAGTTACTACTTCTATTGCACCATCATAGACAAGCTATTCTTAAGAAAATAACACTACACTAAGGCAGTTATTAAATCTCAAGCATTTATTGATCAGTTTATTCAAGTAATAAGGAAACTGGAAAATAACCAGTTTGATCAGCTCAGTTAAGCTGGAATTTTCAGTAGGGCATGCATTCATACATTCATGTTAAGTAAACATTTTATCCTGTTCAGGGTTGCTGTGGATCCAGAGCCGATCCCAGGAACGCTGGGCACAAAGTGAGAACACACCCTGGATGGGACAGCACACACACATTTACACACATTCACACTTAGAGTGTTCGTCAAGATAAAGATCTGTCAAGTAACGACGTGAGCGGCCACCATGCCACCCCAACAGTTATATTTGATGTCTAAATTCTTTGCATGGTCCATGATTTTTCCAAACAAATTTAGGCACTGAGATCTGCCAATTGTGTATTTTGTGTGTGACCTATATTTTCCCCTTAATAACAATTACCATAACATAGCTTCACAGCTCCACAGTCTCCGGTTCAATCCTGAGCTTGTGTGACTGTCAGTTGTGTCAGTTTTGCATGTTCTCCTTCTGTAGGGTTCCTCCAGGTTCTCTGGTTTCCTCCTACCTCACAAAAAAAATCCCAGTAGGTAGATTGAGTATGCCAAATTGCCCCAAAGCTTGGATGAGTGTGTGAATGTGTGTGCATGGTTCCCTGCAATGGACTGTTAACCCATCCCGGGTCTATTCCCGCTTCATGCCCAGTGTTCCCAGGATCCACCGACACCCTGACCGGGATAAAGTGGTTGAAGGTGAATGAATGAATGAATAACATTCATATTTCCAAATGTATTTTTTCTATTTAAATAAGCCCTAAATGTAACACTACAAAAATTTGGGATTCACTTATAACTAATTTCATGTTACAGTTGCACCTGTCTTGTCTTGTTTTATGTGGTAAGGGCTAATCAGATACAGTGAGGGGGAGGATATGGCAGGGCAGGTGCTTGGACAGCAGTGTGCGTATTAAAAGCTTGGATTATAGTTGCTTTGTAAGATGTCAGATAGGAGGGCATAGATATGCAGGCTGTCATTATTACTGACATTATTCATGATTCTCCATAATCCCATTCCAGCCACCTACTGACATTAAGCTATGTGTGTGTGTGCTGAATGTGTGAGTGAGATAGAGTAAGTGCAGGTCACGCCTACATGCTTAAGTGCAACTCTGTGTTGGACCACGTGTACATGTGTATTGGTATGCCTGCAAGCTGGTTTTGTCTGTGCATGTGTGTGTGTTGGTGGGTGGGTGGCTGTGGGAGCGTGATTTACTTTCACAGGCAAAAGTCAAAGACACAGAGACAAATAGGAGATATTTCAACACGCATCTATTCAGATAAAATTGCACTACACAACAAAGCAATTAAAACAAGGTTTTTATTAAGTCTGACTGTTTTGTTGTTCTCAATCTGTAGTTCTGGATTTTGCTTAGCTGAGCACTGAGCATGGTTTGACTACAGCAGATTTTTACATTTAAAATGCTATTATTTGCTTGCACAATGTACAATAATGTTTATAACATTTCCAGTTTTCCATAATTTGGGCAGTTTTCAGCTGAAACAAGCTGGTCTTGTACTCTTATATTTAACTAATATACAGCATGCTAAATTTTCAGATGAGCTTGCTAAAGGGTAATCTATTTTATATACAAACTGGGCACAATCCAATAACAACAGAAATTTTCCATAAGAAAAGTGGGTTAAAAACAATCCTTAACCTTTAGTTCCTTCAGATATGTTATCAACAGCCTTGCATCATGGCTCTTAGAGACTTACATGTTCTCACAAATGTTCTTCACCTTAGTAGACAAATATACCCAGAATGGCCTTATCTCCACATTTTGAGCCAATCATTATAATACATAGTCCATTACCAGTGAACAGATATGACTGACATTTGAGACTTTGCATGGTTTGATTTTAAGGTGTTTTGACAAGAATTTTTTTTGGTGAATTAGGTAAATTATTTACAGTAGTTTCATATGAGATTCATTGCTAGAAATGAAAATAGATATCTTTGCCAAGTACCAGTTGTACTGGGTCATTTATTTCATTGAACCAGATAGCTGTGGCTGTTTAGGACCCGGAAGTTGTTGCACCTGATGTCCCAGCAGCCCCTGCTTCTGCCTTGACCTGCCCATCTTCCACCTGGTTTATTAGCAGGAGCTTCATCACAGGGTCCAGGTACTCCATAATGGTCTCTGACACGCTCTTCTCCAGCAGGTAGCCCTCTGTTTCCACCTCCGTGTTCTCCTGCCCAACCGCAGCTTCCATAGAGGTCTGCAGATACCTCAGACATGCAACCACTGTAATCTGTAGAGAGATAGGGAAGAAGGATGGAGCAATGGAATGATGGAATTTGGACTAGATGATGTTAAAACATTTCGAAAGTAGGTAGGTGATCACTTACTGGTGTACTGATGCATAGGTTAGAGGTTTTATTTTGATAGTCTATAGGTCATATAAACCTTAAATAAAAAATTGACTTAAGCACCAACCTCTATTCCTATCTACTGATACCTGAAGGATAAAGACAGTCAGCACTACAGCGCCAATGCTGTTCATCAGGCCCATGTAGTAGCCAACCAGAGCTTCCCTGCAGCCACGGACGAAGATGTTGAGGTCCTCAGTTTGGTGCTCATAGTTGTAGTGGGCCGAGTTGTTGGTCAGTTTGTACTGGATGCAGGGTCTAGGGGAACTTGGGTTACAGCAGCTGAAGGGCACACCATCCACCAGGTAACGCCCATCCACATTACTCTTGATACGACTGGATAAATGAGATGGATAGAAGTTAGACAGAGGCGAGAAAGGGTAGATGAATAAGAATGGAGAATCTTTAAATGGCAACAATAAAATCTAAGTGTGCTTTTTATTCTGATTAGACCACAATTAAAACAGACACAGTAATGTTACTTGCATGTCTAGTCCAAAATCCAGTAAGGTAAAGAAGCAAGACAATGGCCTTAGGAAAATACGTTCCTCAAGGGTTCTGAGGATGGTTAATGAGGGTTAGGTCAGCTTTGATACATTCGAAGATAAAAAGCTTCCATCTTGAACCCTAAAGAGTTCTTCAGTTTGTCCCTCTGGGGAAACTCTTCAAGGGTTCTTTGAATGGTTAAGGGTTCTAGCTTCCTAAAATTTTCTAGATGGAACATTTTCTAAAAGGGAAACAGAATCTGCTGTCAGGTGCTAAATAGAATCTTCTAAAGTTTTCCCAGAGTGACAGCTTGAAGAACACTTTAGGGTGCGAGATGGAAGCTTCTTGTGTATCACGGCTGATCTGAAGCCTTCCCATTTCTCGTCACTTACTCCTTAACCTCCTTGGAGCTGAAGTCCAGGTAACGGTTACTGATCCACTGCACCTCGAACCAGTCCTTGTAGTCGTTGTTACCACAGCACCGGAACTCCATCTGCAGACGGTCAATGGTCTGCTTCTGGAAGCAGCGCCCTGGGGTGTCCGTGTCCTTGTAGAAGCGGATGCCATTCTTGAGGCCAACCTTCAGCGAGCCCTCCAGGCTGCCCTTCATGGCATAACTTAGGATGACTCCAATCAGCAGCAGGGTTGTGAAGAAGATGGCACAACAGAAGTAGGGCTTTAGGAAAGTCTTCCAGCGTGGGAAGCGGCTGGCATCCAGGGCATCCTGGCAGATCCGACCTGCAAACCAGTTGATTCCCATGGAGGCCAGTCCAGCCACAATCAGGGTGTTTGGGACAATGTGGATCTCTGTGTTGTCCATCACCTACAGGGCACATTTGGGTTTACTGAACTGTTATTATGAAATAGATTCTATGTTATTGAAATGATTAGTTACCTATTACATCTAACTGCTCAGTGGATTCTGTTTGTCTCACATTTCTATGCACAGACAAACGTTCTATATTATGGGGTGTATTGAGGTACCTGTCTACCTATGGTTATGATTTGAATAATTCATTTATGTGGCTTTATACTTTAAGTAGAATGTCCTTTATCTGGCAGAAATTATTTTGCTGACTGGTTTTTCTCTTCCTAAAAGCCTCAAACTTTGACTACTGCATGCATCTGATTCAGCCCCCCCCCCCCCCCCCCCCGGATTTTTTTTTTTGGCATATTAGCATAGACTTATTGCAAAGAGTTTCTGCAATGCAATTGAACAATTGAACAATTATTACATTTTGTTCAGCTGCAGCACAAGCAATTAAAATTTTAAGTTTACTGTAAGGAAATAAATAGACAGATTCTTTATTGTGACCTAGATTATGATCCATGCAGTTCGTCAAACAGCTTATTGAAGAAGACAGCTTCCTAAGACCGTTCTAACCGGCTTAAGCAATATTTATATTTGCACAGGTTAATCCTGATATTTCAGCAACTTGAAAATGTTCCTGGTGTCCTCTGAGGTTTACATTATCATGCATACATGCAGTTTTTAACTAACATATTCTCAGTCTCAAAAATGAGTAGTATGCTATTAATGAATTGGTTATTAAGATGTTCATGTGAAATTATAAAATGTTCCTCTGGTATTTTCAGTAGTAGTTCAAAAGTCTCATTCTGCCCTAAGAGGGTACACAGGCTTGGTCAAGAAACCTTCTCAAAATAGCAGTTTTAATTTGACTCAAAGGGTGTGTGATAAAGTGCAGGATTGAAATATGCTTTCAAATGGTCAGTTTAGATACCTCTGCCCTCCTGCGTAGTTCTGTCTTCAAGAAGCATCCAAGACAGAAGGTGATCGCTCCACCTAAAGTGGCCAGCCAGGAGATCAGCCACAAACTCTGAGCTAGCTTCACCCTTTTTTCAAAGGGGAACTTCATTTTAGCCCACACCATAATGGCAGCAGAGAAGTGTTACACTACAGGAATGCAATGAAGATCTCTGGTTCTGAAGATACTGAAAGGTTTTATGGATTTAATGACAATTTTTGTATTTTGCTAAGAAGAGCTCTCCAAAAATCCAAAATCCAAGGTTAAATCTTCTTGTATCTCAGTATGTTGAGATGAGTTTTGCCCAAAAAGTTCTGGCTATGTGTTGTCCTGGGTGGTAAATTCCTCTGTGGTGGTCGGCCTGAGTTTTGATGTGATGATCCCTCCCCAGGTGAGGTGCTAAAAATAGTCCATATACCAACTCAATTGAAAGAGTGGTATATTTGCCCCTCTGAGCCCATGCTTGGGTGAGAGACACGCTAGATATGGCCAAAGCTGGACATCTGGGGCATCTTACCTGTAATCCTTTACCTATCCTATTATGACGGCCCTCTCCAATGGGCTAGAGAACTGTCTGCTCAGCACAGATTGAGATAGATTGAAACTGGGCATGGACAGATGCAGTGATATAGCCATAACATGGCAATTACTTTAAAAATATTGACCTAATACTGATTCTGCAAAAAAAAAATTGACCATGGAGGTTTTTTTTTGGTAAATGTTTGGCTGTTGTGTGTATCAAGTGCGTACTTGTGGGGTACACAAACCTGAAATCCCTCGCATTGTCAAAAAAACTATGGTATTTTTGTGTTTAATCCACGATGGTTAGAAATAGTCAAATATAACCATGTATAATTAGTGATCGATAGATAATAATTGTTCTATCTTAGCATTAATTACACAGGTAGATGCTGACCTGCTACTGTATTACTGGCTGTCACACCTCCTCCGGTGCCCATAGGATTACCCCGCCCGTCCTTCAGTCTTGCAACATGCCTAATGCAACCACCCCCATACAGGCCCCTCCAGTGACAAAGGCTGTGACAAGCCCCACTGGCACATTTTAAAAAGTTAGCTACTTAGTAGGATGTTGACTAATGTGCAGAATCTTAAAGTAAATGTGTTTACTAGAATTCATGCCAAGATATACAGACATGAAGGACTGATTTTTTCATTCTTTCTTCATTGTTGGTTTTAACATGTAGCCAATATTTATATTTTTCTTTGGAATCGGCCTTTGGCATCAGTAGGCATAAGAATTCTCACCTTAATAAAAGAGGTGAGGAGTGTGTCTTTGACTAAGTAATATAATTACAAAATAAAACTAAGTAAACATTTGTTTTATTCCTATATACAACCTTCATGTTAAAATGTATTTCTGATACTGTTAGAACTCAATGGACCCATCGGGTGAATTCATAATTTCCTACTTTTGTCACTGTTATTATAGAATAATTCATAGTACAGTAGTTACTGAGAAATATGATTTAACTGTTTAGCTGGGTGTACAAAATGAGTCTCAGGTGCAAGTTTTACTTCTATCATTTATCTCACTGCTTTTATTGAAGACAAGACATTACAGTGGAAAATTAATTTAGATAACATACTATATTGTGTGCTAAGCTGTACACAGAAGACAAATCAATATAAAGGAATAAATTATATAATACATGGATAAATGTGTAAATTTGAGTAAATAAATAGCATAATTATGTTGAATGTAAATCCTTTCTTATATATGTATGTTATGCTATGAAATATTTCACTAGCTGGAGAAATGCAATTATAACACTGTATACAACATGAAATGTGTATAAGATTTTTTTTTTAACAATGCATAAACATGATGAATGTTCACATTAAACATTATAAAGGGGATTTCAGTGACTTTGTCTGTGGTATGTTTTTTTCGTGCCAGACTGGCTGGTTTAAAAATTTCAGAAACCGTTGATCTCCTGGGATTTTCTCACACAACAGTCTCTAGAGTTTACATAGATTGATGCAAAAAACAAAAAACATCCCATGAGCGGCAGTTCTGTAGGTGGAAATGACTTGTTGACGAGAGAGAATGGCCAGGCTGTTCCAGCTGACAGAAAAGCTGCAGTGACTTAAATAATCACTCTTTACAACCATGGTGAACAGAAAAGCATCTCAGAATGAACAATACATCAAATGCTGTTGTGGATGAGCTCCAACAGCAGAAGTTCCATTCCTGTCAGCCATGAACAGAAATCTGAGGCTACAGTGGGCACAGGTTCACTATATACATTAGATATATTATTGAACAGGAATAATACAGATAATGTCACTACTTTGAAGGTGAATTCAACACAGACTGAGGAATCACACTGATGTACAAACATACACTTGAATTCTATAAACCAGTGTTAATTCGACATTGAAAGAAATTATAAACTTGAGAACGCAGTACATATGTTAGAGAAATCAAAACACTGATGGAGAAATCAAACAAATAAGCATTAATAGGCTACATGATTTTCGCTATATGATTTTCGCTATACAACAACATAAAAGTAAATACTCAATGGGTAGAGGCATCCACATCTATTTTCAAGTAACCTTTACACAAGATCAAGTAATAACCTGAATGAACACCAAATGTTACATATTTATTTCTCTATTACATCTCATTCATTGTGCCAAGAGCCTAGAATGACAAATGGGAATAAATTATTACATTAAGAGCTACAAATATTATATATAATATACAGTTCATACTAAGTAATTCAAGTCCATTGCTTTAAGCTGTTTCTAAAGCCCTAAACAGTTGTTGAATGTAAATCAGCTTCTGATGTCTGATAAATTTCTCTCCGAGATAAAAAAAAAAACAGTGCGTGAGATTCATACCAAAGATTTTTTGGGATTTCTACTCAGTCTACATGTGTGTGTGCTGTTAAAGAGGGCTTTCTAAGGGCAACCATGTCTAGTACCCAAGTGAAATCAAAGTGCCACACTTCTGTTTGATGTTGCCTTTAGAAGTTATCAAAGCATCTACCTCAGCAGGGCTACCAGTCACCCGTGGACATATCCTTGACTGTGAATAGAGAAGTCTAACTCACAACTCAGACTCAGAAGTCAAACTCAAAACTTGTGTGGTTCTGAGCAGCAGACGGAGTGCTTAGAGCTACCTCATTAGTTAATAACCTAAACACAGTAGCTACATATTTATAATTCTTGAATATTGAAATATAATTATGCAGTATTTATTGTCTGGTCATTAGAGGGTATGCTTAGATCAGATTTTAGTGGTAACTGTAATGGGTGGGGTTAGTTATAAGAGGGCAGTGGTCATCATCTGGTAAACAGACCAAGAAAAGTATATCAGAGGACAGAACGGAGTACATGAAAAAATATCAGAGCAGATAAACGTATATAAAAACTGGCTGTAGTTCAGCAACTCCAGTTTTCTAAACATGAACCAGCTCCGCTTCTGTAACAGATCTATCTATTGTGGCTTATCCAATCACATGTATTTATGTAAATTATTTAGCTGAATGCAGGTCCTGAGATCATGGACTAGCTACAGTGGTCATTTTAGCTACTCTAGCTGGTCTAGTGAACTGATGGCATTGCGTGTTTTCTGTGCTGCTAGTCAAAACATGTTTTGTCTTATTTATAGCATAAATAAATCAGTAATGGTTAAACATTAAAAAGTAACCATTAGTTGTTTAGTCAGACCAGATCCAGAAAGTAATTTTAAGGAACTGGACTTTTATGAATTTTAGTTGAATACCCCTTCCCTAAGGGATCCAAAGTCCCACAGTACACAGGGGATCCAACAGAGATTCTAGGGAATTAATTATTCCTTAGAATAATTGGCCAGACAGGGGGGGAACAAGTCAATTAACCATCATACAATATCTTTCATGGTCTCATCTGACAATTCCACACCACACCACCGGGTTTACCTAGCACACCTGTTTGCAATTACTTCCTCATTCACTGACACTATAAAGACTCTAGCTTTCCACTTATACTTTGCGAAGTCTTGCCATCATTGCTGTTTGCAATTCTGAGTCATTTATTTCACATATTGGATGTCTTGGTATTTGGAATCTTGGATTGTTTTCATGTTCCTGTGTTTGGCTTGCTCCTTTGGATTTTTTGCAGTGTTCATGTCATTATGTGGCTTTGACCTTGGCTTTTCTATCGATTATCATCTCTGATCCCATTTACTTCAATAAACCTGCACTTGGACCAAATACTTTTGTTTTTGTTATGCCATCCATACCTGTAGTTTATATTATTAATTTTTTTGGCTAGCATTAACATCTCATTCACAGATATCTGCCTTGATCAGACTTTCATGGCTTTCTTTAAAAACCGCTTAATTTGTAACGGGACCTCATATAAACCATTTATAAATATATCTACTATTCTAATTCACATTCACATTTGCTCAGTGTTTAAATTAATTATTAATTATTAGGTTAATACATTAAGTTTAGGTTTCATAGTTTTGTCTTCTCTCCCTCCTGTATGAAGTGGTTAAGCATCTTCTGTGCTGACTCCAGATTAGCCATTGGCTCCGAGCCACTGCTTCCTGCCCCTTTCTCTCCATCTCCAGTGTGTTGCTTGTTTGCCTTCTTCCAGTTATGAGTAAGCTCATCTTCAGTCCAATCTTCAACAGCACCCTGTTGTGGATGGTGGAAGTCCATCTTACCTTTGGTGCATTTTAATTGGCCATGATGCTCAAGCTGCTGCAGGTCGGTGGAGTTGATGCCCTCCAAGCTAGCAGACAGGATGCGAATAGGAGAGCTTAGTTGGCGTCCAGTGTGAATATGGTATTCCTTTCCTACAGGGCCATCCAGATGCTGTTTCAAGCTGGACACAGGCACTGGTAAGGTCTCTGGGTGTATGCTGAACTGAAGGTGGGGTATCTGTAGGCGCTGGGTGTAGGCCATTTCTTCCCCTCCTGATTCACTCTCTGTGTCTCCATCTCCCCTTCTGTACTGATCCGACTTTACCCAACGACCCTGCTCCTGATGCCATGGTGAAAAGCCTGTACAACCATGTTGACCTCCTTCCAAACTACTCAAGGCATAGTGCTTTGCCTCCTCACCCATTTCTGACCAATCAGATTCATCCTCTTCTGGGACAGGACCCAATGATTGCTCATCTCCAGCTACTGAGCCTTTGTTATAATGGTCACTGTCCATAAATTGAAATGGAGGAGGTGCAACAGCTGGCTTGAATGGCTTGATGGGATCATCTGATTTAAAATGCTTTACAAGTGCTTCCTGGAGCATTGATGTCACCTGTGGGAAAAGGAAGAGGAAAGAAAGATAATCCAGCCCTAGAACATATCAGTCAATATTATAAAATGTGCTATACAAATAAATTGGCTCTGCTAATGCTTATTATGAAAAGGGGTGTCTAATCTTATTAAGGAAGGGCCAGTGATGGTGCAGGTTTTCATTCCAACCATGCAGAAGCCACACCAGATAGTCTGTTGAATGCTAAGATTAACTGATTAAACAGGTGCAGTTAGGTGTGGCTCCTGCTTGATTGGAATGAAAACCTGCAACCACACCAGTCTTTTGCAGATAAGATTGAATACCCCTGTCAAGAAACTGAGTTTCATAAAGAACTAATGGTAGCTAGGCAGCTAATTCTGTCTAGCTAGTTAAAAGACACAGAGAACACAAAGTGGACTGGATAACAAAATAGATTAGATAACGTTACATTAGATAATAACCCTCTCTCCACAGTGTCTTTTAGCTAGCTTGCTAAAGTTAGGCAACTTAATTAAGCCACGCTGGGGAGAGGGATGCAGCACAGCCCATGTTACAATGTGTTCTTCTGCCAAAAAATAATTAAAATGGTCATTGATTATGATGCTGATTGATCTCAAGACAAATTCATACACAGGAACATGGTCAATAAGGCACAAACACTAAGCTGACCCTAACCTTAACATATGTAGCTTAACCTTTGTAACTGTACATATGAGTCATGTAACTTGTTATGAATTTCTTAACTTTCTGTCTGCAGGGTAGTTATAAAATCAGGGAGCTAAAAAAATAAATGAGTAAGAATAAAAAAAAAAGCTATGTTTATATACTCCTCCATAATTTCCCCTTCTATTCAGCCTGCGACGTTTGAGACAATATCTAACATCTTCCTGTCATCAAGCTCTCACATTAATTGTCTCCAGGCTCTGAATGGTTGTCTTGGCAGCTGACAGCTGTTTTGTCAGTTCTGAGATCTGCTGGTTCAGTTTCTCACGATCAGCATCCATACGTTCATCCTCAATAAGGCAAAGGGAAAAGTGAAAAGAACAAAAACAGTGAATATAGGATTTAAAAAAGACATTTTTTAAAAAACAAAACTAACTTGTTCATCCTGGGCCATTGCAATAGACTGGTAACTCGTGGCCTCGGAAAAATGAACTTACATTATAAAAATAGTCTTGAAATTTTTAAAAATACAATCCGAACATTCAGTTAAGTTCATTTAGACTTGAAAAAGGAAGTTCATTCCTATTTTAAATCAAATGCTGTGCCTTACCATACAGTGTGTTTCACCCTCCTGGAAATCATCAGTCTGCTGAATGGCAGAATAATTAGCCTGAAGTCTAAAAAAGATGAACAGATATAACAGAAAACTACATTTAAAAGGATGTTTTGGCTCTTAATAGCATGCTACAGTTGCAGATATTTTTTCATAGAAATAACATTTAACAATTTTAGAAGGTAAAATCAATTAAGGATAATCTGTTAATTTCACTATAAATTTGCCCGGACCTCATGAACTTGTCCATCATGCTGCTTAGTTCCACACGAGTCCTATGTAGCTCTGATTCCAATTGATGATGTTCAGTGATAAATTCAGCTCCTAAGCACTCCATACGCACCACTGTTTGCCGCAAAGTGTTATGCAGGTCTTCATTCTGTTCCTGTAGGATCCTGGGTGGTGAAGGATAAGAATGAAAAATGGGGAGGTCATGGGTAGCTAGAGGAACAACATTTCTGATACAAGGATATAATAATATGTTTAAAAAAGATGGAGGTATTATGATGTGTTTTTTGTCTGTGAGATAATTTATAATTAAACTCACATGATCCTCTCATATTCAGAGCCTTTTTCCTGTGCAAAATTAAAAGGGAATCCATTTCAAAAGCTACACTCGAGAATTAATGAACAATCATAATTGTATAATAATTTGTTGATAGCCTAGTTAAACATTGGAGCTTAATATATGAGAGCATTTTACAGCTAAATTATGCAATTCCTATATCAAATACAAAACAGGTTATTCATTGCAGAATTGAATGTTATACTGAACTTCTTACTTTGACATTCAAGGCTGTTTCCTTGTAGGTCATTGACTGATCATCATGGCTAATAGGACTTCCTGTGTTTCTGGAAGAATCTGACTTGGTAGAACAAGGGGAAGTGGCCTTCTCGCCAACTGGAGAGTGGCGAAGAGGACTGGGATCACCACCATGATGGTGATTTTCCTTGTTGTGGAAATGGTGATGGTAAGATTCTGGACAATTGTGATCTGATTTAACATCAGAATGATGCTGGGTTTCCACTTGGGAATGGTGGGAATGGGAATGGCTATAGGATTCTGGATGCTCATGATGATGGTGGGATTTTTTTAGAGCACTATACTGAAGATTCATCTCAGTATGAGAACTATGATGGAGAGATTTTGGATGAGAATTATGATGGGATTCTGGATGTTTGTGGTGATGGTGATGATGATGGGATTCCATATGGGAAGGCATCTTGTGACGTTCAGGGTGTGAAGACTTCTGAAATTCAGAATGGGAAGGCCGGTGTGTTGCTGAAGTCTGATCAGAATGTTTAGGATGCTGTTGGGATTCAGTATGCAAATGATGGTAGGGGGATTCTAAATTGGGATGGTTAGGAAATTCTGGGTGTTTGTGGTTTTGGTGAGAACGGTCATGAATTTGTTCACCACGGTGGTGTGAATCTTTGTGGGGCTCTGGACTATTATGGTGATGCTGGTGGTCAGACTCTTTGTGGGCTTGAAGTTTGGCTTCAGAATGGGAATGATAATGGGGGGCCTGGAGATGATCATGGTGGTGATAAGATTCAGAGTGTGTACTATTGTGGGATTCTGGATGGGAATTCTGATGGTGCCCTACAGAGTGGGGTAGGTTGTGAGGGTGGTGATGAGAATAATGACCATCTGGATTATGGTGATGTCTGTTGAGTGTTGGAGTTTTTGGATCCCCAGAATGAGATTGATGGTGATGGTGAAGATGATGGTCTAAATAAGAAGAGTGTTGGTGATGTCTGTCTGTGTAAACACTATTAGATTGTCTGCCAGATTCATGATTAGTGGGACTCTTTAGACCACCCTCAGAATGGGTGTGAACATCCGGATAAGAGTGATGATGATGGTCATCAGAAGGGTGATGGGAATGATGATGATGAACATCAGGATAAGAGGAGTGATGCTGGTCATGAAATTGGTGAGGAGAGGAATCATGATGCAAATTCTGATCAAGTTCAGAAGAAGAGTGGAGTGAATTATCATAATGGGAAATAGGGGGAGAGGTGAGGTACTGGTGGGAATCTTTATTGGTGGAATGATGGTGAGGATGAGAGGATTCAGCGTGAGAGGAATGGTATTGAATATCTGGAAGGGAGGAATGATGTGATCCAGAATAAGAATCACAATAATGAGGTTCTGAATGGGAATGGAGACCATGAGATTTTGACTGCAAAGTATAATAATGTAGAGGTGGATGTTTGTGGTCTTGAAGGTGGTGCAATGGAGAAGGTGAACGATTTTGGTGAGATTCTAAATGGTCTTGATTTTTTAAGACTGAGGAATTATATTGTGGGGATGGGCTTCTCTGCTCTCCACGATGATGATGTTGTGATGCAGAAGGGGATGAGCTTCTGTGATTACCATCATTATGCTGGGCGTGACGTGAAGGTGAATGGTGAAGAGATTCTGAATGGGAATTATCATAATTTTTTGAGTGTAAACAATACTGATGTGGGGATGGACTTCGGTGATCACCATCACTATGATGGTGTTGATGTGACGGAGAGGGTGAATGATGATTTGGTGCTGGATGGGAATAAACTTGACTTTTTAAATGTAGAAAATTATTTCCTGGGGATGAGTGTCTTTGGTCACTGTGACAGTGATGGTACAATGGATAAGATGGAACATGGTGGTGAGATTCTGAATGGGGATGATGGTCAGTTTCAGAGGATGGAGAATGTTTATATGAAGATGGACTGCGGTCATCACCATGATGGTTGTTATGAGATTCTGAATGGGAATGATGGCGATGGTGAGTTTCCGAATGTGGAACATGATGATGCGTTTTTTGTTGATGGTGGTGTGATAGAGAGGGTGAATGATAGCGATGAGAATCCAAATGGAAATGATGACTTTTGGTATGCAAAGAATGATGATCTAGGCTTTGGTAAGTTCTATGATGGAGGTGATGGGATGGAGAATGAGGGCGTGTTGATGAAGTATGGTGATCACCCCCATGGGAGAGATCATGATTGTAATGGTGATGAGGGATTGGTGAGAGAGAGTGGGTTCTCTGTGTATTCCTTTTTGTATCCATGACAGCCTCATTTGTTAAATGACTACTGGACTGAGCTTGTTGTATTTTGTGTGCCTTATGGCCAAGTTCTGACCTTGTCAAATGGCTCTTAGATGATCCAGTTTTATTGCTAGTGTGTCTGTTCACACTATGGTTAAGATGCTTGGGATTCCTATGTGCGGTTTTGTGCTGGTGGCGGTGATGATGATGGTGATCGATTAAATTGGAAGTCTTGTTGGAATGGTAAGGTTGACCAGACTTCTTACTTGCAGAGGAATGCTTTCTGGTGTTGGATGTTGCACTAGATGACACAGAGTTGGTACTTCCAGACCGTTTGGAAGAATGTTTCGGTTTCTTGTTTCCTTTGACCTCTGAATTTTGAGACTTGGAAGGGCTTATAGCCCTGTGGGCATCTGTTACCCCAAGAGTCTGTAGCTTGGAGGGACTTATTACCTGCCTGGTGATCTCATTTAGAAAGGCAGAAAACTTAATTTTTTCCTTCATAATGTTCTTTCTTGCTTCCTCCTTCCTCCTCTCAATTTCTTTTTCATCTAATTCTCCTTCACCAGACTGTTTGTTCTGCATTGGTAGCACCTCCATTGACTTTGCCTTTCGAAAGATTTCAGTCTGACCCTTTTTCTTTTTTAGGGTGCTTTTTCTAGATAGCATCTGGGATGACTCTGGCCCCATGGTAGTATCTTTACACCTTCTCTTCAACGAGTACTTTTTTAGACTTGCAGACTTGTTGACATGGCCATCCTCATTCAACAAGGGCACAGTATCTTCTTCATCTTCCTCAAATGCTCTTATTCGCCTGGAGATGTCAGTGCAGGACTGAGAATGTTGTGGACGGCGAACGCCTTTCTTGAACTTAGAAGCAAATTTGGCATTTTCCAAACTGCTTTCAGAAGACCAAGAGGATGATCTAGATGAAGAAGATGAGAAAGAGGAAGAACTGAAAGAGGAGGAAGATGAAGAATTAGAAGAAGAGGAAGCAGAAGTATTGGAGGACGAGGAGGACAATGAACCTGAAGATGAAGAACATGAGGATGATGTTGATGATGAGAAGGAGGAAGAACCAGCAGATGACATGGACCCATTTGATGAGATAGTTGATGTTCTTTGATGGACCTTCTTACTGCTTCTGTGGTGTTTCTTACGTTGCTTATTATGGTGATGATGGTGGGGATTGTGGTGAAGGTGGCTATTAGCATGCTCATGGGTATCATATCGTTGGACACTATGAGGAAGGTGATGGTCAATATTTTTGCGCTTTGATGCATTATGGCTGTGAATGACCAAAACAATCAAATAAATTATTCAAAAAGTTTTATAATATTCGTATTATATATTATTATGTTATGAAAGCGCATTTTTCTATTACATCATAAATTGTTCTAAACTGCTTATCCAGGGTCAGGGTGAATCTGGAGCCTATCCCAGAAAACACCCTGGACAGAACACCAGCGCACCACAGGGCACCAACATTACCTTCTGCACCATTATGCCAGTCATCTCTTTGTACATATTTGTTACATTTAGCACATTATGTGACAATTGTCACATTTATTTCTGTGGTATAGGCTCAAACCACTCCCCTATTGTAAGTAGCATTAGTCACAAAAATCATATGCTTCTTGTCAGAGATCTTCATACCTCTCAGTCAGGTGGGATCCATGACAGTGTTGATGTTGATGATGAGATGACTTATGATGATGATGTGTTTGTAAATTGGCCATTGTTCTGGTCTGTTCCCTGATTGATGCTGTGTCTCATGTTCTGACAGTTCCACCAACTGTCAGTCCTCTAAGTCTTAATTAGCCTAGTTGGTCAGAAGGTTGTGTTTAATTCTCTAGTGCCGGCTGTAATTCAAATGATAGGTTTATATTAATGAACTCATTCGAATACATTGTCTATAGTATATCATTTCTATAGTAACAACTAATTCACCGGGACTTGTATGGTGGACGATGTACATAATCTAAGGCTAATAATAAACAGATAAAAAGTTATTTATCAAATAAAAATTTATAATATGGTGAAGTCTCTGTAAGGAGACGTTTATTTAGCATTTATGGAAGGAGTCTCCAGTGTCAGCTCTTTGTAACAATCAGTAAGTATTTTTACATTCTCACATACAGATAAAATCTTGAATATTTCTTTTCAATGTTAATAACATTAATAAAGGAAAACCAATAAACTGCATCCAGAATATCATTGTTGAGAAAAAGCAATAGACTTACCTTAACCATGGAATAAAGTGGTTAAAAAAAAAATAGGTAAATATAAGAATGATGATACATTCTGCCACGGTGAGCTAATCCTGACAATGCAGCATAGTTATGAGGTTCACGACGAGTGAGAAAAAACGTCTATCATCACAACTTTTCTATCAGCACTGATCTATAACCCCACCCCTCCGCTTTCCTGTCTGTGATTTTTTCAATACAAGCCCATGCCGATGTCAATAATTCCTGCTCGACTAAGCCAACTGCCCCTGGCAAAATCAACCAGCTTTAGCAACACTACACGTGTCACACTTTTAACTGAAATTTTGGGATCAGTTAACTACCTGTATGGTATTTATGTCACTATATATACATCATTATATGAATGTATAATATGTGAAATGAAATATCACCAACTGTAAAGATGTAACAAGTCATATTTGTATTTATTCCAGCTGGTTTGTTCTGGGTGTTGGATTGCACTGTAGTAAGTGGTGTGTAGCTGGTTTGTATAGGTCATTATTGACTTTCAGCTGTAAGAGGATGTTGAATTATACAGTAGATGGAATCATTGGGAATCAATTTGAATTACGGCAATGACGCAATGCATTTTCGTCAACAGATATTTATTCATCTGTGAACATTTCACTACATATTTTACTGAATGACATCCAAGATAATAAATTGAAACAGCAAAAGAATCTGACCAAAAAAACAAGACAAAAACGATTCACATTAAATGAATATTAAAAACTGAGTTTTACATGTATATACTTGCAAGGCAATGATCATGCCAAGTACAGAAGCCCTGAACCCCCTTGTGGAAAAAAATATTAATGTTAAAAAATATTGATAAATAAATAAAAGTCATAGTGGCCATTTTGACCATGTGAATTTGATATACTATAATTGAACGCATTTGAATGAATTATCAGTCATTAGATGTACAATGTGTCAAATAAATTCCAATAAAGCAATGTCTAGCTTACTTACTATGTGGGGAAGATGCATATGGAATAAGTATTATATGCCAATATTAATACATTGTGGATTGTTGAAGTCAAAATAATGAGATAACATTATTAAGAAATAACATAGTAATTCAATATTTTTTGTGGGTCAGGGCTTCCGTAGCCAAGATATGCAGTACATAAGGAATATTTTCTAGAAAATGTGACCCTTTCAAGTAGATTGGATTAAAGCTAATTTTAATCTAAAAATTAAAATCATTATAAGAACAGCTTTTCTCACAAATGTTTCCATTACAGCTGCAGCGAGTTGTTCTAATATTGGGTTCTCAGCTTCCATTTCTCTTTTAGTCCCCTACAAACCAATCAATGGTCAACTGTGTAATACAGCACATCCTTCCTGGATAATCAATGACAGCAGGACAGTGATGTTACCCTGCAGCAAAGAGAATGGAAGGACACAAACAAACCTACAGCATGAACTGTCAATGTAGATATGGACAAAATAACATGTTTATGTCAGTCCTTTTCCTATTATTCCTATTATGTATTTGTAAGAAGGACATTTCTTTCTTTCTGGCTTTGCTGGAGAAACACAATTTAAAGTCTGATTACTTTAACAAGAAAAAACCTGAATACAAATTTTCTTGAAGTAAATTCTACATCTCTTTTTAAAATTCACTTTCATTGGTTATATTGGAATGAGTGGCAATATATTGTTATTGTGATATCATTTTCTTTATCAAAAGGTTAAAGCTGTAGCTATTTCAATAACAAACCACAACAGATTATTTATTATTATTTTTAATTGGTTGTTTGATTCTGGAGATGTTTTTTTCACTATTATGGAAGGAGTCTCCAGTGTGGCTGCTTTGTAACGGTCAGTAAGTTTTCTACCATGGGAATGAGGACTTCGCACTCTAGCTTCGCGGTAACATGACTAGCTGCGATTTGTTTTTGTCTTATTACCTTCAAGCTTTATTAGGTACATCTGTATACCTGCTCATTCATCCAATTATCCAATTAGCTGGTCATGTGGCAGCACAATGCACAAAATTATTCAGATACAACAGTATATACACTTTACACAGAATGGTGCAAAAAACAAAATAACATCCAGTGAGCTGCAGTTCTGTGGGTGGAAACAACTTGATGAAAGAGGTCAGAGAATGCCCAGACTGGTTCGAGCTGACAGGAAGCCTGTGGGAATGGAAATAACAACTCTTTACAGCTATGGTGAACAGAAAAGCATTTCAGAATGCACAACACGTCAAACCTTGTGGTGGATGGGCTACAACGGCAGATTCAGATTCAGTTTCAGCCACATGATAGGATGATTTGATCAGTGCATGAATGAGTAGGTGTACAAGTGTTCCTAATAAAGTGGTCAGTGAACATACATCAGAGCTTCATACATACACAAGGCTGAGTCAGTTGAAAACCTTTTTTACTTTGCATTGGTAATTGCAAATAGGTGTCACCAAAGAGTATAATTTTTCTACATCATCTACATTTCGTTCAGTGCAAGTGTTCCAGCCCATAACGAATGCCTGGATGCCTCAAGTAAAAAACAGACTGTTTCTCTAATTTAGGTCTCACTTTTAAGGTTTTCATTTGACTAACCCTTGTATATAAAAAAAAAAAGAACATCAACAAAACAATCTCATTGAATTCAGGCTGTCATTTTGAGCTGCTAATTATAGCGATAAATTTTCCATATGCTTTGAAATGACTAAGTCTGATAGAGCGAACAGCTGAATATAATGCGCATTATAAAGACAACAGTGAACAATAAGTAAAATCAGCAATCAAAATGAGTTATTCTGCTGGATGGTTTAGTTAGTTGAATACAACATTAGGCATTGGGAGAACATCTAAAAAAAAAAAAAAAAAATAAGTAACCAAGTTTCATGTCCTAATGACGTGAATGAGCAGAACTAGCGCTTCTACACAATCAGACAATACACAGAAAAACAAAATAAACAATGACAGTAGAAATCAGGTAGCACTGCTTATGTCCGTTTTGACATCAGAAGATTTAAAACTTGGGTCAAATAATATAGTCTGACCTGCTCTATTGACATTTAAAGGAAAGAGAAACACTAAAACATATTACAGAGCAAAATTATTCTCAAACGTAATGGCTTATTCCATTTTTCCAGATCTTTAATCAACAACTTTGCTTGATCTGTCCTCAGTTATGAACTCTTATACAGAAGCAATTCACGCTGAAGCAGGATTGTGTCTCAGTTCACTGGTCCCTTGGGTATGAAATGTCTCTGTAGCTGCTCCTGCATGTCACTCCACCACCAGCTCAAAG
The DNA here is from genome assembly GCF_027358585.1 of Pangasianodon hypophthalmus. NCBI lineage: Eukaryota > Metazoa > Chordata > Actinopteri > Siluriformes > Pangasiidae > Pangasianodon > Pangasianodon hypophthalmus. The sequence continues at coordinate 5,825,325 of NC_069736.1, read as the reverse complement.
CACTCCGCCTCCTCAAACTCAGCATTCATCTTTGCAGCTAGAATGTCCAGTTCTGACATCTTAAGAGGAGAATAAACAGAGGCAGAATAAAATCAAAAGCATGAACATTAGGCTAGCGCTATAGAACAATGTTGAATGTTTGATTAGTCAGAGGGCTTATGCAAGGCAAATCATTGGTTTATGTTAATGCACTTGTTTTAAGATGATATTTTTTTCTATAGCAACACCTTAGACCAGGACTCATATGGTGGTAAACAGCTTTTAACATTTGTTCAATCATTGATATGGTGAAGCTTTCTGTAAGGAGATATTTATTTAGCATTTATGGAAGGAGTCTCCAGTGTCAGCGCTTTGTAACAGTCGGAGGTAAAGCTGTAACTAAGTTATCAAAACACAGGAAATCTTCAGGATGGAGGGCTTTGTGTTTGACTAAGCACGCAAATTTGCTGTCGAACTTTATTTCTGTAAAAGTTATGATCATGATGAGACTTGAAGAATGAAAATGTATCGAAAAAAACTGTTTTTTTTTTTTTTCATGGAAATGTTTTGAATATTCTATAGGTAAAGTACATTCAGGTACATCCCATAAAATGAGACTCAAGAATACTAATATACAATTAATACTAATGTATACTAACTACTACTAAGAATACTAAAGGACAATTACTTAAGTACTGTCCACTTCTGTCCTTCCCTCACCTTTATCTGTTGAACCCTCTTCCTCCGTGCGTTCTTCTTCACCAGACAAACCCCAGGAATGTTCAGATCGGGCTCTGGAGTGTTAGCAACACTGTCGTCAGCTGCCGAGAGGTTGAAGGATCCGACGCACATGGAAGAAGAAGCTCCTCTGGACACATCGGTTTTACGGATCACCTCTGGGGTCTGGAGTCTCTCGAACCCGAACAGAGTCTCTCTGCGGGTGGGGGACGAGGCAGACTGAGGCTTGGGGCTCTCAAACGAGCGGTCTCCCACGCTTAAGCGGCTGTAGGAGCGCCGTACTTTGTGGGACCACACAGGGTCCTGCTCTGGTTGTCCTGTATGGGGAGAGGGGGACGCAGAGGCCTGGATGGGAGAGAGGATCACGGGTTTGGACACAGTCGTCTCGGCTTGGGGTGGACTTGAGACCTTGGACCTTTTTCTCGCTTCACCAGATACTCTTTTCTCCACATTTTCTTTATTAGGCTCAGATGTGGCCTGTGAAAAGGTTACAGAGCAAAATTAATCAAACATTTGCAGGAGCAACAAAGTCATTTCTATATCTGTATACAGATATACAGTGTGTGTATGTATATGTGTATATACACACACACACACACTCTATATACATATACATGCATACATACATGTGTATATATTATATATATGTATACACACACATACATATACACTGTGTGTATGTATATGTTTTTTTTTTTTTTTTTTTTTTTTTTTTTTTTTAATATATTCACCTGGGTTTTCCTTGGTGCAATCTTCCTCACAGTGATCGATCGTTTGACAGGCACACATGGAGCCTTGGGGATAAAACAGTAACAGATATGAGTGTCCAAAGCAAAGTGTCCACAACAGAGTGGAGAATTTTCACACACAAAATGTATGCAATCAAATTTCCTCTCGTCTCCAACACTGATGGCCATTTCTCACCTCAGCTTTAGGAGGTATATTTTCTTCATTCGCGGACAGGCGTGCTGATCTCCTGCGTGGTGGGCTGCCTCCATCTGACTCTACAAATCAAAAATCGGATTTACTCATTGAAGAGGATGAGAGTAGATTTGGGGCAAAACACATGTAAAATTAACAAACTATAACTTTCACAGTCAATATTTAAAACCAGAGCGCTCCTTTTGTATTTTTTTAATGCGAGTCTGTTTTTACTCTTCTGATTGCAATTAAGAAACTTTTGCTTGATGTCAGCAACTTTTTATGTTACACTTGCCTTGTTGTAAACACTTTTAGTTTTATTTGTTGTAATGATTCCACCTATAAAAGTGCCAATAACGCTGCATTATATATTCTTTTATTTTTAGCTACATTTTGCATAGATACATTTTCTAACAATTCATTTCCAAATACAAAACCAAGATACAGTTAAGTGCACAGAAGTGTGTTAGGTCTTGAAGCCTTTCCTTCATTATCACAATTAGCAAAAATGGCCAAAGTGCATGTAAAGATACTGAAAGGGAAGCATTCAAAACTAAACGTGGAATTTTTCAGGTCTCCTGCCCTTTGTTTTGGATTTTGTTTTGACATTTCCTTGGTAATTTCCTTTCACTCTTTGGTCATGCTTTGCATCCACACTTCAGAACTCATTTCTGAATTATCATTTTTATATGTCAGCTCTGTAAAATCAGGTCATGTGAATTTCCTGATTCCTGACTCCTCACAGCTTAAAGCTGTTTAACAGCTTGAGTCCTTTTTAACTTCTGATGCTGTAAATCCCAGGTTCCCAACCGCAGTCTTCATGAACCCTCTGTCCTGCACATTTTATTGTTTTCCCAAAAAAGCTAATTTAGCCAATCAACAGCTCTTCTTGAGTTGAAGTGTGTGTGTGTGTGTGTGTGTGTGTGTGTGTGTGTAGGAGCAGGGAAAGCCCTAAAATGTGAAGGTCAGGGGGTTTACCAGGACCAGAGTTGGGAACCTGTGCTGTAAATAAACCTTAACTCAATCATGTGGACTGTTTTAAATTACGCAGTGGTTAGGGTTTTGGATAACTTCTCAGAAGGTTGTGAGTTTGAATCCCAGTGCTGCCAAGCTGCCCTTTTTGGGCTCTTGAGCAAGACCCTTAACCTTCAGCTGCTCAGCTCAGATGTAAGTAGCTTTGGATGAAAGCATCTGCCAAATGATTGTAATGTATTGTAATAAATGTATCATGGAAAATGACTATACAACATAATGAGGCATATGAAATGAGGCGCATTAAGAGGGATGTGAACTTCTCAGAGAACTCTTGAGAATATTTAGATTTTGAATTTATTTTTGCACCCAGGACCCGAGGGAGTACAAACTTTTGCACTGAGCTAAAAACATAAACAATATTGCTGTCACTACATAATAATTAGTTGAAATTGGTACTACACGGTACATTTTTGTTGGTATTGTAGATTGTTTATCTACATTTTATCCTTTTATGATGTTTTTTGGAAAAAAGGCACACATAGTATTAAAACTGCAGTCTAGCTAGCGTTAGCTTAGCTTCTTGAAAATGGCAACAGGGACTATTTGAGCTCGATAACGTGGTAGGTTTGCTCAAAATGCGAGCTAACTACCTAAACTAGTATTCATTCTGACTTTTTAGTTCCACAGAACTAGTAAATGTTCTACTTACTTCTGCTCTGGTTGTTGTTTTTGCTCGTGTGTCCAGTGGACGCTGCTCGCGCTGTTCTGCTACTCATCTTGCAAAGCAAATAAATCCGTGTAACTAAGTAGTTACTTCGACATTCACTAAAACAAACGGTCTAATAATCACTTAAACTCTAAAGATAGACAATATTATCTTAATTCGGGTTAATTAGTAGTAATTATGTTAGCCGTGAGCGCTAAGTTCAGTTCAACACCCGACAATGTTTCAAAATTGCCCGCCTTAACCAAAATGGCGGAACAAGGGGCGGGGCTACAATTATTTAACTTATTCATTTTATTTTATTTTTTATTTATTTTAAATTAATCTCACCAAGTAGAATTAACAGATCAAACAAACCCGTATATCTTTACTCTTGTATACAAATTTACACAAAAAAAAATCTAAACAAATGACAGTTTTAATTGCTTGTTGTTTTAAGCAGGGCTTATTGTATCAATGTAATACATCATCTCCCCTTTTAAAAGAAGTAAATCATAACATATTACTTTAAATGTAAGAATTTGCACTTATGTATAAGAAATTTAGCTATTATTTAGCTATTATTCGATTTGTTTTTAATTATTAAACTTATCATATATGAATCTACAACTATTTACCTACTCTTTCATTTTTTTAGTTAATTCAAATTTCAAATACAATGTCGAAGAAATGTGAGTAAGATTTGTCATTTCAATTTAATCCACAATACACAGGCACTGAGTTGTAAACATTTATTTATTTTACGGTCCTTCTCGACAGAGGGCGGTGTTTTTCAAGTTTGACGTGAAAATGTCAATATGTGACGTCATTACTGTGCGACTATAGCGGAAGAGACGTGGCAAAGAAAATCCTTTCCGGAAGAAAATGTTGCTCAAATATGAAGATAAATAGCTAGGTTGGCACACTTTACACAGTAGAGAGAAGATTGACTTGTGGTGATTTCCTGAATTCCCTGTAAGTAAGGAGGGTTTATTTTGCTGGCTAAATGTCTGACAGTTTGTGTGGAAATGTGTAGTTTAAATATAGCTAGCTACTAGCTATCACAGATAGCTAGCAGAGCTGCTAGCTGTTGTATTATATCGCTACATCACATTAGGTTGCTTTTAAGTATCAGTATTTAACAACAGTGTCGTTTGGGATTGCTAGAGATTTTCTAGCAGTCTGTCTGTACTTATTATGTCATCTTAAATCACTGAACATTTAGTTGTTTTGGGTGGCAACACGGGTGTGTTTATGCGCAGTTTGACAGGCAGACCATGGGTCTGTGTAAGTGTCCGAAGAGGAAGGTGACGAACCTGTTCTGCTTCGAGCATCGTGTCAATGTGTGTGAACACTGCCTAGTGTCCAATCACAGCAAGGTTAGTCATTTAATTTCAAGTAGATTCTTCCAATATTTCTCCTTAGATCAGGTATGAACTACAAAGCAACTCCTTTGTATTGATTATTACTGTTTTGCTTCTGTCTTGTGCAGTGTATTGTGCAATCCTACCTGCAGTGGCTCCAGGACAGTGATTACAATCCTAACTGCAGTCTGTGTAAACAGCCTCTAAATTCCCAGGACACTGTGAGATTAGTGTGCTATGGTGAGGAATAACAATTTATATATATATACTGATCGTCCTTGCCATCATCTTTTATTCTCTGTTTACTGTCCAGTCCACTCATTTTCACTTTTATTTTCCCTGTCAAGCACACAGTGGAAAAGTTGCTTATTAGTTGTTTGGTCATCTAATATTGCTCAGATTTTAGTACGACTTCAGAATGGGTCATTTTTATCTGAACAGAACAGAAGGCACAAAATTGTATTAATTATGCCTATAAGAAAACCACTGATATCAGTATTGTATTGAAAATAAAAAAAAAAATACAAATCAAAACTGTGAGGACCAGTCAAAAACAAAGTGATTATCTGATAGTTAGCGGGTTGTGAAATAGAAATCTAAACAAGCCCTTTTGAAATGATGGCTAGACTTTTGTGTCAGGTGGCTGATCCTTTTCTTTCCGTCTCAGATCTTTTCCACTGGTCCTGCTTGAATGAACTGGCATCACGCCTGCCCCTGTATACAGCGCCAGCGGGTTACCAGTGCCCGACATGCCAGGGACCTGTTTTTCCACCCACCAACCTCGCCAGCCCTGTGGCCGACATGCTGAGAACGCAACTGTCCTCAGTGAACTGGGCACGAGCAGGACTGGGCCTTCCGCTGGTGAGTAGTAGGGTGAGTCATGATGCGTCTTTATAGTAAAGGTGTATGGAAAAGTAGACTGGCATTTAAAGATACTGTTTAAGAATAAACAGTAACGTCTGATCAGAACACACCGACTAAACTAAAATGGGAGTATTGTAATGAAATGATAATTTAACGCAAGAAGTTTCTGTTCCTCCTTGCCGCTGCTTTTAAATGAGTTTCCAATCTTCAGGTCGAAGACCAGCCTGAGGTTGAAGAAAGCACAACACACGATGTGACTGATTATACAGACTGGACCTTTGATGGTGAGTCCAGCCTACTGTTTCATAAAAATCATAAAAATCAGTTCCTCTAGGCGTGTGTACCATATACTGAAGGTTCGGTTCTGCTCCTTCTTCGTTCTCTTTGTTTGTACTGTATATTAACATCTTGTTCCTCTGATTCCCAGCACCTTCTGCTGAGTCGTCCATTTCTGCCCCGTCACTCTCTTATGCCCCAGAGCCGACAGCCACTCTGGCATGTTCCCATCAGGACTTGGGGCACAGCCACAGCGTACACAATAACGGAGGATTGGGGGTACAGGAGCACTCCGTCATCGACATGATCACAGCCACTGCACCGGACACTATCGTCATCAACAAAGGTATGGAAAGCTCTGTATTTAACATTAATGACAGTAAGATGGGCAGCTGGATGTTTAAGCCCATTTGGATTAATTAGAAACAGTCTGAGAGCTGTTTCTATTTTATTGTGTATTAAAAACACATACAAAACTGATTCAGGTTATTCTTGTTATTTAATAATATATATGAAATTACAATCTATCTGAATTTCCTTTTGCCCTGTTTCAAAATTTGATGGAAGCTATACATTATATCCAGATCACAAAAATATATCTAATAATAATTTTGGTCTAACTAAAGTAGGCCCCGTTACAGATTCACCACCTTGTCGTAATATTTGAAAAGACATATTCCTATTACAAATATTTAGCAATATAATAATAATAATAATAATAATACTATACAAAAATATTGGCCAAAAAAAAAAAAGAAAGGTGGCTGAAAATTTGGACCAGGATACAAAAGCATGACACATTTTATAATAGATTTATATTTTATCTTTTGATGTCAGCTCAGTAATAATGAGGTGAGGTTTTTTTATTACCTTATAGATTTTCAATTAACCATTATTTAATTAATGGTTTTCATCTTTCAGAAGTGTAGACAAAGTAAATTATTACATTTTTTTGTAGTACAAAAAGCTATTTTAACAAATGATTTATCTAATGTATAATAATTTATTATTATTATACACAGAGCTCTTTGTTTTTGTATTTAGACCAGAGTTTGCCGAATTTCAGTTTTGCATCACTACAATATACTCTTTTATTTACATCATTCATCTCTAGTTCTTTGTGTTTTTGTGACAATACGTTTACTGTCTCAGAAATAACAAGTCATATAAATTAATTGAATGAATTGTGTTTGAGTAATAAATAATAAATTTCACAACTCATTGACTAAGTGGACAGACCCTACTGATTTCCGTTGTGTAAATGGTATGAGGTGTAGTTTCAGTGATGAGTTACTGGAGCAGCCACAAAGCTGATGCATGTTTGTGATGCCAAAAGTTCAGTTTGTGCAGCAGAGAAAATGGACTCCAGAGTATATATATAAAACTTCTGGCATGCTTGTGTAAAATGTCTGTTGCTATCATGCTGAACATAGTTGTGAGTGTGTATGTGATCTTTATTACTTACTGAAATGTGAAATGTGTGGGGTTTTTTTTGGGTTTTTTTTTTCCTCAGCTTCTTCACCTAGAAAGGTGTACGACACACGAGAATCAGGCCACACTTCGGACACCCAAATCGACTTCGATGACGATAAGTACCGGCGAAGGCCAGCACTCAGCTGGTTTGCACAGATCCTAAAGTGAGTTTCTTCACACTTCAGCTTAGCTTTGTTTTTTGTTTGTTTGTTTTGTAACTCTGTAACTGGGCGTCTGTGTTCATACCTACTTTCATAATTTCATACAGTGATAGTTGGGCATGCAGTAATGTTGTATACAGAGATGCACACTGAGCATTATTTATCAATTATTTAGTGAAGTTGTGTAAAAGTATCAGAAACTCAACAGCTCTCGTAGGAGTCTACAGTTTTTCTGGATTTTCATGAATACCAAATTTCTTGTGTAAATGCTCCCGAAAATGTTTAAGAATAAATTTGTTCGTATTCAACATGATAATTGAAGTTCAAATGCATGGATCATTCATTTCCACCACACTCTACAGAAATCCCATAGAGTTTCATGCCTGTTATATGGGTATTTATGTCCATAACTGGTAGCATTGTGATCACTGTATGAAATTATAATGTGTATGTGTGTATATATAATATACACATACACACACACATTTTTTATATATATATATATATATATATATATGAGAGAGAGAGAGAGAGAGATAGTCAAGCTTATGTCTTTTCTCTTATAAATATTTGGGGATTAAAAAATTGGGGAGAAAAAGACTGTGCTTTTCTGAATTGTTTGAACGATAACTCGTAGTAGTGTACAATTTCCTGTACAATTTTAAATTGTGGAGCTTCTATGCAAAAAGATTGCCATATTTGGTAATTTAGTATAGTTGAAATTAAAATCACTGACAGTGTAGTATTGTGGAGAGACGATAAAACAGTTATGTCACACAAGCCTAGTTATTAGTGTAATTGTGCTGGTTGTGAAACTCCCAAGTATTCACCCTGAGGTGGATGTAGGCCTTATTTACTTCCACCTTCAGGATGTGTCTTCAGAAGCAGGTTTTCCCAGTATTCAAACCGGGAAATCTTGTTCTAGAGACATCTGTCTCTAGACACGAGGAGGCATATTTACATCAGATATCTCAGTGCTTACATATTTTACATATTTTGTTTTGGTTTTAGTGTCCGTTTAAGCCACCTCAGTTTCTGTGTATTATCTATGGTTATTTTTTTTGTTTTTCCTGCCAGGAACCGCTTGGGCCCTAAGAGAAGGACATTCACACTAAAGCAGAGAATCTTCATGCTCATGCTCCTGGGAGTGATCGGCTTCTTTACCCTCATCATCATCATGGCCAAGCTGGGCCGGGCTTCTGCTGACGAAGACCCCAACCTGGACCCCATGTTCAACCCCAATATCAGAGTGGGCAACATGTGAACAGAGTGCAGCTCCTGTAGAAGAAAACGAGCAGGAAGTGCAGTGTGACTGTCCTGAGGGCCGGGACCAATGCGTAAATGCCTGTTATCATTGTGGGAATGATGATAAGCCAGTCACTTTTCTTCCTATTGAAAAATCTCCTCCTTCATTTGACCAGTTGCAAAAGTCTTCTGTTTGCTATTTAATTCAAAGTTGTCTTTGAATTAACATCTGGAAGGCACTCTGAAAATTAGACCGTATTTAACACTTTGCAGTGTTTATGTGAATGCAGTAATTGGATATGTGTGTTTTTGGTAGGAAGGAGAGAACATTCTGAGAAAGCAATATGCCTAATTTGCATAGTTTAATTTAAAAAAAAAAAAGGTTAGAATTTAAGCATTTGCAGTTGCAATTCCATGGTATTGGATACCAAAGCTGTCCTTTGCAGCTCCAAATAGAAATGAGTGAGACATTGCAGTGAGATAACGGTGTGTGTGTGTGTGTGTGTGTGTGTGTGTACAATCATTAATATGGTTCATGCCATATTTTTGAATGACATTTGGGTTAAAATGGCACAGAGCCATGTTCTGACTAAATAATAACCTGGCTCACCATTGTCCAATCTGTCCACATGTTCAATCTGTATATTCCAAAATATATTGTTTATTCTGTAACGTATTTTCAGATTCCGGTTTTAATCTGAAAACAGTCAGTAGAACTGGTCTTTAAACTGAAGATCATTTGGTTTTTGCTCTTTGATTTTTGTTCGTGTATCTGATCACGCTTTACATTAAGGTTCGCTTAACTGACGTTATTTAACGTGTTAGTTAACACAAAGAAAACATGACACTTTTATATAGTCAATTGATGTTTTTTTTTTTAACAAACCAAAAAAGCTAAATAACACCTGCATTAATCAATGTACATATCATCAATGAGTAAAATTAAAGCCCATAATAAACAACACGAATTAGTAATGAATGTTTGCGGTTGTTAACTGAAAAAGTGTATAGTTTTAATACTCCCAGAGAACTTTAGGAGGATGTTGTAATTTAATTTTTGATCATTTCTGTGGATTTTTAGTCATGGATTGAATAAAACAGTCAGTGCAGGTGTATTATGGTTCGTTATGTAAGGAATAATACATTGGGGCGGGGATGCTGTTGTTGTTACACTGATAATAACACTCCAATAACACACTATAACCAATAACTTCAAGTGTTTTATTCCTCTTATACCACAGCAATTTGCCAGCAATTCCAATTCATTCATTACAATTAATTTGTTAATGAATGACACATCATGCTAGTTGGATTTAATGTTGTGGAACATCCATAAGATGAGTTAGTTCCTGTGATCACTTACATTATAGCAGTCGTCTCCCTCGCCACCCGCTTTTTATTCCTCTGTCTTAAAGGTAATAAGAAAAAAATGCAGCTTATGTTACCGAGAAACCAGAAAGCCCCGAAGATTTTCCTGTAGCGGAAAACTTACTGACTTTTACAAAGCACTGACGCTGGAGACTCCTTCCATAAACGTTAAATAAACTTCTCCTTACAGAAACTTCACCACATCGATGATTAGAAGTTTTTCTTTGCTATATAACTTTTGTTATCCATTTATTATTAGTTTTAGATGATTTTAAGCTTTACTATAAACTTGTGATTTGAATTACAGCTGGAGCTGCTGTTAGAGAAAATTAATCAACACTTCTGACCGATCATACTCGAGGATATGGTGGTATGTTAACTAATGCAGTAAATAATTTGAGGTAAAGGAACCTAAATGTAAAGCATTGCTGTACATCTGATGGAAATCTCTTATATTGCCGTCACTACATCTTGGTTGCACTTTTCCTTCCCCCCCAGTCAGGTTTCTCTGTTCCTGGCTCTCTTCGCTTTAAAAGAATCTACATATATGATGATAGACACTGTACAATATGACCTTTTTAGTAGTCACTCGAGTTTGGGAGAGAGGACGTGTTTGTACAGTATTCATCTCTGATAGACAAGTGATTCTGAGCTAACAGGATTTTGCTGTTTGTGTCAAACTCTCTATTAAATTATGAACTTTATAAAATATCCTGTTCATTTTTTTTTTGTTTCACCAACACTGACTGAAGGGATTCAGTCATCTGTGTCACTGTGAATGCCTACTTTTCACTTTGATTTAGAGAAGATCATACATGAAAATCTAACACGTCTCCATGACACAACCATTTACTGGGACGAGGAGTAGGCAATCCGTTCTTTTATTTATTCATCTTTAGTAGGTGAGGGATATGGTGGATCTGGACTCTTTACCGGGAACTGGGATAGGCATTGAAGTAGGATCATTATTCATGTGTTTGGTACATGTGATCACAAGGAGCCTGTAACTGCAACTACATGTTCAGAACTACAAAAGGATAAGAAAGCTCATACAAATTCAAACATTTTAAAGACAATTATGACAGAAAGCTTACCAAGCTGGTATAAATACCTCACAGCTAAGGTCAAATTGAAGTACTATGTGTCTCAATATTACACGTGAGCCATATGATAGAGTCTAGTATAAAAGTTTGAATTAAGAAAAATGGCCAAATAGAACATATATATATATATATATATAAAATACAAATTATGGAGACTGTGATATTTTTATATTTTTTGATTAGTTATGAATGGTATTTCTTATTACATGCTCTCTTTAAAAAGTAACTCTGGGATGCAGTCAGCATTCCCGTTCATCCCAGAAGTCTTCAGTGGGGTTGAGGTGAGGGCTCTGTGCAGACCACTCGAGTTCTTCCACTCCAACCTTGGCAAACCCTGTCATTATGGACCTCTCTGTATGCACAGGGCTATTGTCATGCTGTTAAATAAAATTAATTGTTAAATGATCATATAATGTGAAATAATTATATAATTATTATGATAGAACTAATATAATTATATGGGTCCCTGGAGGACTAGTGGTTAGGCCTCAGGGAAATCACCGCCACGGCCCGGATTTAATTCCCAGCCAGGGAACCGACCCCAGCCACTGAGGTCGCACATGACAGTGCACTTCCAGTACCAGTCCCAACCCCAGATAAAACTGGGGAGGGTTGTGTCAGGAAGGGCATCCGGCATAAAAATTGTGCCAAATCAAATATGCGGACCAACGATCCGCTGTGGTGACCCCTAACGGGAGCAATTAATATAGTTATATAATCTTACTCAGGCAGATGTGCAGATGCAGTTTATGTTTGAGTACTCCACTACAAAATTACTTGAAATGCCCAGCAGCTTGCAATTGTACAATAGGAAACGTCCTAGAACACAGAAAATGGCAAGGATAAACCATATCTGGCATAGTCAAACAATTTCTATTCCTACTCTACTGCAGAAAAATGTTTAAAGGGTTTGTGTTATTATTTATAGTGTGATCCCTCCTGATTTATACTTGCTGTTAATTACACGTATGCAAGATGGCCAGCACGCAAATCCTGCAGTCGTTGGACACATAAGCCACTCGACTGATCAAGGTGCACTATCCTTAATAGCCTTACTGATTGAATAGTGATTGAAAGCATAGCTTGAAATAATTGAAGAGTAAAGGTACATTTGTGTGCCAAATTTCTTTGAATAGTTTGTAAATTAAATATGTACTGATGGTGTTTTTCCTATTAAACGCATCCCTGACTGTGAAACATTGTTGCTGGAGAGCAGGGATTCTCGATTCACACCACCAGAAAAAAAGGTTTTGCCAGGAAAAATGCAAATACAGGAAGGAAACCCATTCACCATTCTGGGCAATGTTTGATGTATAATGGCTAAACACAGTCCACAGCCTATTAAACTTCAGTTTTATTGTACTTTATAACATTGGTTAAAACTCTAAATTGACACTTGGGTAAAATTCACTTACTGGTAAAATTTGTGAATCATAAAACTTCATAAACATGATTGTTAAAATATGAAATACCTTGTTCATTTACCTCCAATTCCATTTAAGGTCTATATTCAGGTTGCAGCCATATTCTGCATACAATGTTTATATGCATACAAGCATCAGAATATTCCTGTATACATGGTTGTTTTGCACACATGCTTTTCCTTTCCCACTATTATCAGGATATTCAAGATGCTGCCACTGGTTATAGAGAATGCTCAGTTAGATTTTGTTAATACTTTTTCCACACTAATTTAATTAGAACTCTTAACACTTCTCACAATCAAAAATGCCCGACTATGCTGACTCAAAGGAAAGGGTAAGCATCTGTTAAGCTAAACATCTGCTATCACCCACAATTCTTTGTGGACTGAGCATGCACATAATCACCTTTCAGTGGATTTCCTGAATAAGGAGTTTACATGCAAGAAATTTATAAACACAGGCATATTCCAGGGGTGGGAATCAGAATATTGTCTTAATCAGGAAATCAGACTGCAGCATTTACATGACTCAATAATTAGAATAGTGCTAAATTCTGATTCAGAATACTGATTTGCATCTAAATGTAGTCACTGAGTAAGGAGTTTCAAGGTCATGGCTGGAAATGTACAAACCTAAAGTAGAGATCAGAGAAATTCTTCCTACCACTAAACAAATATACAGTAGTTCTAAAGTGACATGAGAATTCCCATCAAGTGAAAACCACTTACAGCATGGCAGTGAATTATTCTTTTAAAAATAAATACAAGTCAAAATTTGAAAGCAGAAAGGAGTCAAGTTATCCAGAGTATTTCAAAATGAAATCTTTATTGACCAACATGCATAATACATACCACATCTCCTTTTAGCATATCCAGAGAAAAATACATACACAAGTACAGTTAGGCATTAAGGACCTTGTTCAAGGCTCAAACTGTTTTGTGCAAATGTGTAGCTGCTCTACTATACCTGACTAAACTTAAATGAAGCCATAGTGTAAACCACGTGTTCAGTAGGGGGAGTCAGTAACACTACAGCAACAGGGTGAATCATGTTCCTGTTTCATGATGAGCTCCACGTGCACCTGAGAGCAAGAAAAATTCTGCATTAGATATGGCTCATGGGCAGCTTAAAACACACTGCAAAACTGTCTCAATCTGATAGCTGGCACAAGAAACCACAATTCCTGATGCCAGCTATATTATGACAGGATGATGTGCCTCCTTAGATTACACACACAGGCACAGGAAACACTGTGTGTGCCAATATGAGGAGGGTGGACTTAACATGAAATAATTGTATATAAATCAGAAGAAGAGAAAAATAAAATAAAAGCCTTACATGACTTCGGTGAAACATACATTTGCCAACTTCTTCCTGGAATAAAGGAAATACCAAATAAATCAAGTTCAGGAATCAATGAACATCTCACAAATATTTCTACAAAAACATTAACATTTTAGGGGCCCTTTTCCTTTAATACATAAACATATGAATTAGATCCATTATAATTACTGTACAGTATGAAGGTTCATGCAAATGAAGCAGTCAACTGTAACAGATGTACCAGTGATTGAGGATAGGACCAGCTGATGGGAGCATGCTGGTACCGAAGACATAGCACTGGGACTCCTATTCCTCCATACATACACACACGAGTACTGAGCAGACTACGTGCATGCCAAGAAAGGAGGTTTAATGCACTGGGTTGAAATCAGAGACAAAGACTCTGACTCAACACTAGCTAAAATGAATGGTGAAAAGGCTTCAGATAATTAACCTTTTCCAAAATTGTATATATACACTCCCCTGCTCGTTCCCCCCAGTACGATCATATACATAAGGCTAGAACTATTTATGACTGCAGGTTTCATATTTTAGAGATTAAAAATAACTTGGAGGGGAAAAGGGCACTAGGCAAAACAAAATGGCGTCCATGAGGGCAAGAGTATTGCCAAGACTCAGGCTATGAAAACACCACCCAGGCTCACGTACATGCAGGTATACATTGTAGAAAAATTAAATAGAATTTAAATAAACTACATAAGAAGAAAAAAAAAGCAACAATGTTCCAGAAACATGTACAATATTGTAGGCGCTTTCGACAAACAGAAGTTAGCATTAGTACCGAGAGCAGTCTGCGCATGCGCAGCCCCTTAAACGCACATCGACTATGAGAACCGACTGTTCGCTTACCGTCTAATTTATCCCAGACATTATTGTGATTCAACTAACGGTCTTCACATCATCTCCGAGTGGTCATAATGCAGCAGCATATCTTTGTATAAACTTGCAAAACTGAGAAAGCTACCAACCAACATCCGCTGCAAAAGAACGAGCCACGGCGCCTCCTTTAGTATTTATACGAGCGTTGACGTCATCCGCGTGTCACGTACAACAACCAATCCTCAAGCTTCTACTGATATACATTATTATTATTATTATTAAAAATAAAACGTAATACATTTCCTATGCGCTTTATTTCAAACACATCACGACTTAAATGTATATTAAAAAAACATATGTAACAACTAATTAATGGTTAAAAAAAGTCGCGTGCACGTGACTAATCCGGGGTCAAAGTTCATAGCAGCAGCTATGGCGCCTTCCACTGACAGGTACTGTCATTGTCAGCTCTTTAATAGGATTATATTTATATTCTCTCAATAAGTTCAATAAGCTAACGTTTAGAATCCTAACAAAAATCTGCTTTATTTCTTTCACACGCATTATATCTCGTGAAATAGAGCATTCTATTTCCGGTTATTGAGTTTAACCGCAGACTTAATAATAATAACACTAGATACTCAAACGAGCTAGCTGTCTACGGTAATGCTAAGTATACATACATACGTTTTCCTTAGTTCTTCAAAAAAGGAGTAAGCAAACATGCTAATAAACTCGCTGTAGGATTGCTTCTGTAATCTTTCGACATGTAAATAATTATGCAAATGATTCCTTAGTGGAGTAATACGAAGACTAAGGATAGCATTGATGGCTGTTTTTCACTGTTGGTCAGTGTTTCACTTCATCAACATCATCATCATCATCATCATGTACAGTTTATATCATGGTCACAGGAAATATTCGTTTCTGATTGGCTGGCAGGTGTGGATTGATTTCTTTTTCAACTCACTGCCATTCTTTAAATCTCACCATGTTACATCAATGCCATTCATGCAGATGTAATATATCATATCTAACTCATCTAGTACATTTCAATCATCAGAGCAGTTTCGTTGAACTTAGTTAAGTGAAATTGACTTAGCCAGTACAGTAATATCATTCATTTTGGCCATTCTTTTTGCAACAAACAACAAATTCTGCATGATGTTCTGTCAAGTTTATGATTTTAAACATGTCGTCTTATATGGTACAGGATGGGACGAGCTCTAGTGGTGGTGCTGGTGCTGTGTTTCAGCGTTGAGGCTGTGGATCGTGGTAACTTCAAAACATGTGAGCAGAGCGCTTTCTGCAAGTGAGTATGAGAAAGAAAAGTCAGCATAAAAAAAGAAATCATGACCCAGAAGTAAAACCAGGTGACTCTAATCCATTTTTAGCTGATCTTTGTGGTTTCATATTCACACAGGAACTGATGCTTGACAGCTCTGTAGTTGGTACACTAATACTTGTGTGTGTGTGTGTGTGTGTGTTTGTGTGTGTGCACGTTTAGGCGTCAGAGGGAGCTGAAGCCAGGTCAGTCTCCATACAGAGCTCTACTAGATACCTTAGAGCTCAGTGACTCCAGGATTACACTGCAGCTCATTAATGATAATAACAAGGTCAGAGCGCTAATTTATTATTATATCTATTATATACACTCACCTTCACTTTATTAGGAACACCTCTACACCTGCAGATTCATGCAGTGATTCAGTCAGCCAATCATGCGATTGATCTTTTTCCTACTTCACCTGTCGAGTTTCAGTGAGCCTGTACCCACTGTAGTCTCTGAATCTTGCTCTTGGCTGACAGATGTGCATTCTGAGATGCCGTTTTGCTCACCATGTTTGTAAAGAGTGGTTATTTAAGTTACCGAACCCTTGCTGTGAGGTTGTCCCAGTCTGGCCATTCTCCACTGACCTCTCTCATCAATATGTTTTTTTGTTTGTTTGCTTTTTCCACATCATTCTGTGTAAACTCTAAACTCTAAAGTTGTGTGTGAAAATCCCAGGATATGAGCTGTTTCTGAAATCCTCAAAGCAGCCCATCTGACACCAACCACCATACCATGGTCAAGGGCACTGAGATCACTTTTTTCCTCATCCTGATGTTTGATTTGAACATTAACTAAAACTCTAGACCTGTATGATTTAAGATCTGCACGATTTTATGCATTGCTCTGCTGCTACATATTTGGATGATTGGATAATTACATGAATAAGCAGGTGTACAGGTGTTCCTATTAAAGTGACCAGTGAGTGTATACTATTATATCGATTATATAGACTATTATTTCCCTGACCAATTTAAAGAAGGCGATAAATATAAATGGAAAAATGATCTGCTGTGTGTTTGTGTGTGTAGGTGCGTCTGCTCTTGGAGCTGTACAGGCTGCAGGGGAACATGACACGGATTAAAATCAACGAGCTGAAACCTCTCAAACCTCGTTACGAGGTCCGGGATGTCCTCATCGCTGATCCTCCTACCAAACCGTGAGTCAAGTGACATGTGAATGAAGATTTACACCATTTTTAGGTCTTTAAGATTAAGATTTAAGCCATTTTTAGCCATTTTTAGATCTTCATTTAAGCCAGTATTTAGGTCATTCTGATCAGTCAAAGCAGCATTTTCAAGACTTTATTCAAGCTCAAGTGCTGATTACAAAATGCTGTTTAGAAAGTATATATATATATATATATATATATATATATATATATATATATATATATATATATATATATATATATTTTTTTTTTTTTTTTTTTTTTAACTGTGGTAGCTCGGTTAACCACCACCAGGCACTGGGCAACATTAGCAGACTATCTTCTTTAACTGATTATAATGTACAGTGAATGATTGGTGGACTTCTGCTCTGTGTGCTGTGTGGGTTCAGCATGACGGTGGTGACTCAGGATGAGAACAGCGTGGTGCTCTCGCTGGGCACAGATGAACAGCGGCTGATCGTCAGTGCCCAACCCTTCCGCCTCGACATCATGGAGGGCCCTCAAGTCCTGCTGTCGCTCAATTCCCGCGGCCTGCTGGCCTTCGAGCACCTGCGTCTGCGCAAAGACACGTGAGTTACCCCATAATCACTCTGTATAATCCCAGCTCAGTTAACCAAAGCTTCTTGATCTGTTGTTGTTTTGTAAAACTGGTACTGAATCCACACTGGACTGAGTTTAGCAAAAGCTTCATAAAACAAAGATCATAACCACGACAGAGACAGAGTTCCAAGTGATTCTCGCTCTGTCATGTAGCAATTATCTTTGTGGTGTAATTTTTTTTTTTTTTTTTGGAAACAGCCTATGTGCATTTGTCTAGGTCTTATTGTTTTTGCAGCTTATTTTTGTTTTAAGGATATTTGAATAATAAAAGTAGGCATAAGACACATTTCTAAAACAAAATTGCTATTTTGAACTTCTCTGTTTTATATAATTTTTAAATTCATTTTTAAATGTTAGAAACTTGTAGTTTTAAGAATGTCTGCATGAATTTTTGCATGACATGAATAAACTTCTTTGGGAGTAAAATTTAATTGGTAATTCAAAAACATTTAGTTTCCTACAACAGCACCCTCCATTACCCTTGTTATCCTCCTGATTAATTGACAGTATGCTGAAATGTTTGCCTTATTATAAAGTCTCATCAAATTTCTCCATTTTTTCATTTATTTCTTCCCGTCTATTTTTTCCCTCCATTCCTTTCCCGGTCTTTTCTCTCTCTCTTTCCTTTCCCTCCAGCATCTCTCATAAAATAACAAGCACTTTCGGTAGCATGTGGGACTCGATCAAGAACGTGTTCTCTAGGTAATGTTTTCGGTGTGTTTTGTGATCGTGTGTACATGTCTGTTTGCATGCATTTCGATGTGAAAACCATTTATTTTTTCAATTTATTACAACTGAGTTTGTCAGACAATGAATTCGCACATTGCATTAACACATTTTCCGTGGTCCGATCATGAAAAAAAAGCAGGTGTAAATGGACAAATCAGGCATCGAGACCACCAGTCATATGTTAATCCAGAGGGTAAATGGGGTCTGAATATTAAAGGTGGAGTTGTAATGTTATTTTGTAAAGTAATTTTTATAGACCCATAAATTTAAATAATTTGAAAATAAATTTGTAGTATTGCCTGTGCAATAATTCGGACTCATTCCTTCATTTCAGGATTCTGTTTGCAATTTCTTAATGACCCAGAAATTAGCTCCACACCCCTGCAAAAACAGACCTGCTTAGTTCTGTCACTTTCCTTTAAAAGGCAATTCATTATAAAGCATAGGAAGGCTTATGGGTGCAACACAGGCATCAAATTATTTTAAACATTACGAACTGCTTCTTTAAGGGTCAGCAGTTAGTTGGAATCATTGACACTAACTCAGCATCACCTGACAAGCAACACTTTAGGAGCCTTTCCATGCCCTACACCTTTAACAGCATGACCTGATGGAAAAACGTATATCTCCTTAAATCTGTATTGTAGAATTATTAACAAGATAATCACTGGGTATATGATTATATGACTATTATATATTTGGCACACTGTGCAAGTCAATAAAGCCAATTTATTTTATATCATATGTTGCATGTGTGAGAGACAAGCCTTTGAGTCTCTTACGCATGAAACATTATTGCTGCCATTTGTAATAATTGTTATATGAGTAGTTAGATTCATTTTGCCACGTTGTTTTCGGCTTGAGTTTAATTTTTAAGTATAATGATATGAGCTGTGATCTGTTCCATAATGTAAAGTTATTATAAGTGTGTGTGTGTGTGTGTGTGTGTGTTTCAGTAAACAAGACACAGAAGGAGCTGGTGGATCAGAGAATGCCGAGGATGCAGGTGATAAGGTAGGAAAATGGTATAAAATGGGGGTTGAAGTTGATAATTTACATTTCCCCATTCAGCTGTCTGTCTGTCTGTCTATCTATCTATCTATCTATCTATTGATCTTTCTGTCTGTGTGTCAGTCAATCTGTCTGTCTATCTGTCTGTCTGTCTATGTATGTATAAATGCATCTGTCTGTCTGACCATCTATCTATTGATCTGTCTGTCAATCCGTTTGCCATCTACTTAATCTGTTTATTTATTTCAGGGTGAAGAGAGACAAGAGGAAGAGAAGCCTGGCATGTGGGAAGAGACATTTAAAACCCACAGTGACTCAAAGCCCAATGGTACTCACTCTAAAACCAGCATCACTGTATACATTTACTCTTTTATTATCTCACACATTTATGCAGGTAGTTATCACACTGATTATTAATAATGTAACTAAACTACAACTTAAAGATCTGAACACAGGTTCAAGATCAGTTTCCTTCCACACCCTTGTTTTAGACACTAATCTCTGCCTCTTTATTCTCTGCTCATTCAGGTCCAACATCCATTAGTCTAGACTTCTCTTTTCCAGGCGTGGAACATGTTTACGGCATTCCCGAGCACGCAGACACTCTAAAACTGAAAACCACAGAGTAAGTGTTCTGCTGTCTTAGACACTTCAAGCCAAAGAGAACAAACCATGTTCATTAAGTGTGCTCGGTTCCTTGTGTGCCCTCAGTGGGGGTGACCCGTATCGGCTTTATAATCTGGACGTGTTCCAGTACGAGCTGCACAACCCCATGGCCCTGTACGGCTCCGTGCCTGTGCTCATATCCCACAATGCACAGCGCACCATGGGTGTCTTCTGGTTGAATGCAGCCGAGACCTGGGTGGACATCACCTCCAGCACTTTGGTGAGACACCAGGGCTGTGTGCTTCTTAACACTCAGGAAATACAGGTCAGGAAATACACTGTGAAATTTAATACTGGTAACTGTGTGTGTGTGTGTGTGTGTGTGTGTGTGTGTGTGTATGTGTATGTGTGCGCATGGTTTCAGACAATGTTTGGTAAGATGCTAGACTTTGTCCAGAGTTCGAGTGAAGTCCCGCAGACAGATGTGCGCTGGATCTCTGAGAGTGGCATCATTGATGTCTTCATCATGCTCGGACCAAAACCAAGTGATGTTTTCACGCAATATGCCTCACTGACAGGTACACACACAAGCAAACCCAAGTGCATATGTATAAATGTATGTATGTATGTGTGTGTGTGTGTGTGTGTGTATACACAGTTTGTGTGTGTGTGTGTGTATATACATATATATACATATACATATACATATATATTACACTAAGAGCTACAGTTTAGTGCAAAATTTTACACACCCATTAACTGAAGTGATAAAACCATCAGTACATCTAGGCCCTGATTTACTAAGATATGAAATAACGAGCACTGATTTGCGTGTGCAGTGGGAATTGCACGGGCATTTACCACGTGTTGTGGGTGATACGAAAAGAATAACTGCGTGAAGTATGTCACATGCCAAGTCACAGCGGAAAGCATATGTAAATGAGATTTTTGCTTTCTGGCTAACCTGTAAGTTCCGATATCAAATAGACTCCCAGAAGAGTGTACACCTCAAGTTGAGTCAAGTATTACACCAACCAAGGCAGTAAGATGAGTTAAAAACCTGTTTAACATATGACATGAATAAAAGAGTGTAGACATGAGTGTGTATTATGATATTAAAGCAAATTAAAATCTTTTCAAAGGCTCTGTTTTATGTACGTTTATGTACGTGTATGTTTTATGTGCCTTGAATATCAAATATAAAACCAACTTTACCTTGAAAAAAGTTACCCTTTTTGAAAAACTTTCTAATTATTTTACTAAGGCATACATTAGATAAACCTTTTCATTATTAAAACTTAGTATAATTTTGTCTTCAACTGGTGTAAACAGGCCTCCGCAAATTTAATACATGCCCTCTGGATGTATTATTTTGCGTACTCAGTCACCATTCTCAAAGTGACTTTCAGGCTGCTGTAAATGTCATTACAAGTGTTCAATTAATCTATATGCATTGATACGCCCTCTATTTTTATATTCTACTTGTAAGTAGAAACAGACTAAATTGCATATTCATTGTGGCAAATGCGCAAAACATTCATTAGCGTGAATATGAACTATCTATTTATAGTGATGCATTTCAAGCATTCATTCCTTCATCCTCAGTAACTGCCTGGTTGTGATGGTTTAAATTTGGCTACTAGTTAGGAAATATGACCAACTAAATTTTTTAGAAAATGTTGCAGGTAGGTACAAACAGAAATAGTAAATGTGAGAGTGGGATTTAAAAAACAGTCCTGCACACATCTATAATTAAAAAAAGAAAAAAAAAATCTTCCAGTTTAGCCCACACGCACTGTGTGTTTTAAATGCAAATACAAATACGAATATTTGAAGCACTAAACAAATACAGCTACAGATATAGTCATTGCATTACATCCCTAACACATTCAAATAAACACACAAACACAGATAACATAGACAAAGTACACCTTACTAACAAGTAAATGCACAACATGTGTGCATAGTCTTGTCTTTGTGTATGCAGCTCTTAGTAGAAACCCACACATTAATCTCTCTTTGCTCACTGCTGTTCTAGGCACTCAGGCCTTCCCTCCTCTTTCCACTCTTGGATACCATCAGTGTCGCTGGAACTACAACGATCAGGAAGATGTAAAAGCTGTTGATCAGGGTTTTGATGAGCATGACATCCCCTATGACTTCATCTGGTTGGACATTGAGCACACTGATGGTAAACGCTACTTCACCTGGGACCCTCAAAAGTTCCCACAGCCCAAAGAAATGCTTAAGGGGCTCATGGAAAAGAGACGCAAGGTGTGTAGGCATGTGTTTGTATTTTTGTGCGTTCCTGAAATACAGGTGGCACTGTCTAGAAAATGAGTCAATGCCTTGTGACAAATCAGATTCAAGAATTCAAAAGCACTGTGGTATAAAGTATAATAATGTATAATAATTTTTCCTCAGATGGTCACCATTGTAGACCCTCACATCAAAGTGGACAGTGGCTACAAGATTCACAATGAAATTCGCTCCAAGAACTTTTATGTCAAGAGCAAAGACGGAGCAGATTATGAAGGCTGGTGCTGGCCAGGTTGGTTAGCTCACTTTCATGTGTACAGTACTGTTAGCATAAAGTCAGTAATGGCTCTTTGATTAAATACACAACCAAACCAGGTTCTGCTTCTCTTGAAGGAAGTGCTGGATATCCTGACTTCACCAACCCTGAGGTGAGAGCCTGGTGGTCCAGCCAGTTTGCCTACGACCAGTATAAGGTAAGAAGCTTTTATTCAATCTCTACTATTGAGGATAAACATTGCTCTTTTATTCTGAGTTTGGACCTGCTCCTCTTTCCTAAAAAAACAAAAAAAGTATTTAAATGCATATTACAGTAATATAATTAGATGCAATTGAAATGTGAATATCAGATTAGAAAGTGAGAAATAGCTTTTTGTTCATTGGTCCTCTGGCCAGGGTTCCATGGAGAACCTGTATACGTGGAACGATATGAACGAACCATCTGTGTTTAACGGGCCGGAGGTGACCATGCACAAAGACGTGCTGCTCGGCAGCTGGGAGAACAGAGACGTGCACAACCTCTACGGGTTGTATGTGGTGAGAGAGCAATCACTTTAACCCGTCTGTTAGTAATCAGTAATCAAATAGTTTAGGGTGAGTGATCGGAGAAGAACAGAGGGAACTAAAAATTAGAGGAGGAGCTCTCTGGGAGCTCTTTAAGCTTGGTGAAGTAAGAAATCCAAGAAGTTAAATGGTTTACAGCATCTATTGCTTAGAACCAAGTCACTGGCTGTGTTAAAATGGCATATTATGTATAGTATTCATATTAAATCTCACCCAAAAGCAGTGTGTAGTAAACATTATGTAAACAACAGAAATATTTCAATGCAGTCTTTCTTTTCAAAATAAAAAGCCAAAAAAATTGGGGTACAAAAAAACAACAGTTACAGAAACAACGCATAAGCACCATGCTTATACTGTGGTATGTTTTCACTGAAATGTTGCAGATCTTCTCAGCTAATTAACTGACTATTTAATATAAACTGACAAATTTTAGCAACAGCTAAATAGTTTGCTAGCCATTATTGTGACTAGGTCAATTTCTATTATTATTATTATTATTATTATTATTATTATTATTATAATATTATTATTTTATATCATCAGAAGCTCTTTAGTTCTTAACTAACTGTGCTAGTTAGCTTACTGAAACAGAAAATTAGCCATTTATGCTAGCTGCACTGGTACTGTATTTACACTGCAACTCCTGTTCCAAAATTAAGACTAAAGCTGGTTTTAACTGCTTTAAAACCTCTTTCATCCACCACATAGCAATATTTTTTATGTAAACTGTTAAAAGTGAATACTCTTTGGTCAAAGTGAAGCAGTGTGAGGTAATTCTGAGGTAAATTTCACCAACAGGTAGTCCGTACATGACTGTGTAGTGGACTAGATAATAATTTTTACATATTGAATACAATTCAATATGAATACTATGTACTATACAGTATGTATAGACTATACAGTATAAAATATGCCATTTGGAACATAGCCAGTACCATTTTATCTTTTCATAAGTTGAATAAATTGTGATGGAGTGGAAAAACTAGTAAACTATGATAGCTAGGATGAGGTTAAAGTTTCTGGACTTGTTAGCTTTCTGTTTATATTCTTTAACCTTTAGCACATGGCGACTGCTGAAGGCTTGATCCAGCGCTCTGGCGGCACAGAGAGACCGTTTGTTCTCTCCAGGGCCTTTTTCGCAGGATCCCAGCGCTATGGTGAGTTTTAGCAAGTATGTTTTTTTGTAGTTATTTACTATTTTTTTTTTTGTACTTTTCTCCTATCCTCTCTCCTTCTTACTCTTTTCAGGGGCAATATGGACAGGAGATAATGCAGCTGAATGGGGCCATCTGAAGATGTCCATCCCCATGTGTTTGAGCCTGGGACTGGTGGGCATTTCCTTTTGTGGAGGTAAAAACTAGATGGACATGACAAGTCGACTAATCACTTACTTCCTTTACAGACATAAAATTTATTAGTGGTACCAAATTAATTTTTTTAAAGTGAACCTTTATAAAATGTCAAAGATATTAGAACACCACAGTTATTTAGCATGATGCATATTTTAGTAATAATTACTGTATTACACTGCATTACAGTTCTTTGTATGGTTTTACAAGAGTCTGGTCTGTATATGTTATGATTAGTATATTAGTTGTAAATGAAATAACTGAGTCTGACTCTCATCATTTTCTTTAGCTGATGTTGGTGGTTTCTTTAAGCATCCGAGCACTGAGTTGTTGGTGCGTTGGTACCAGGCCGGTGCATACCAGCCGTTTTTTCGTAGTCATGCCCACTTGGACACCCCACGGCGTGAACCCTGGCTCTTTGGGCCAGAAAACATGGCTCTGATCAGAGAAGTGATACGTCAGAGATATACCCTACTACCCTACTGGTACCAGCTCTTCTATAATGCTTATCGCACCGGACAGCCTGTCATGAGGTGGGTCTCTCTATTTAACATGTAGATTTATTTTAGGTTATGAAAATAGTGTTTCTGTACAGATGTTCTTAAAAAGATCACCATCTAAAGACACAGGCATGGGCTACATCTTAAATCACATCCTACAACACTAAATAGTACAGTATGACATAATTGTAAGCTATCATACCCTCTTTATCATTGGCATGCAATTTTGACACAAATAGTACAGCTTGGGACATTAAGGTATTTGGGAAATGTTCATTGTTGGTACTCAGTACCACTAGTGTACTTTTTTTTTTACATTCATGTAGTATGGTAGTTCATAGTAGCCATGGTGGCTGTGGTGAGATTGGAACTACATCATAGTCTATTTAAAAGTGATGTTTTTGTCACCTTTTTTATATACACCAACCTTTCTACACATTTCCGTTCAGCTCTCCTTGCGCATCAAAACAGGTGGCTGGAACCATTACAACTACAGACAGCCTATCTGAGAATTTATATGACTTGACTGATTTTAGCATTTTTTCTCTCTCTCTCTCTCTCTCTCTCTCTCTCTCTCTCTATGTTTCTGTTTGTCTGCAACCCTTCGGTCACACCCAGAGCTCTGTGGGTGGACTATCCTGAAGAACCAGCCACATTTGCCATTGAGAATGAATATTTAATTGGTGAGTGAAAATGATCTGTGCCAGATTGACACTAAAGGATATATAATTTCTCAGTAATTTCTAATAAAGACCTCACTTGTCATCTTCAACAGGTAAAGATCTGCTTGTCCACCCTGTTACTGACGAGGGCGCAAAGAGTGTCACAGCCTACCTGCCTGGGAAAGGAGAGGTGCAGTATAGCTTCAACTTAATATTAAGATTTTATGCCCAAGTCTTACCCTTACTTCAATGGATAATCTCACCTGGATATTGTAGATTTGTATCTACGACCTGCTGCTCTAATCATAAAGATTGTCCTGTGCTCATCCTAGGACTCTTATATACGATTTTATGTATATACACACACACACACACACACACACACACATATATATGTATATATATATATATATATATATATATATATATATATATATATATATATATATATATATATATATAATCTCATTCTCCAGTGTGTGACCTAGCGTAGACAAGGAAGTCTCTATTTTTAAGGGTTCTTGTATTAGGGTAGTGCACCCATTACAAGCCGTTTCATGTTCAATATCACTAATATTGCTGTAATTATACTGTATTGGTTTTTTAGAGTTTTCCTGTATTATTTTGCAGGTTTGGTACGATGTTCACACATTCCAAAAGCACGAAGGGGCTCAGAATCTCCACATTCCAGTCACCATGAGCTCAGTAAGTTGAATAGTGCAGTTCCATTGTAGGTTACATACTACTGATTTTTTGTCAGAACATAATACTACAGCCAGTAACACCTCATCACTGTATAAGACACCAAACCGACAGTTTTTCCGCCTCTGTCAACCAATCATGCTTTCCTCTGGTGGCTTTTCATGAACCAACACTAAAGGCGTAAAATTATAGGAATGGAAGGAGGTGATTAGTTTAGTTACAATCCTGTTTATAAAGCAAATGCCAGGTTTAAATTAAGTGCTTAAATGAAAGAAAATGCTAATTTAGATAGAATTGGATATTTTCTGGAATTATTTAGAATCATTGTTGGAGCTTGTCTATTAATTATAAAAAAAAATAGCACTGTTTAAATCCAGAAAATTGCTCCTGGGCTTAGATGCCTTTGGAAACCACTGCTGATTGTGTGTTGTGTAAACTGTAAACCTTTCAACAATGTCATAACTTCTCCATAGATCCCAGTGTTCCAGCGTGGTGGCTCCATCATCAGCAGGAAGGACCGCATCAGGAGATCCTCCTCCTGTATGGAGAACGACCCCTACACCCTTTATGTGGCTCTGAGTGCTCAGGTACACTCGCTGCAAGGGGCGCTCTAGTGTTAGTTCAGTTTTCTTTCAGAGGTTTAGTGCTACAGCCGCCTACGTTTTACACTCGTCACACTACTTGCATATTCCTGTCTATGGCGCTTATATTGTCTTTGCACCATAGCCCTGGGGCCAGAGTCTTGTAGCCTGCTGCAGTTAAAAAAAAAAAAAGGTTAAAAATTAATGACTTGAACTGCACAGCATCAGATGTAAACAAAAAAAAAAAAAAGGCAAAAAACAAGAACTTTCTATGAAAATCTCCTGTTTTCTTTTCTAGGGCACTGCTGAAGGAGAGCTTTACATTGATGATTTCCACACCTTCAACTTTGAAAAAGAAAAGCAGTTTATCCACAGGCAACTGCACTTCTCTGATAATGTGCTTACCTCCAGGTGTGTATTTCTTTCCTTTGTATTTCTTTTCCTTTTCCTCCTCAGTGTTGGCTGTTCTTGTTGACATTTGAGCTATTCCCTCTCTTATAGGCTGTTCACATTGTTGTTGTTTGAACTGTTCCATCCCTTATGGGCTGTTTGCTTTGCTTTGTCATTTGCGCTGTTCCATCCCTTATTGGCAGTTCATGTTACTGTTGTTTGAACTGTTCCATCCCTTATGGGCTGTTCTAATTGTTGTAGTTTTTGTTTGTTTCTTCCATTGAGTTATTCTTTTGCTCCTCAGTAATCTGACTCCAGACTCAAAGTTCACCACAGCAGCATGGATAGAGAAGGTGATAATAATTGGAGCCGCTCGCCCATCTTCTGTCTCCCTGAAGACTGCAGGTCAGTGTGTTTTCGGTTCCGGTTGACTCTCTTTAGCTTCTTTATACTGTATTATGTTCCTGACAGTAAGACCTCTGTCAAAAATGTGCTTTAGGAAATGTGGTCACTTATTTTCCATTGTACAACATCTGGAGCGTTAAGCAGATCACATTTAATAGATTTATTCTTAACATTCATGGATAAGTAAAATACTGTTTTGAGAAATGGCAATTTATAGATGAAGAGCTACAGCTATGTTAGTGGTTAAAAGATGATGATAATAACATGATGGGCTACCAAATACCACAGCCGTTGAAGATTTTGCCATATAGGCAGGAGATCACAAGCGCATTCAGCTCCACTTAAACACTGTGCATTCAGCTGTAATATTATTCGATTAGAAAAATTAATTAAATGACTTGTGAGTATCAGTTTCAAAAGATGCAGTGATTGGCTTATTAATGCAAAAAAAAAAAGCTTGTTAAAATTGTTAATATTATGTACATTATTCTCTATGTTTTTCCTAGATGGTGCTGAGTCTGCTTTGGAGTTTGTTTTTGATTCTGCAGCATCAGTGATAACATTGCATAAACCTGGCGTCAATGCAGGGACCGACTGGACTGTGACGTTGCAGTAACACACACACACACACACACACACACAGACGCACACACATGCACACAGATTACTAGGACATAAGCAAATTCATGCACACACAATCATCTTACCAGAGGGAGCAACACTTTTTTTTCAAGATTTGATTCTTTCACACACATGCACTGGGAATAAGTGTGTGTAAAATATTTGGATTTGGGATAATTTTAGGATGAGAATGCAAATATAGAAGGATAACAGAAATAGGATCATTAGAGAAAAGAAAAAAAAAGATTCTCATCATTGACCACTACATCAATTTTATTTTAAAAACATTTGCATCAAGTTTGAATTAAAGAGACCCAAGGGTACCTGTAGATGCTGTTGGTAGTGAAAGCATAATTGTTCCATTTAATCCCCCCCCAGTGGAATACAATTATTCAGGAATGTGGAACCTTTTGCAATGACATTCAATATTCCAGTAGTAAGAAAGATTTTCCAAATATCATTGCTAGAGTTGTATATATCTCCAAATTAGAGTTGTATATATTTCCAAATATCAATGCAGTTGTTCTGCATTGTAAATTTGGTTTAATTGGTTTAATTCAATTTTGGTTAAAACTGAGCCATGCAGAATTTCACTATATTTACTACCTGATTTAATATAGTAAAGACATCTTTCTTAGATGACCTCCACAATGACTTGAAAAAATACACCTGCTTGTTTACGCTGATTATTCAGTTTAATTTGCTACATATTTTTATATTATTATTAATTGGTTTCTGATTTCTTTGATTTGTGTTTACATGTCCTCACTATTTCATTTGAGCATTCATAACTAAAGAACGGCTGTTTAAAATACAAATATCCATATGAGTGTCAATGGGTTTGTTAATATTGTATTTGAGCTGTGTAAATTAAGAGAAGTTGACTGTATCCCTGACCAAAGCATTAAAGCATTAATTCATTCCAAGGCCTTTCAATCTCAATGAAAACTCTATCAGATCTTTAGATTTTGATAAATCTTACATGTCTTTGGATCCAGAACTCTGTTATACTGATGAAAGTTCAGGTAATGTTCTTTTGCTTAGGATAAGATAGACCACTTGGGAAATGTTTCTTGTCAGTGTCTGGCTCATAAACACATGGATGGCTGAAATAAAGATGATGATCTAGATCTCTCATTCTGTCATCTGTCTTTCTCCAAGAAAACCAGACATCCTATATCTAGTGTGTGAGATGAAATATGAGGTTGCGCAAATGTAAAATCCCTTCATTATCCATCCTTAGGTGAAAAAGCAAAGAGCTTGTAACACAAAACTGTAAAATGTATAAAATATGGTGTTGGATCTTTGATGATTTGGGACTGTTTTTGTGGGTGGTGGTTCAGGGATTCTTCAGAAGTGTGTTGCAGAAACTTTCCACTATTAGAGAACACAGTTTATGTTTGAAACAAAATGTGGCTTTAAAAAAGCGCCCCTGTATCAATCATTGCAAATTATTTGTTTTCATGAAGGGTACATCACAATGACACAAGACCCATATGCAGTGAAGGCTGGTCATGATATTAGATGAGAGAGCTAAAAACTAATCTATCAATAGCCCAACAATGAACCTGGTAGGGTTGAGCAATGCATTGTATCACAAAGTCTTATCAGTGGCATAGTATGAATGATGTAGGGCAAACTATTACACGCACACAAACATCAAGTTTTTCAAGTCCTTAATGCCCTACTGGGTTCATGCCATGTTTCATCTGAATACCAAACATGGTAAACAGAAAAGATGTATCCCTTTTTTTGTGTAATTTGTACTTTGATTGGACAATGTGTGCATATTCTGTCTACCTTTTAGTTTCTCCTCCAAAGAAATTTGGATGGGGGAGGTGTGTAAGGATAATGGAGTTAATAATCCACCTGATATAATCCAATCCTCACATTCATTACACATTCATTACACCTGCAACTGTGTTTCACACACGCCTTCTCAATCACTGGTGATAACGTTACGGAAATGTCAGCGAAGCAGGCTGAAAAACCTGCCAGGACTGTCACTGATATGCTGTTTGAATGTACAGTTTGGGCTAGAAAGAAATTAGCCCCAGCCTCACTTCTTAATACCAGTCTGTATGTTTTTATTACAACCAATAGTGGTGCTGTTGTGCCTGGTTCCACAAAATTCCACCATAATCGTCCATTTGCTAACATCACATAATCTAAAGTGAAAGACAGGGGTGATTAGCCATGCTATAGCACATTTATTCCAGCTGCTCATATGGGTGATCAGTCACAGAAATGAGGAGCCAGACTTTCAAAGCTTCTAAATTTGTAAAATTGTTCATTACTGAGCTCAGGTTACTGTCTGTGTGGAGTTTCTGTGCAAGTCTGCGTGGGTTCTCTTGGTACCTCCCACCACCCAAAAACACTCAGTAAGTCTGTGTGTGTGTGTGTGATGGACTGCTGACTCATTCAGAGTGTATTCTCTGCTTTTTTATTACTGAAGATGGATGAAATGTTCATTTGCACGGTTCTCTATCAGAGCTGCAGTGATGGAGAGTAAACGCGAGGTGGCGCTGCTGGCTTATTTTTAACCAACAGACAACAAGCTCCAGCTTCTCTGCTTCACTGCCAGATAGAACGAGAAATTGACTAGCTGCTGAGTATTAGCTTTTGTATAACTCTAAATAGTGTTGTTTTTGTGGCAACCACCATCTGGAAAGTATGGCGGAGAGCGACTGGGATACGGTGACTGTGTTGAGGAAGAAGGGCCCGTCTTCAGCACAGGCCAAATCCAAACAGGTTAGCGGAGTGGAGCCATGTTTAGTGAGTTAGCTTAGCGGCAAGCAGTTAGAGGCTCAGGCCGAGGCATCCTGCTCCTCGCGCCGCTCTAGCACGCGCTCGACTTGAGCATGCGCTCGTGGCGTGTGTCGCGCTCCGACGCGGTTCAGTGAGACCGAATTTACGGTAATGTGAACGAGTCCTGATTAAGTTGTGTATGTGTGTGTGTAAACAGGGCTGTAGCTGTGTGAAGATGTTATTGTATTTTAGTGAACCGTCGCTGACAAACAGTTTTGTAAACTAAAATATTTTGTGAGGTAACTGCGGCTAAATAATGTACACTTTTTTATTTATAACGTTTTGTTTCGGTTGTATTTCGATGTGTTTATACCACGGGAGGGTGTGAGAAATTTACTGAATGTTAAGGGAGGGCTTTATGGTAAAAATACATCACGATAGACGATATATTCAGACTTAGTAGTGTCTTAATAGACAAAAAAAAAAAAAAAATATATATATATATATATATATATATATATATATATATATATATATATATATATATATAATTTATATAATTTTTTTGACGTGTTCAAAGTAACAGTGGTGTTGAGAGTAACAGTCGATTTGAAATCAGTTTAAAATACTGAAGAAACTTGTGATATCTCAGAAAATTGGCTTCCCTTAAAAATATCATTATTATATTGTCATATTAGTAGTACATAGTACAAGCCAATCTAATACTATGTTTTTACACTTTTGATTCTTCAACACTGAAAGAGTAGTGCAAACAATAAAATATTTTTTGTTTTTTGCACAATTCTGTAGAAACTTTATAGACTGTTGTGTGAAAATCCCATAAGACGAGGTATCCAGTGTAGTTTTAAAATCATTCAAACACCACCGCTCTTACAAAAATACACCACATGAAACATTAGAATAGTTGTGTACAAGTAGTTTGTCATGTTCATAAGGGTGTAACGATACACTCCAGTCATGATTCCAAAAATTGCTACAAACAGAGGTTTAATATTGTAAACAAAATGCACTACAGGTTCACCATAGCTTAAGAGTAAATACATACATTTTTAAATTAAATTTTTTTTAATCTATAAATTTCTTTGATTAAAAAAAAATCTTAGAGCCAGGATGATTGACTGAAACATAATGAGCTCCGTAGTAGCACCTGAGGTGTCATTTTAACCAGAAATAGAGCTCCAAAGGCGGCTAAAATGGCAAATTTCCACAGTCTCTTTCTTAGGCACTGTAGATCACAGCGGCATGGGTCTGGCATCATTTGAAAACTACTGAAGATCTCTTTTTAATGGCTATAACGTGGTTCTGTAACCATATGACCATATATAACAGTGTTGGTCACTGTGATCCGTAGCTATCACACTTCACAAGTGCAGATGATTCTTAGTAATGGCGCAGACTCTCCACGAGAGAATGCGGTCATATGACCAGTGTGCTCTCTATATATTTTGACTCCATGGGTTGCACAGATTGGGACCTGTGGTGTTCAAACAGTCCAGTTGCATTAGATGCATAATTAATACAATGCTGATAAGGCACGTTGTCATATTTTTGCATCGCAGTGCGTCGTGTTATGATGCATCATTACACCCCTACATGTATTTCTTGCTTTTAAGAATATTAAATAAATATCTTGGAGTTACAGGATTGCTGTCATTTCTGAGCCATTATTGTGTTAACACCACTAATGTAGTTTTACACATTCAGGCTGTCACCGCTGCCCAGAGGCGTGGAGAAGAGGTCGAGACCACCAAGAAATGTAAGTGTGTCTGGTCTAAAAATATACGTTGATATACAGATGGGTGACAAATTTATTCAGAAAAAGTTAAAAATTTATTCAGACTGATCACCTTCAGGCTATGATGAAAAATGATATAAATCACATGCTGTGGCCTTCACAGTCACCAGATCTCAACCTAACTGAACACCAGTGAAAGATGTTGTAGTGATGTTTTAGACAGTGCTCTTTAGCACCATCACCACATCAACACCAATCTGTTTGAAAAATGCTGTTCATCACTCTAGAGATGGTGTGAGATGAACCAGAGACTTGTAGAATATATGACAAGGCACATTGAAGCTGTTCTGGTGGCTTGTAGTGACACAACACCTTCAGTGTTTAGATTTTCCTTTAATTTGTCACCTGTCTCTGTCTCACGTGATGTGATTGTGGTTAACCATGTGTGATTGGTACGTTGAATTCTTTTGTATCCATCATCTTGCATGACAGCACCATTTTGACATGTCCTTGTCAACTTCCTGTCAACTCTGTAAGATGGTTGAATAAAGGGATAAAGTAATCTCAGTGGTCATACGTAGATAGAGTAGTTGATTATATAACATTTGAATATCGCAATTTTGTTTTGAATTGGCTTTATTCCCACTCTTCCTGGCTTTAAAAATGACTGTAAACCTTTCCTTCACTGAAACCAATAGACATGTTTACTAGGCCTCCAACTGGTAATATAATAAACACTGTACTGTGACATCCCTAAAATTTTGTGACACAGTGATACATTAATAATTGTAAATTATTGTTTAACTGCACCAACTTAATAACAAATATAACATTTCCCTTTCCAGGCTAAGTGGCAAAATTTAGGCAGCTACATAGTTTGACAGGGCAGAGCAAACATTAACAGTTGTGCTACACTATGTGTTCATATCACATAAATGGTATCACAGAAGGTGA
Organism: Pangasianodon hypophthalmus; assembly: GCF_027358585.1. Classification (NCBI taxonomy): domain Eukaryota; kingdom Metazoa; phylum Chordata; class Actinopteri; order Siluriformes; family Pangasiidae; genus Pangasianodon; species Pangasianodon hypophthalmus. The sequence continues at coordinate 5,791,354 of NC_069736.1, read as the reverse complement.
AAGGTCACGCAGTTTGTTTTTTTTTCACACAGGAACCATGTATGATATGGGTTAGGCTGAATCCCAAAATGGTTGCTATCAGTGTGAACACAGGGTTAATCTTTATTATCAGTTAAAAATAACTTGGAATAAATGTTTTTTTTTCCCCTGTAAGTGAATGATTTTTTTCAACTTCTTTGGGGTAGACAAGGGCTTATAAAGCCTATGTTTTGGAACTCAGGGGCAGCAGGACAGAATAAACAGCATGTGGTGACTAAGAACACGGCTAAACTGGACCGCGAGACAGAAGAGCTGCACCATGAAAGAGTGACGCTGGAGGTGGGCAAGGTCATCCAGCAAGGCCGCCAAGAAAAGGGAATGACTCAGAAAGACCTAGCTACTGTACGTAATCATTACTTACATTCTGAATATATTACTTGGTGAAGATATGACTTGTTTATAAAGTCGTCTACTTGAGCTTCGGCATTTTTTTGAATATTATAATTGAGGTCACTGCAGTGTATAAGTGTACAAGGAACAATTATATCCAGAGTAAGACATAACAGTAAAACATAACAGGGCAAACTGATATAGGAAAATATTCAAAGCCGGGGTGGTGTGATGTGGCCCAATGGGTAGCAGAGTTACTGTTACCACCCCAAAGTTGCTTATTTTCCCAATAACAGCATGTCCTGAAGTGTTTTATTCCTCTCATGCTACAGCAGTTTGTCAACTGTTACTATTTTATTTATAAAAGAAAATCACATACTTTTTATGTTTATAGTTACATTTAATATTGTGGAATGTTCATAAAAGTTAGTTCTTTTTGTTACTTGAAGTTACTGCTTTACCTCTGCTACAAAGTGCTAACACTGGAGACTCCTTCCATAAATGTTAAATAAATGTCTCCTCATGGAAAAATTCACCATTTTAAAGTAAACTTGTTTTGTAGAAAATTAATCAACACTTTATAACTAAGAATTGGGTTTGAGAATTTAATGACACTGTGGTATAACTTAAAATATAAAAAAATTAGTGTTGTGCAGGATTAATTAATTTTAATCACACTGTAGTGATGTGTCTGCTCTAACATGCCTACTAAAGCTGGTAATTCTGATTAATTTAAGAAGAGTCAAATCTCCAAACAGCTAGACTCACATTTTCAGGATGAATCACAAGCTTCCTGTTAACACAAGACATATTAGTTTCACGTGATGGACCCAGGAGTGATTGAACCAGGGATGATTGTTCTGCTGCATTTTCAGAGAAATCATGAGACTTTTCTTTCTCTCCTCAACAGAAAATTAATGAGAAGCCTCAGGTCATTGCTGACTATGAATGTGGAAGAGCAATCCCCAACAACCAGATTATGGGCAAGATCGAGAGAGCACTTGGTAAGGATCCAGATGTGTGTAATAAGCTGCTTGTCAGATGCAGTGAACAAGTTTGTGATGCATGATCTTAAAATGCAGAAGAATTTTTAATGCAAAAATGAATACGTGTAAAATTCAGAGGCATATCTGTAAGGATGTTTTCATGTCCTATGTCCCTCTTGTAAGGCAAATCTCAATATAAAGTTATTATCCTATTATGCTAATGTTTAAAAAGTCTGAGAAAATATTAAGATCTTAATTGCTAGGTTGTTTGAACAACTCCTTTCTATGTGATTTTTCACATTAATATTTAGTCTTTGTTTATAATAAAGATTCTTGCACTTCATACAAACACAGTAAGCCCATCAGAGAGCATGTTCAGCTGAAGATCGTGACTGGACAGTAGGTTTTAAACTTGGTACATTTAATGATAAACATTATGGTTGTGCAGGTTACCAAACAGTAGTACACATTTGCCCCCCCAGCACACCCTCTGTGCAGTGGCCTAAAGAGTAATGAATAAATAAAATGCACCTTCAGTTAATAAGCAAATGTTTTTTGTTTTTTTTTTTTTTTCTTTAAAGGATTGAAGTTGCGTGGGAAAGATATTGGACAGCCCTTGGAGCCCAAATCAAAGAAGAAATGAGGACAAAGCCTCGAAATCAGCCCCTCCCTCCCCCCCTCCCTCCCTGCCTCTTTCCTCCCTGCCTCTTTCCTCCCTGCCTCCCTGCCTCTTCCCTCTCCGCCTCCTCCCTCACACCCATGCATCACACTAAGAATAGAGTTATGTCTCTCACACAAGCTTGAGTATCGAGAGTGCTGTGACTAAAATGGCATACAAAAGTTCCACTTGCTATAAGCTGGGGATAGCCATGAACATATTTCTGAAGTAGCTCTGCTGTAATGACTCAATTACAAGACGATTGTAATATTAAACAAATACACTGCCACCTAGTGTTTCAGAGGACAAGTATGGACCTCACCCAGCAACTAGCCTCAATTATTAAGCACTGTCCTTTGCATTTGGAGAAACTATAATGGTGTGAGAAACATAAATCAGCTTTAACTGCCTAAATCTTGAATCCCTCTGACCATCCTGTGCTCCTCTTCCCCCTTTCATGGGCTGATCTCACTGACGTCCTTGCTGTTGGACTCGGTGCTTCACTGCATGCACAAGCTGCATTATAATACAAACACCTTTAAAATAACAAAGGACAACTATGTTGCAAGACTTAATAAATCCTAAGTGCTGCGTTGATTTTGATAAGTGATTGCTTTGGCATGAAAACTTTTTTTCCTTTAAACAAAAATGTGAAAGTTCATTAAATTGCCAAATCAATGCACAAATACTAATGACTGCAGTTTGAAATTTCTTTGCCAGCACCAAACAGTCTGGTCTACTTTGTGTAGAAAGGAGCAGAAATGTGGTATTTTATTACACAGTCCCAAAAAAAAAATCCTACATCTCATTTCATGAGCAGGTTTGTGTACAAGGTGAGAGAGCGAGAGAGAGACAGACCGACCAGCTTGGTTTATCCAAGCCTGTAGAGTAATTGCTCAAACTACAAAGTGGGGCAGAGACCAACTAAAAGTTCAACAAACTTATGTTGATTGCAAAGACTAGAATACACAGATTTTGTGCTATATTCTTAGAGTATTATGAAATAAGTATTTACACCTTTAATTTACACACACAACCTCTTTAAATTAACAGAAGTGGCCACAGGATTGTTCAGAAAAAGATAAAAACAGACTACAAAGAGTATGTCCTTCGCCAACAAAATGGAAGCATTGTTCAAAAAAGAGGGTTTGTGTAAACAACCCTGAGAAGAATCCAGAGATCAATCTTAAGTCTGTTCTCAAGGCTCAGGTTACCCAGAATTATTCTTCTACTTAAAATACTTTATACATCAGTGAAAAGAGGGCAAGGGAAGGACTCAAATCTCATCTATTCACAATACACAATTAAATACACAAAACATACAGTCTGGTTTAAAATATCAGATCGGATGAAGCTGAAATCTCATCTCAATAAGTGTAGTGTTAGAAATTAGAAGCACACTAAAGACCCATTAGAAAGAATTATAAATATTACTAATTGTAGTTGTTTGAAGAGCTGAAGTCTTGACATCACGCTCATTATTGCTTGATACATTTTCAGTATTTAAATGTATCTCTATGTTCTGCTTTTTTCCTGCATAACCAGGATCCAAATGACATCATATGAGCTTGCCTGTACTAAAGCAAGCACTTCATAGCAAAAATGAAAGAAACTAACTGAAACTGAATCTGTTCAGATTCTGTGCTGTGTACCTGTAAAGTTGAATTTGCACAGAGCACATCATAGTTTGATCTTGCTCACCGCTTGCTTTTATGTGCTCCACTGAACCCAAAAAGAGTGACTCTATATCACTTATGTAATATATTGAACTCAAGAAATCCCAGAGTGCAAAGTTAGGGTTGGCCACACCCCTGAGTGCATCACTGCAGCACACACATCTCTGTACTGTTCTGGTCTCGATGCTCTCCTGATCGCGCTCCACGTGCTTCGTCTTCAGCCTCGCCGTTCTCCTGTTCTTCTGGCGGAAAAAGACTCTGTCTGATATCCATTAATAAGTCTCTGCCTTCACTGGGAGGAAGGTTCTCCAAATAGTACTGCGGGGCTAATTCCACCAACCTGTAGGGGAATAATTACAGTTACAACAGCCCTTCTTGAGTTGAAGTATATGTTTTAACTGTGCAGGACAGGGGGTTCTCCAGGACCAGGGTTGGGAACTTGCAAGGTAGACCCTCAAAAACAAAAGAAGTATTGGTAAAGCAGGCCTTGAGCAGACTCACATGTGTGGATGAACTTCAGAGACGGTGCGGATGCAGTTGTCATGAGAGATCGTGAAGTCATGATACAGGACCCAGCTAGGAGGATTGGGACGTGGCCGGCGGCTCAGGTACGAGGAGAACGGATGCAGGTGAGCCACATGCCGGTGCGTCAGCAGTAAGTAGTTCCCTGAGCCATCTACATCATGGGCAACCTGAGGAAGAAGGTAGCGTAAAGCTTTGTTACTAATGGATATAACAGCATTTTAATGTGCGTAGAATAATGTTTTATTCATGCTACCTTAAGGAAGAACCCAGAGATGAGAGCCTGCTTTATATTAGTAGTATTGTCCTGGCAGCCGAAGGCAGGTGGTGAAACGGGCAATTCAATTCGCTGCATCACCTCGAGTAGCTCCGCCCTTATAGCCACAGCCAATCGCAATGCAGAGGCATTCAGGAAGTTAGTGTTGCACCAGGCTTCATCCTCATTATCTATTACAAGGCACAAAATACAAGCTTTTCACACAATGTTTACACTGCTTATAACTACTGACCAAATTAATAGTTTTCTGATTTTGTAGTTACAGCTGGTGTGTACACAAAATTCTGTTTAATTCCTGTATTACACCCAGACGTAAGTTAATGCTGGGTTTAACTAAAGCACATAACTGGAAAAACTAAAGAAACACCCTCTCTACTTGGAATTCCTATTTGGAAAGTCAAGAAGGTGCCCTCAATACCAAGTTAAAGATTATAGTCCTATTTTCTTTAAATCAGTTGACGTACAGATGCATTCCTTGGTTAAATCTGTAATAAATCTCTATATAAATACAGTTCACTGTTCTGAAAAGGTAAATACATCACGTTATAGTTATCACTCATATCATTAATGTCAGCCAGCCAGCAAGCTGGCTAGCTTGTTGCTAGTTCATGAGCTTCTGGAGCTCAAGCACAACAAACCTTCATAGAGGTGCCCATGTCTCCTCCCAGCCTTTGTAGCTCAGAGGTTGGAAAATGGCAAAATGCCAAGCTTCAATATCCAGGTTACGTCAAATGTATCATAATCCTAAAGTCTTAACATCATGTGAGTACAGTGAAAACAAGTGTAATATTAACTCGTGAGTGTCACTTTGGTTGGTGCAATAGTCACAGGGACCTCTCTAGAAATTGTCCCTGGTTATGTTATTTAGCATTTACTGAAGACTTGTTGATGTTTTGCCATGACTCACGCTGTAGGTAGGCGTTGTAGATGTTAATGAGGGTCAGATGGTCTCCATCTGTGTGCAAAAGGGGGCGTCTGTGCGTTAATGCTGCTTCCTCTTTATTGGGTGGAGGAGTCACAAAGCATGAAGGAGCTGTGAAAAGACAGGAAAGGGTGTTTATTTACTGTGGTGGTATCCAGGAAACAATACAACAAAGTCTAGAGGAGATCAAAATCAAGTTCTGAATGCTATTACACATGATCCTGTTCAAATAAAGGCAACTGATCTGAAGTTATGGTTTAAAAGTAACATAACAGTAAGATATGATAGAATGTTGCAGTTTTTTCCCCCTCTTCTCTAACATGTGTATATACAGTATATGCATGCATGTCTTTGGGTAGACATGCTCCTCACCAGTAAGCATTGCAGCGATGGTCAGAAGTTCACTGACACAGTCAAACTCGCAGGCTGCGATAAGGGCTCTGGCCAGCGGTGGCTCCAGAGGGAGCTCCGACATGATGATGCCCACCTCCGACAGGTTGCCATCATCATCTAGAGCAGCCAGGTAATCCAAGTCCTCAAGAGCCTGCATCAGTGCCTCTGGAGCTGCAGACAAACAGATCATAGGTACTATTTATCTTAAATTTTTCCCCCAAAATGGCTGCACTGATTTGTTAGCAAAACAAAATATCATGATATATCAAGTAATGGTGTTACTTATCAAAGTAACGGATCCCCAGGACTCCCGGGACCCAATAAAAAAAAAGCTGCATGAGCGGGTGATTTTTACTTTCAAATAAAAAACTGCGGGCAGTCAGATATGACACTTGATGGAGAAAGAAAGGCCATGTTCATTAAAGCAGGAGCATAATGGACATTGCTTTTACATTGTTCATTTATTCATCTTCAGTAAATGTTTTATTCTGTTCAGGGTCTCTGTGGTTTAAATCAACCAACTAAATTCATTTGAAAATACTGCGAGGATTGGTCAAAATTCCTTCGGACGCATGTGGGGAGAAAAAAAAAAAAAAAAAAAACGTCCTATGCACACCTCAACATCATAGAGTGAATATCATGAAAAAGTCTCACATCATCACAGTATATTTTAATTACCCACCATTACCCCCCCTTAGAAAACAGTGTGATAAATTTTCCCATAGTCTCTTTTATTTGCCAGTAACTGCCTCACATTTTTTTCAAGCCATTGAAAATATCTTTCCTTAAAAAGCTTAGTGTTGTCACAGAGCTCAAAAGTTTTCCCATCAGACTGATAAAAACCAGTGCATGAAAGTGTGTACACTGTGAAGTGCACTTAGCCAATAATGGATCTCAACCCAACTGCACACCTAGAGCTGATTTTGGAGCGAAGTGACAATGTTGCCCACCACCATTATCAATCAAAACACCATGTGAGGGAACATCTTTTGGAAGAATGGTGGTCATGTTTCCAGTGCCAAAGACATGTAGAATATACACTTGTAGAAATAACTTGTCACCCATCTGTACATCTGACAGTCTGTAGTAATTGAAGCCAAAGATTAATTAAGGATCAGTAATTCCAGTCTGACTTGAAAAGTCACTGATTAATAGACCCTCTTCACACTTCTGGGCTCTACTGCCATTGGTATAGCACTTTTATTCAAAATAGATATACATGCATCAACATGCTCACCCATAAACAGTGCCAGAGTATAATAGGTTTCCCTACTATGAAAACGTCCATCACATAGAAACCCGAAAGAGTAAAAAGGATCTATTAACTAATTAGATCCTATTGGTTATAACTACTAGTAACTAACAGATAAAAAACAGTGTAGTGGTCCAACCTGGCCTGTCCAGGAACTTGCACTGGCCCATGTCAGCGATGTCCAGTCTTTTGAGAAAGAGGACCAGGTGGCTGAGGTTAGCCTCGGCTACTCCGGGACACCGAGCTTCAGGCATTCCCTCCTCATACAGGGATTGGGAATATAGACGAAAACACACTCCTAAAACAGAGCGTAAACTGCACTTAGCTGTGTGGTTCTCACATCTAAGTCTTGCAAGGTAATTTAAGATTTATCCGATTTGCAATTTTACTCAATCTCATTGGGCAAGGCAATAAAGAGTAGAAGTTAATCAATTCTGGCTGTGGTAATATCATGAGAACGTCTCACCCGGCAGCGTGCTGTTCGCCTTCTGACAGCGGGTGTCTGCCTGGTGTTTGCTGATTGGCCGCTGAACCTGGGAGTCAGCTCGAATCTGTGGATTGTACACCTGGATTTGCAACAAGAGCAAGTTCGAGAGAAAATTAGAAAAGAAAATAGATTTTCTTATTGCCAGTGATTTATTTGCATTCACTATAGATATTTTAAGGGAGTTTGAAAGAGAATATTTGAGAGCCTATTAATAAAAACTTACGGTTTTGAGTTCAAGTCCTGTATCAATGACGTAACGAACATTGGGCAAAGAGAACGAGGCTTCTCCCAGAGTGTCTGAAAGGATGACCCTGCGTCTTAAGCATGGTCCAGCCTTCTCATCTTCTTTTGTTTCAGCTTGGCTGTCATCTCCGTCTGCGGTGTAAACGTGCTGAGCGGCTGCACCGAGGCCCGTGTGGAGAGGCAGAACCCGCAACGCGCCCAGCTGTGGGCTCAGAGCTACACACTCCTTCTCCAACAGAGCTGCACAATCACCAATTTCCTGCAGATATTAGAATAAAATGAAGATATAAATATTATGTCAGCAGATAATGCGATTTCAAATACACATCCACTCACTTTGTGTAAAGTGAAGGAGACTTCTTAATGGAAGTGCTGACAATTTGCAGTCTAACTTCATTTGCGTATACAGCCACACGGAGCCAGTGATTTAATGATAATTTAATGCATAGGTACATCACATCTGCTAGATTAATTACTTTATAGCAGTTTTGTAAAAGACTGTTTCTCAAAGCCATGACTGGTTTAAGTTATAAAAAAAAAAAACGAATGGTCTCGTGAAATACAATCTAGGGTGACATTAAAACCTCTAACATTATTCTCTATCACCAGATGGCTATTGAAGTCATTCAGAAGGATCTCAGTTTCCTCAAGATTCTGTTATACACTATTCTGCATAAAATAAAATCCAGATCAATCCAGCCCACACTGTAATTTGCCATTCCTATTTCAGATCCAGTCTACACGATTCCTCAATATGTGTTTGTCCTGATGGCTATATGTTCTTAATCCTAATCAGAAGAGTAAACATGAGTATTTGCTTATACAATTATATATTAACAATACATGCATGTTGTCTAACACAAATACACACAAGCACTCCACCTCTCACGTTCATTACAATAATAAAGAAGACCACCTTATGTAATCCAGATAAATTAAAACAGACTGAATGTCTCTCTGTATGTACAGCACCTCACTGCAAGTCATTGTTGGGATAGCTAGGATGAGGAAATGGGCCATGCTGTGATAATATTGACAAAAGGAGTAGCCGTACGTGTGTGTGTGTGTGTGTGTGACAGTCACATGCACTGATGCTGTAATGATTTTTTTTGAGTGCAGATGTAGTACAGATATTACCCTGGTAAAAACTGATTTTTTAGAAAGACACAGAAACCCAACCAAACTTTTCCATTAGAGTAAGTGACCTTAGTGTCTGATACCTGATCTATTCGAAGATACAATGCTGCTGAAAGAGAAAGAGTGTACCCAGCTGTAGGAGAGATAGATGTGTGGACTGCAATAAATAAGTAATAACAAGAATGTCTAACTAAGGAATTGACCCAAAAATGTCATATGATCACGTGATCCACAATGCAATGCCAACTAGCCGCAGAAGGACATAAACGAAAAATGGTATCTAATATATTTCTATTGTATCACTCCTTCTAATGATTTACCTATGGGAATAATGAATACAATACTGGGCTAGTTATTAAATTCCCAAAACATTTATTTGCCTCTTGTCAAAGCAGACAATGAATGTACAGGTGTAAAATGTAATTCAAGCCACTATAACTGAGATGCATTTCAGAACAAAGATAAAGGGCAGAGAAGAAGAAGGAAATTCTTTTACTCACAATGACACACACAGAGCTCTGGCCGCTGCTTCCCAAAAGCATTGTAAAGTTAAGATCATCTGAACTGGGAGAGAGACCTGATCTCTTAGGATTTTCACCCACAACAGTCTTTAGAGTTTATACAAAAGTGTGCAAAAATTAAACAACATCCAGTGAGTGGCAGTTGTGTGTGTGGAAATGCTTTGTTGATGAGAGAGGTCAGAATAGAATGGACCGGTTCGAGCTTACAGGAAGGCTGTGCTAACTCAAATAACCACTCTTTACAACCGTGGTGAGCAGAAAAGCATATCAGAACACACAACACACTGAATCTCATGGGGGAAGGACTAAAACAGCAGAAAGGGTTAAACTCCTGTCAGCCGGAAACAGGAATCTTAAGCTACAGTGGGCACAGGCTCAACAATACTGGACAGGTGAAGTTTGAAAAAAAAAAAAAGAAAAGACAAGGTTCCTAATAAAGACCTGTGTTCCTAATAAAGTGGTTGGTGAGAGTATGTGTCTACCTGTGCACTGGGCAGGAAGACTAGTATATCTCCTTCCTCTCCTCGTCGGTGCAGATCCAGCACCATGTGGCATGCGGCTGTGGCCGGGTCTCTGCCACCCGGTGGCTCTCTGTACAGCGTTTCTGCAACAGTCCGGTCTGGTGCAGGGGGGACTTTGAGGTGAGGCACTTCTTCGCCCAGGAAGTCTGCGATGGTATTGGCCACAGGGGGCGCAGCGAGTACCACCACACGAAGCTCTGTACGCTGCCGGCACACGTCACGCAGCAGGCCCAGGAGGACGTCACTGGCCACGGTGCGTTCCTGCGCCTCGTCTACCACCAGCACGCCATAGCGCCGCAGCAGGGGGTCCGACATCATCTCCTCCAGCAGCAGTGCATCTGTGACAAAGCTGGGGGACGAAAGATAGCAGAACAAGTCAGTGTCAAACATTGGAAGTTTAAACTGGGAATAAATGGGAACTGTCAGCAACTTGGGGTAAGAAATATGTGAATACAAAAACAAGGGAATGAAAATTCAAATGATAAATCAGTTCTCTTTTTCTATGCTGTTTAATTCCTCTAAATGGTTCTTAAAAATGTAGAACAAGAAAATAGAATGTGTAGAAGCAGCTTATGAGTGTAAGTAATGGAATCTAAGCCACTGTGTATTTGCATGTTACTGATTTCAATTCGGATACGCCCACAATTAACCAAATATGGTACATGCATTGTACACATGTACAGATAAGGGTGTGTGTGTGTGTGTGTGTGTGTGTGTGTGTAGGGTCCTAGCTTACCGTAGTAAAGTGTCTGGTGTGCAGCCGTCATCGTGAGGGACCCTGTAACCAACTTCAAGCCCCAGACTCAGGTCCATCTCATCAGCTACACGAATGGCCAAACTGCAAGCTGCTGCTGAGTACGGCTGACAGCAGCAAACTAAACCCTGAGTAAACTGCAGAGAGAGCGCGTACTCCACACACCACTGAGGTACCTACACACACATACAAAGCCACTGGTTAACACATTTATGAGTGTTAAAGTGTCAACACAGCATTAACATTAAAATCGTTACCGCCTACATAACAACTGGCCACCTATTTAGACATAAATATATACAATCTTCTCATCATTTATCGTTTTCTAGCGCTATTACTAAAGTTAATAAAACCTAGTGGGGTTTGATAGAGTATGTCAGAGCTTCTTACTTGTGTACTCTTGCCCATGCCAGCCTCTCCACTCAGCACCACCATGCTGTGTGTCTCCAGCAGCTCTAGCAAATTGTACTTCATTCCCCAGATGGGCAGAGTGCGCCGTTCCTCCAGCAGGGAGTAATAACGCGATGAGAAGGGCAAGCCATCGTAAGGGTTCACTTCCAGGTCCCCCAGCTCACCGTCCTCGCCCTCTTTCCCATCCTCCAGCTCCCCAGACAGCAGTGAGGACACGGAGAGGTTGTCGAGTGCTGAGACGTCTGCGGTGGATGACATTGCAACAAAAAAGGAGAAGACGGCCGAAGATTGGCACCCGAGGAACTCAGGAAGTCGAGATTACCTGTAGAGCGGAAAGAGTTAAACAATTTTATAATACAAATGACAGTTCTCGAAGAAATCTTTTCTTTTTCACTAAACTTTAAAAAGCTCTGATTTACTGACAGCAGTAGCGACTGCAACCCCAGGAACACTGGGTGTGAGGCAGGAATACACCCTGGATGGGACACCAGTCCATCGCGGTGCACCAAACACACACACACACACACACACACACACACACACACACACACACCTAGAGGCAATTTAGAGTAATCAATCCACCTACTGGCATGTTTTGGCAATATGGGAGGAAACCAGAGAACCCAGAGGAAAAACAAAGCAGTCTTTATAACATTCAATTTTATGCTTGTATTTATCAAAATATAAAGTTATATAGTTTGATATAGAAAATATATAGTTTGATACACTGAAATATTAGCATCAACTAAATTAGATTTTTCTATTTATTTTTGATAACTGCTGAAATAAGGAATAATTCTTGATCATGGTATTAGAAAAATACACTTTTCTTGTACACTTTTGGTTCAAAGATCCTTAGGTAGACAAAAAGTGACAGCGTGTAACATACTGTAAGTAGTCAGCATTGTCTTTGCTGTTGCAGTACCTGAACCAGAAATATTAATATATCTGAGGCTGTACAGGATTAGTCCACGTAGTTCAACCTAATTAACTGTATTTTTTTCAGAAGTAAGGAACTGAACGAGTTCTTTAAACCTGCAACTGTCTTCAGCAGCTGTGCCACTCTGCTATTCTACACATTTTAGGAATGTCAGCATATGCCTTGTGGCTATTTGTGAGAGTGTATTTCACTTGATCACACTCTCCCTACCCCAAGTTTTGCATGCACTTACAAATACAGCAGACACACTCCTTGAGAACAGAAAGAGCTATCAGCTAACAGATGACCAAATTATTATAGATTTATGATACTGTTAAAAATAAGTGGGCCACATGACAGAATATAAACTAGTTTGAGATTTGAGATGGACGTGGGACAATTATAACTACAAAAGAGGATGCAAGTGTACAAATGCAATTACCAAAAAAAAAAAAAGAAAGAAAGAAAAAAGAAATTGTGCAAATTTTTTACAAATATGAAATGCATGCAGGATTTTTAGGTTGACAAAGTGACATGTGAAGTCACCATGCATAACATGTACTTCATGAGCCATTTAAGTCTAGACTCACAGGACAAGTCAAGTTAATAGCATGGCTAAAATGGGAGCTAATACATTACACTACCTTAGAAATAAGAGATTATGTCTATCACAGACGACTAGCTATAATCAAATATATTTTAATAAACGAAAGGTTTTATAAAATTGTCCAAAAGGAGCCACCATAGACAGGCTAAATAATCTAATGTCACCAGTTAGCTCGGGTTAAGTGAAGTAAACACACCAAAAATAGTAAACCAAAGTGAAGAGAAATAACACGACAGACGACAAGAATGATATTTGTTGATATCTTTATATCTAGAAATAATTCTTAGCTTTATATATTTACAGAAAGGAAAAAAAAATATCGAAATACTATAAGTACAGGTTGAGTGCTGACCAAGGCAACAGCCTACGTGTCACAAACAGCGTTGGACAAACACAATGACACTCTTTAGTTCAAGAATATTTGATCTTTAGGAACACTAAAATATCACAAGTAATGTCACTTTACCTGAAACACATTTCTGAAACCCAGGAGAACATTAAAATCTGGTCTAGAGCACGTCTGTCAGCCTGCTGTCCTACCCTCCTGCCCTCCTGCCTGCGCGCGCGGGCGGCTGTGTTGTTATTGCTCTGTCATTATCAGTGTAATACTACAGCGGAAATACACTGCGTTACAAACAGCTACACTTTAGTAACTGTAAATATATACGCATATGTCATTAACTATATAATAATCTACAGCTGTAAAGTGTGTTTTTGTATTATCTATGCGTGTTTACGCTGGTCATTAGCCGCCCCGCATTACAGAAACACCGCCATCTTTGCTTCCGCTCACCGTGTACAGGTGGAGGCGGGGCTTTGACACGATGGGCGGAGCTAATGTTCTATTCGCCCTATATTTACTAGCATAAAGTTTATATATAATATAGTTTATGTATATGTTAACATAAAGCTTAGTTTACATAGTATATATATATACTATGTAAATTACTTATTGACACTTATTGATACTTATCTCATGAGGTAAACCTAACATATAATATCACTGTTTATGTATATTTATTGATCATCTATTGCTGTGTACAAAACAGCAAGAACAGTAACATAGTATTTAATTAAGTATTTTTGGGGGAACAAACAGGAAATTAATATATGAGCATACTGCAGTTACCTTGCCAAGTATCTGCCTTCAGATTTAATCACCATGTTCCAGCCAGTGAATGTTTTTTGAGACCTTGTAATTATAATCTTGTAGTCTTATCTTACAATTCTGAGATTATACAAAATATAAGATACTGAGGAGATGAAAAAATTTGCAAATAATTTTTTTTAGCAAATGAAAAGTTCTTCAGTGTTTTGGTTTCTTGATGTTCTACTGCTTAACCAGGCTATAGCAGGGGTGTCCAATCTTATCCACAAGGGCCAGTTTAGGTGCAGGTTTTCATTCCAATCACGCAAGAGCCACACCTGATTCCACCATCTTAATCAGTTGATCTTGGCTTTCAATAGACTCAGGTATGGCTTCTGCTTGGTTGGAATGAAAACCTGCACCCACACCGGCCCTTTCCAGATAAGACTCTGACACCCTGGTCTATAGCAAAACAAATGGTTTTGCACACATCTTTAATGTTTTTTTTTTTTCATCTTTTTATTTGTTTGCTTGTTTCATTGCTGGCAGTTTCATGGTTACAGTGCCCTCTGTTGCCTCAGATTCCTGTTCTTGGCTGCAGTGGATCCCGATGTGATCTTCTGCTTTTGTAGCCCCAAGGTTCGACATATTGTGGATTTTGAGATGCTTTTCTGCTCACTACGGTTGTAAAGAGTGATTATTTGAGTTACAATAGCTTTTCTGTCAGCTGGAATTAATCTGATCTCTCTTATGAACAATGCATTTTTTTTCTTTCTTTCTTTCTTTTTCTTTGGATTATTCAGTGTTAACTCTAAAGACTGTTGTGCAATAAAATCCATTAGCAGAAAATAAGCAGTTTCTGAAATACTCAAACCAGCCCGTTGGCAACAACAACCATGCCATGGTCAAAATCACTGAGCTATCATATTTTCCCTATTCTGACCTTTGATGGTGTTTTTTTGAAAAACAGATGTCACTTGATTTTATAGGCTACATCTGGAGTTCGACATTGCAAAAAAGACACCGGAAAATCCATGATGACTTGGATTCTCTGTAATTATTTTAATTCATGAGCCATATTCACTATTACACCTTAATTATTGATAAATTATTAAAAAGCAGGAGGTGTATGACACTCATTGACCTTAGGACAATCTGTTCTGAAACTGTATTAGCCAATTTGCATTCGTCTTCTGATTTAATTCATTAATATCATGTATTTTGGGACTGTTTTAATCTGCATATGAGACATGAATAACATTAACACTTAATGACCCATACCTACTTTGGCTAAGATGGACTATCATATAGCTCGGTGAGCTCAAAATGTCTAAGCAGACATTTGCTTAAAAAAGTGGAAGTGTGTCTTTCAGAAAATGCTCACAGTTTCACACAGTTCGAGTTGGTGGTTATTCACAGCTAACATAGTGTCTTCTGAAGAGGAAAAGACATTGTTTCTTTAATTTATGATATGTTTCTTGTGTGCATGTATGACTTATTACAATATTATATGCCACACACAAGCAAAATTTATTGGGGAAGGCATTAAAATGAATATCTAAATGATTTTACCACTATGATTCTTTGACTTAGAAATGTTGTATTTGAGGCTTTCCTACAATTTGGTGCCTTTTAAGCCCTTAGGATATACTCCTGTCAATTATGTGTACAGACAGGTGACAAATTAGTGTCTTGGTAAGATGTTGGGCCACTATGAGCTGCCAGAACAGCTTCAATGCTCATTGACAGAGATTCTACAAGTATCTGGAACTGTTCTGGAGTGATGAACACTATTCTTCAAAAAGATATTCCTTCAGTTGGTGTCTTGATGATCGTGATGGAGACTGCTGTCTAAAACACTGTCTAATATCTCCCACAGGTGTTCAAAGGGGACTAGTAGACCCAAACTGTGCAACAAAATGCCCCACAATATAACATTGACAGCATTTTTTTTTAAAAAATGATCATTTAATTAGATTAATTAAATTGTAAAACATAAAGATATGCATGCTGGAATAAATTAAAATGACAAAAACAGCCTTTTTAAATGGAAACTGAATTAAACTAACCCCAAACACTCAACACTGATGTTATTTCCTCTTTAAAATCTTCCATTTTTTCCCCCAAATCCATTTCTTAAACTCTTTTAGAATACATGAATATTGTACTTACTGTGTAATTATCATAAACAAATTCTAAAGATTATAAAGATTTTTCATAACCGGGTGGACATTTGTCATGGGATCATATGGTGAAAAACTGTTAGTTTATGATACAGCCTGAGCTTGACCAGTTTGCACTGATGTTAGTTAAGCAAGTCCTCTTTCTGTTCCAAAGTTATAATAATGAAAATGTAAGATTTTTTAAAAGAGTAGATTTGTAAGACTGACCCGTTCGCTTACCCAGTTAAATGCTTTGGTACTAAATTCTATGCAATAATGCAAAGACCCCTTAAAAATTCTTCCTATCCTTGCCAAGCTGGAGCTATAAATATTATTCTGTAATCTTATGCACCATCACGGCCTGAGCACTAATGACTCACATCCTTGTTACTGGATCACAAAGTGACCAGTGTTCTGCCCTAATCAGGTCACACAATTAATATGTGGCCAATTAAGATTATTTGAGTGTAATTGATAATGATGTGGTAATATCACGTTGTAAAAGGAACTTAAGGGTATATAAAGGAAGCTCTTAAGGCTTACAGAAGAACATCAGCTATTGAAGCTACTGAATCTACTGAATCACTTTTCTTAACATCAGCCTTGACAAAGTAAGTATGGAAACTCTTTGTGCTTTTTCTTATTAAAGCAAATGAGCACTGTTTATATAATTAGTCCAGCGTTTGACTTCATCTCTGTTTGAAAAAACAGTATGTGTGATTTATTGCATTATTACAGCAGATCTTTGCTAATATCCTTTTGCATGTTTCCATTCTTTGTCACACAGAGATGTCTGGAGCACCACTTTCCGTCTTCTGCATGCTGTGGCTGCTGTCCATCTGCACAGCCTGCTACATCTCCAACTGCCCCATTGGTGGCAAAAGAGCAGTACAGGACATCCCCACTCGACAGGTTTTTGCCTTTCCAATACTTTTATTGCTAAAAGTAAACCATAACATTGGTAGGAAGTATTTTTCAAAATGTAAGAATTCAGGAATTAAACATGATGGGGTGTGCTGTTATAGGAAAATAATCAATGGTGAGGTGGTGTGATGCATTTGAAGTGGTATATCCCAGTGGTATATAATGTGCCAATGAATAATTTCTTTTTTTAATTCATTAAAGGACGATATGTTGCAATTTTTATATGGTTATAGTTACATTTAATATTGTGGAATATCCAAGAGACAAATTTGTTTCTTGCTATCATTATGGTATAGCAGCTATAAACAGTTTCCTCAATTTCTCTTTAGGCTAAAAAAAAAAAAAAATAGTATGTTTCCTACCTAGAAACTGTACAACATGTCCTTATGTCTTTCCTGTGTTGCAAAACGTTACAGCTTTCCCCCTGACTGTTACAAAGGGCTGACACTGGAAACTCCTTCCAAAAATGTTAAATAACGTCTCCTTAGAGAAAACCTCACCATGTCAACAATTGTACTTTTTTTTTTCTTTGAGTAGGATTCTATGCAAAGAATCCTTGAAAAACCATTTAAGGGCTCTTTCAGAGTGTACCATTAAAATACATAGCTTATAATAATAATTTTAAAAAAATCTCTATGCTGAATTTGATGGGGAAAAAAGGAATAGATTTTCCCAAATATTTATTTCCCAGATAAAGAAAGCTTTTTTGCACAATGTTTCAACATATTCAGGAGTGTTTTTCTTGTAACTGTCACCACTTGCTTGCCAAGTAAGATTTTGACTGACAGTGCCTTTGTGACAATGTCTATTGTTAAAAGTGTTAAATAAAATGAAATGGAATCAAAAAGAATTGATCCTAGCTAAGAGAAAACTCTGATAAACTGTATAACAAAACATGAATGGTCATTTGGTATAGAGTGGTTGATAGTTATTTTAACACGTGATCTTGTCTGTGCTCAGTGTATGGCATGTGGTCCTGGAGATAAGGGCCGATGCTTTGGTCCCAATATCTGCTGCGGAGAGGAAATAGGCTGCATGGTGGGCACTCTGGAGGCCATGCGCTGCTTGGAGGAAGACTACGTGCCCTCTCCGTGTGAGACTGGAGGAAAACCCTGCGGCTCTGTGGCAGGACGGTGCGCTGCACCAGGAGTCTGCTGTGACTCAGGTCAGCTGCTGTTATCTGACTGAAATAAATGAATTATATGTACCTGGAATAAGAAACAGTTCAAAATTGATATGAGTTAAATGCTTACAAATAGGTTTAATAATCTTAGAATTGTTGTATAGTAGTCACATAAACATTATTAGATACATTTGCTATTATTGAAGATATTTCCCTTGCTGATAAAAATTTAATTATAGATATATTAAATAATTAATTTAATTACTAATTAAAATATACTTTAGAAGGAAATGACTAAAAAGGTTATTTATTTTAATCATACATTTTTTAAAGATGTGAATGAAATTAGCTTAAAAGCTAGCAATCTTATTAACTTTTTCTTAAAAAAGAAATTAGCTACATTGAGTGAACATTTGAGGCTTTGGACTTATCAACAATTAATCTTTTTAGTTTCAGAAACATTATCTTGAAGTGTAATATTATTATCTTTATATTTACGTTACAGCCTTTTCTTCTTTGAACTGCATATACTGCTATCTTTTCTTAACTAGTTAGATCTTCTCTATGATAATCTGACTGAAACTCTGTATCCCCTGCATCGTATCTAATTCGATATTTTTGCTGCATGAAACAGAGAGCTGCACCACTGATCCCTCATGTCTGGAAGGAGAAGGTGATGCACCCGCTCACAGTCTACCTGCCAGTGGCAAAGACCTGCTTCTGAAGCTTCTTCATTGGACAAACTACAGGCCTTACCAATGAGACATCCATTCAGGGATCACATCGTTGTAGGAGGAGCAAAACACCAGCCGAACCATCTGATGACCTTTGTACACAGTTTGTAAAGTCAGATTCCGATCTAGAATGTGATCAGATATGAACATTGGTCTTGTATTTTAACGACTGTAATTGATTATGCTTTTCTGCATCAATTAAAGTCACTTTATGTGGTGCTTTAACACTTTAACAAGACTTTGTGTGTTGATGTGCTTCATAACAACATCAAAATCCACTGTGTCGACAAATCAACGCAATTTCAAGTTGTAAACCATAAACAGTGTCACAAATGGAAATTTGAAAATCAGCAAGTTTGTAGCTATATTTCGAAAGTATTGTGGTCCTATCTGAGTCCAATAGGTCAAATGCATTGCACTGGCCCTATAAAGTTGTAGTCATTAGGATAGACAACACACAGACACACAGAATCTAGCAAAGGAGAGATTTATAGCATTTCTGAAGGAAAATAAAGCCAATAAGATGAGTGAAAGTTCTATATGAATGATGTAAAATATATGATCAAATCTTTAATCAGGAACAAATCTGAAAGCAAAACATAAAAAAAAATGCAATTATTAAAACTAAATTATATTTAAAGAGTTTCTGCACAGTCTAACATTTTCAGTACCTTTTCAATTCACTTGGTATATGTTTTTTTTTTTTAATCTTTCACATACACATGAGGCAGTCCAACACAATCCAACACAAGACCCTGATTTACTAAAATCTCAAAAAAAGAGTGTTAACTGTGTGTGCAATTATTTGGCATTTTTTGTAAGGGATTTAGAAAATGCAGAAATGTTATCTCCAAGAGACTCCCGGAAGAGTGAACTGAAACGCTCATTGGTTTAAAACACAATATGAATGTAAAACAAAAAGCATGCAGAAATGACTGTGAGTTCTGTTATATGATAGATATGTTAGAAACCATATTCACATGAATACTGTTGGAACAGGAGGTGCAAACATATGGCAAATATCATACATAAAACTGCATACTTGCCCTTCGGTGGTATTAATTTTCAAATTTTAAACAAAAATACTGGTCCTGAAGTGACTTGGCTGCAGTAAATCACACCATGGGTGCTTAATTAATCTATCTGCATTGACGTGTGTTTTGTGTATTACTAAAATAAGATGTATAGAAAACCCCCAACCATGCAACACATTCAAGACTGCTCTTATGAAAGACACAATCTTCCAAGGCATTAGAAAATTAATTTTCAAATTTTTTTTTATCAAGGTCACATGTGTTTTTATACACTCAAATTTTTAGTGAATCAAGGCCCAAATGTATATTTGAGTAGTTGAATACTAATATAGAGATTAGAACCCACAACGTTCCAGTGACTAAACATGGCTATACTGTATAAAACAGTGCTTCCTGTTGTCGTGCAGAGCCGATAGCCTCGATACGCTCTCTTAGTGCTGTTTCCCAGTTCTCGCTTCGCTCCAGATGTTTATAGCGTGTCTCCTTCGTTTCCAGCTGCCTCACCACTTCAGGGAGGTCGATGGTCAGGCCTGCTTTCTGTACCACTTCGGGAAACTTGGCTGGAGAAGCTGTCGCAATGCAACACCTAGATAAGACGGACATTTTTTAAACATTTAGACTGGGACATGACCTGCGGATTTTACTGAACTGTGTTTACTCATCTGCTGCATGTGTGAGTTTGTTTGACTTTGGTGTGATGTGTTTGTATACAGTGATGGGAAAATAATATAGGTAAATACAAGCCTTGTGTGTGTTTTTGTGTGTGTGTATGTGTGTGTATGTGTGTGTGAGTGAGAGAGACCTATTCTCCCCATTGCGGACAGGACAGTGGTAGTGATGCCAGACTCCCACAGCTGTATGAGGACACACCAAATACTGATTTTCCTCCCAACACCTCTTTATGGCCTCCATTATCCCCTCATCAGACACAGAACCTGAACACATGACTGAACACAACTACACAAACAAAGAGACGAGAGAATATGACTAACAGTTTACAGTTTTTTGTTTTTTTATCTAGGCCAGAGCTGCATTAGGAAAACAGATTTGTTCTTTTGTGCAAAATGAAAGGACACACAAATAAATACATTATTGTACTGGCTTCATAGCTGTTTATAGTTGTTAACAAATTGTTAATATAATATAATATAGTCAAAATACCTACAAAATTTTAGAGCAATTTAGCCACTTTCTATATTCTTAGAGAAATGTAGCAAATTTTCATTTTCGGCTATTAGCATAGCATTAAAAAAGAAACCCGAAATAGAAATGTATATCTACTAATTTACTGCCTAATTTGCTTGACTTTCTTCTATCATGTGAGGGCTAATATTTGCTAGAAAACCTAGCTACTAGTTTAACAATATAAGTTAGCTCAATGTTAACTAGCTTGCTACCAAACCTGGCTATTGGTTTTAATTTCACATAATAATAATTAGTCCAATGTTAGCTAACTTCATCGCAAACTTAGCAACTGTTTACAATCATACAAATTACTTAACCCAATGTCAGCTAGCTTGCTAGCAACACTGCTTACTGCTTTACATAATATAATAGTTAGCCTAATGTTAGCTAGCTTGCTAGTAACCGTGGCTATTGTTTTACATCATATAATAGCTAGCCTAAAGTTAACTAGCTTGACTAGCATACCAGACTACTGATTTGATTTGACTTACACAATATAATAGTTATTCTAGCTAACTTGCTAGCAAACTTGGCTGTGTTACATAATATAATAGCCTAATGTTAGCTAGCTTGCTTGCAAGTTGATGACCGGTTTGCAAATTTTCCAAATGGAAACAAACACATAAAATTGTTTATACACAGAACTCTGGAGACTGTAAGACTGCAACCTTTAAGATCCTGAAGCTTGTGGCCAGCAAAGTGTATGAAAGATGTCAAGATTCTCTGTACTGCATGGCTAAACTTATTTTTTTAAATGAGTTAATACTTATCTGCTGAATTTTGATGACTTTTTCACATCATTTTTAAAAAAGCTGTATAACACCACAGACCTTTTTGTGGAGTGTTTCAGGTAGAGAGAGTGTGTGAGTGTCCTGAAACTGCTCCATCATCTTCTTTACTAAAGCACCATCTTTTCCAGATAACAGCCAGAACACACGCTCCATGTTATAAGGATCCTAAAAACAGATAATTATCACACATGCACTCTGTAGATTAGATCAGCTATTTGAAGGAAAAATGTAAAGCACCTGAATATCAATGGCTGGAGCCAGAGTCTGCTTGACACTGTCAGCCATGGAGAAATCTCCACTCTGAACTGCACGGTGCACCACGTCATTAGAGTTCACCATGGCCACGAGGTGCAGAGGAACCCCCATGCGCTTTACGATGCATCCAGCTACAATCCACCAACACACACACACACACAAAATGAAGGGCATGCACTTCAACAACCAAATGCAAATGGGCCTATTATTACATTATGTCTAACTTGAATTGAGAGTAATTTAGAGGCTTTATCAAACCAAACCGTTGCATCTAAATGACCCATGTGCTATTGTCGAGATTATATTGAACCTGTGTTGATCCCAGAGCTACAAAGCCAGCGGAAAAAGAGAAATGTCTAAGAATAGGCAGACTGAATGGGTCCTCAACACAAATAACTGCGCTACCATTTCACCTGCCTATATAATAAAGAATGATCCCGTGGCCTATTCAACTTCATTCGCAGATGGCCCACATAAATAAAACACATATAACAGATCCATCTATTCTACCTGTTAAAAAAAGGCCATATACACTCACTGGCCACTTCAATAGAAACACCTTTACACTGGAACTGGACAGATGATGTTTCCAATCTTCAACTGTCTAGAATTGTGAGCCTCAGATTCCTCTTCTTAGCTGACAGGAGTGGAACCCAATATGGTCCGTTGCTGTTGTAACCCAATCCACCTCAAGGTTTGGTGTATTTTGCATTCAGAGATGCACTTCTTCTCACCATGGTTGTTAACAGTGGTTATTTGTGTTACCATAGCCTTCCTGTCAGACTAGTATGGCCATTCTCCTCTGACCTCTCTCATCAGCAAGGCATTACTGCTCACAGAACTGTTTTTTTTTTGGTTTTCACACCTTTCTGCCCATCTGATTTCCCCAAAGGTATTTTATTCCATGTTGCCTAATGGACCTAGGGTTAGTAACTGTTAGTGTATGTTGGTAACCTGGCTACGTATGCTGCCCTCAAAGTGCTTCCTGATAAGACAATTGACTTCTGTTTCATACACGCCTCTTGTTTGACTGAAATAATAACCGAGTAAACAAAACCAGAGGCTTAATGCCAGTTTGACTGAATGCCTGTCTGTACCTGTTATATTTCCTGCCCCTCCTGTAGGCACCACAACCTCCAGAGCGGGTAGTCTGTCTCCGTCTGTATCCCGAACTCCACTCAGCTGCAGGTAGGCGTATATAAAATGAGCGAGCTGCACCAGAATGCGTGACCAGTTCACTGAGTTCAGGCTCATCAGACCATAGCGATTCACCAAGTCCTGATCAGCAAACAGCTTCCTCAAAGGCACCTCGATTTCATCCGAACTTCCATCCGCTTTAAGTGCAACACAAAGAGATTTATAAATGGAATGAGAGAACAATATGTAATAAAATAAACACAAAAGCTTGGGTATGGTCACAATGGCAGGTGAGTGCAGGTCATGTGGCAGGCATTAAAATAACCTTTCAGTTTCCTACTTATACTAAGATAACTAATCAAGTGTTTCTTTCATTTTACAAATTTACTTTGATGCCAAATCATGTTGAACATCATGTAAAACAAATATGATTTTTTAAAAAAATTATCTGTGCTTTGCATTTTTACATTTAAAATGTGGCATAAAAGAATTTCAGAATTTCACATGTTCTCTGCGTGTCCTGGGTTTTCTCCGGGTTCTCCAGTTTCCTCCCACATCCCATAAAAATTGCCCCTAGGTGTGAATGATTGTGTGAATTTGTGTACGCATGATGCCCTGCAATGTATTGGGATCCGTCAAAACCCTGACCAGGATAAAGTCTTTACTGAAAATGAATAAATGAATGTGTCATTTTTTACCCAAACAGGACATAAGGGTTAAATAAATTTGCTCACCTGCAAAAACATGGACATTGTCCTCTGTGTGAGTGGTCATCTGTCTCTCCTGCACCTGAGTGATTCGTCCACGGGGGAAAACCACTACTATGTCCACCGCACTAAGCTCACACACACTGCTGATGGCTGAGCCTCCAGTGTCCCCAGATGTCCCTGTATAGACAGAGAAGCGTTTTCATTCCATTAGTAAGAGGTATATGAGGGGCACAAATATATTGTTAATGTGTAACCTTGTCTGTCTTTTTAATTTCAGTATGTTTTTTGCTTACCCACGAGGATGATGGCGCGTCTGTTGTCCTTGCGCAGGAAGTACTCCAGAAAGCGTGTGGTGCAGGTCATGGCTAGATCTTTAAACGCCAACGTCTTTCCATGGAACAGTTCCAAGATGGACAGAGAGCCCTTCAGTCGCACCATCTTCACTGCATCTGGCACGGAGAACTTGGACAGAGCACTAGATATGAGGCCTGGAATGAAACAAAGAAACGTCAGGCATTAGAGATGCATTTGGGATGAGTATCAGTAGGAGGATCTGAGTTACCTTCCAAGTCATGTTTCGGGATGAGTTGCTCAGGGATGAAGAGCGAACACACTTCACACACAAGCTGCTGGTAGGACAGAGAACACCAGGATCGGAGAGTGGCAGGGGAGATTGAGGGAATTGTCTCAGGCATGAACATGCCCCCGTCTGGAGCATAGGCTGAGAAGAGAACATCCCGGAAGTCCCAGCCGTGAACCCCTCCACGTGTGCTGCAGTACTGCATCTCGTCTGTATCTGACTAGCTAAAAATACAGGAAGATTAAAGTATGTGCTGTTCTTAAAAATTTACCAGGAGTTACAAGGTAATAAATATCTTCTTTTTAACACCAACTTCAACAATACTTCTAATTAATCTCAAGTATATAGCAAAATTTTTTTTCATTTTTCAATTTCTTCTCTAGCTTTCATTTTAGATATCTGCTTGACATTGAAATTGACTTTTGAATTTTTATACATATTGTTATCGTTCCTCTGTCTACAAAAAAATGACACATCTCGCATAGCGCATTTACGTCTTATAGCTGCACTGCATTCTGGGACTTTGAGTCCAGCTGTGGTGGAATTCTCATTGATATGACATTACTGGAAAATGGTGAGTGAGAAAAGAAGCTCTTGTTCTTTTGTTTTTAGGAGCTAATACCACAATGTGACTGTGAATGTTTTCTCCTGTTAAACACTATTGTAACTGGGCTTGCACTGTCACCCTGTGACATCAGCATAGCACACAATCACTAACTTCTAACAGGAATAATGAAAATACAACTCCAACCAACAAATTAGCACCAGGATCACTAACCATATTGGAAATATTTCGATATAAATATATTTAATGGGTTTCAAGTTGAAGATTTCCTAAAAGTCTTTAGACTCCACAATGGCACCTTTTTATTTCTAATAGTGCAGTCATCAATCTGGAACCTACAGCCACTAATAAATGAGACGGAGATAAGAAAATAACACAAATAGTTAGATTGTTCTTGTCAAATTATATTACAGGCATCTGAACTGTCCTGGCATGCTGTCCTGAACTGTCTTGGCATCTTGTCTTTATGCATTTATAATTGTGTAAAATATGAACTGTGTACATTTGAATCAATTTTTTTTTATATATTCTAAGTATTCCCATCTAAGCCTGATTAGGGATTTCTGTCAAATGTCACTGATTTATAATAAAATCATGGAAATCAGGAACATAGCCTAGTTTGTTTCCAATACTGCTGGAAAAAAAAAAAGAAAACAATAGAAACCATCACAGAAATTCTAATGGTTTCCACTACAAACACCAATACAAACCATCAGCTAACCATTAAAACCATTACTGGTCCTTAATGGTGTCCACTAGACATAACATGCCACCAATAGAAGGCAACAAATTACCAGTGGAGACCATTACAGTTTCCATGGAAACCAAGACAACCAAGACAATTCCCATTATAACCATTAAAACCATTACAAATTCTATGAGGGTTTCTATTGTTCTATTGTAAGTATGTGCTACATACTTACAGCAATATTACAGACACATTACAGATGAGTGAAGGCCTCAGGGACTGCAGCTACATCCAAAAGAGCACTAAATAGTGAGTCAGATTGTTGTATGCTGTAATTAAGGCACAGTATTTAGTATACCAGCGAATGTAGCATGCATGAAGGGGAGCAAAGTTAAGTGTAACACAAGAGCAAAGAGCAAAGTACCAGGAATAGCTCTACAAACAGATACTGCACCCTGCTGGTAAGAGTACAAATAGCATCTGTAGAGTGTTTGGAAGTAAAAATATTTTATGTTACAGATTGATTAAGTTGTTTGGCTACATTAGTTCTTAATATCTGGTTCTTGTTCATGTGTAAACTCTTATAAACACCTGAATACTCTTCCTTTTGGGTATTCAGCTACAACCATCGTGACACAAATGTACTGTAATTATAATATCAATAGACTTTCAAAGTATTCAGTAGTCAGTAAAGGTTTTGTAATGCCTATATGTCAGAGACAAATGGGTTATTCATTCATGCATTCATTCGTTTGTTCGTTTGCTCATTAATAACTGTAAGTACATAAGTCACTAAGCAATGTGCTAAGCAATCTTTACAATATGTCAAAGCGGTGAGCTTATACTTCATTTTCAGGAACTGCTTTATACTGGTCAGAGTCAATGAATCTGGAGATCTGGATCTGGAACACCAGTACATCAGAGAGCACCAAGCACACACACACACACACACACACACACACACTGACACTGAGGGGCAATTTACAATAGCTTATCTAGCTACCAGCATGTTCTTGGGAGGTAGGAGGAAACCAGAGAACCCAGAGGAAACCCACACGAACACAGGGAGTACATGTGAAACACGTAGACAATAACCTGAGCTCAGGATTAAACCAGAGACCCTGGAGCTGTGAACTGGAACCACCACTTTATATTTTTATTATGAGTTTTTTTAAACATTAGACATTAAGTAGTAATATTCAATTTATAAGAAACAGCCAGAATAAAAATTCTATGCTTTGTGAGATATAAAGTCAACTATAAAATGTATTCATTTTTAATATTAGTTGACTTAAATCCATTTACACTGTTTGTTTGTGCAGCAACTAAAGAAAACTAGCTTATCTTTGCAAGATTGACCTTTAAACCTATTCATTCATTCCACATAGACCTTTGATCTTTAACTAATCTGATTTATGGGTTAATTCAGTTGCATATTTCATTATTGTCCTCCATGAGCCCATTGTTTGCTTTGATGTGAGTTGCAGTGATTAAGCACAATCTGATTTTTAGTCCTTGTAGATTCATGCAATTCAACTAGAAATCATGTTCAAGTCAATAAGAAGGTATGTTTTGTATTTTTCTCATTAATGCACTGTGCTATTGTGTATGTTGACCTATTTCTACGTCACAGGTTTATTTCAATTATGTGGCACTTTTCACAGAAGACATTGTCACCAAAAAGCTTTATAGAAATCCAGATGTAGATTTCAATCCCTAATGAGCAAGCCAGAGGTGATAGTGGTGAAGAAAAACTCTCTGAGACAACATGAAGAAGAAACTTTGGGAGGAACCAGACTCAAAAGGGAACTCATCCTCTTCTAGGTGATTATATATCATTACAGTGTACAGTTCAGTTTCAGGATACACTGCATAGAGATGTCCAGCTTTGTGGTATTCACATAAATGACCAAGTAATTGTGTTGCAGTTATTACTGATATCAGAAATTTCGTGTGAAATTAAATAAACCCAGTTTATGAATTTTACTGTAGCTTGGTTGTGTAGTATTTAATGACATCATCCCTGAATTTGTTCCTTTCTCTCTTGGTGACATTTACATATTTTGCATCACAAAGCCTTTTCATTTGAAGTGCAAAACTACGTAAGTTCTTTGTTCTTCTTGGTCACTAGTTATTTCTCAAGTATTTTTTGCTTCCAAATATTACTCTAAATCAAATATTCAAAACATTCAGCATCACATGACATAAGAATGCATGATGACCTGACTTTCCATTCCAGTGTTACTCTACTCTGACATCTTAGCAAGTAAAAATATCTTGAATGTAATCAAATGTATCTAATATTTCCTAATATAATTATTAGAATAAACCAAATATAAGATTATTTATAGTATTGTTATTTCTAGACTTTTTTTTTCCAAGCATTACAAGCATCTTATGCTATTCGCAGATACAAGATTCTTGTAATCTTATAATAGAAACTACTACACAAATTTGACATTATGCAATATATTTTCACTTGGTAAGATGTTATTTTCTGCAGTGTATGCCATGTAATCACACACTCTGTATTAGGAACAAGAACCTTGTCCTTGTAGCTTGGACAGTTTTCAGAATGATAGTAGGTGTTGTGGAAAATTCTGTATATTCTAAAAGTATAAAGAAGTAGAAACACCTTATTTGAAATTTATTGGGCAATTTCCATGTCTTGCAAGGTTTATTTACACAAACATTTTCCAAATCAGAGAGACATACAGGGAAATTTACCAACCAGTGAACATTTTCTTTCTATTTCAACCTCAACACTGCTACATTAATTTCACAGTCATTAGTAATTAATCGTTTTGAGGGGTTTTCCAGCTCAGGGTTGGGAATATCCAACACTGCAGATATGCTTTTCTTAGGTGTGATAAAATTAGTTACATGTGTTTGAAGATCTATTTGCTCTTGAGCAGGCTAGTGGCTGTGTGTCTGCTGGTGAGAGCGGCTTCACGCATGGTGTGGTAGACATATTCGTTCTCCTTAAACATGCGCAGCTCCATCTCTGTCTGTGTGCGCATAGCCTGGGGAAAGACATACTTTACACATCAAATGTTCTCTTCACAGTCAAAGCACTGTCTTCAGGGTTGCCGAATTCAATATCCTGTTCTCATATATGAAACACATGGTAAGGAAATCTAAAATAACTACTAAATAGAATTAATACTGTAGCCTCTTGGTATTGACAATAATTTCACAATAAACATTGAGTCTCCGGAAATGCAATACAAAATTTTTAAAAAGAAGGTACAGTCGAGTGCAAAAGTTTGCACACCCTTAGGACTGAATGAAGAAGACAAAGAAATGTAATGACAGAATAAGACTGAAATAAAATAAGCAAAATTATATGAAATAAATTTTCCATTTCCATTTCTGAATGTGATATAAATATTCTCTAATAAAATGACCTTTGCCCTTATAGGTCAGCTATACTGTATATAACCCCCTAAAGTTTTTTTTCTGAATATTTTTCTGTTACTTTTGCTGTATGTTTTGCATTGCGGTCTTGTTTCACCAGCATTTTAACATTTTGAATTTATATTTCTTTGTAAACTAATTGTAAAATAATGATACATTTTTCTTTCATCCATTCAAAGATGGATGCTTCAGTTTTCACACTCATCTGAAACTTTCACTATATAATCAGGACAAAGTGATTTTTCAGAAGGACACACTCTTTCTGAAATGGCAAATGGAGATACCATTTTGGCTTATTCTGTCCCTAATATATACAAAATATACAGCACATAATTATAATTTTAATTACAATTACATCATTTGCCCATTTTGAATACTTCCCAGTAGTAAAAGCAATAAAGTGCACTTAAATGTAAACCTTTAGGAATATTCCCAATAGAGTTGATTTTTTTATTTCTCCACAATCATAACAAATCTGTAATGTTAACACTGTATTTAAAATGAAACCACCATAGTTGCTGTAGAAGTGTGTGTCAGCCGATTAGTGTATTACCTCTAAGTCCTTTGTAATTGGGTGATGGGGTCCGTGTGTAACCATGAGGATTGCATAGGCTTTACAGATCAGGCCATGAGCAGCTTCGATCAGCCCTGCGTGCCAGTGTGTCACGCCTGCCCTCATGATGGCCATGCCAAGCTGAGCATTGTTTGGGTGATAGAGCTTCCTGATTGATGGCAGGAAACAAGTATATACACATAAAAGATATTAACGGAGTGAGTTATGGTCCATTGTAAGAACTCCACGTCAAACATGCATGCTTACATGTAGCTTTCCACCATCCTGCCTGCGTATTCTGCAGCCTCCTGGAAGGACTGCTGGTATGACAGCACCTCGCTGATCACCTTGAACACGTGCAGCAGGTAGAGATGCGTCTCAGCCAGCACCGGTTCCTGCTTCTCCAAGCACTCACGGCAGATTTTAACTACCTACACCAGACATTGATGCCACAAAAGATAAATATGTGTTACATGTTTCACATGCCATGTATGCGGCAGTCTGGGAAAACCAGTTAGATGTCTGGTGATTTAAAAGCTGCATTCTGGGAAACAGCCAAAAATGGCAAACATGGCTATGAATAAAGGTGGGTGCGTGTTAAATGTAATGAAAATTACAAAAATCAAGAACAGTTGCATTTATTCAATTAGTGCGTTGTTGTCTCTCATTCAAGTAGAATGTCGATTTTTTTTTTTTTCATTCAGTTTTGTCACCTGAAAATTCCTGTCCACTATCCAGCTCTCCCCTATCATATGACAGCTACAAACCGAGGAGGGCGAAGGCTAACACAAGTGCTTGCTCAGAGACACTTGAAGCCAGCAACACCCTCAAAGTAAAGCGCTATCTACCCTCTTCCTCATACATGAGCTCATAGATGGCCATAATTAGCTAGCGTTGCTGTGATTGACAGGGGAGAGAGTAACACCCCTCC
The DNA here is from genome assembly GCF_027358585.1 of Pangasianodon hypophthalmus. Lineage (NCBI taxonomy): Eukaryota > Metazoa > Chordata > Actinopteri > Siluriformes > Pangasiidae > Pangasianodon > Pangasianodon hypophthalmus. The sequence goes on along the minus strand of NC_069736.1, from coordinate 5,760,823 downwards.
CAGCTAGAAAACCTATTTTGCTCCCTTGGCTCCCAGCCACGGACGACTGTTACATGATGGGAATAATATTTTTTTCAATGTAATTTTCTCCCTTTTCATTTTTGCCTTATGATTGAGATATGACCAAAATATACTTCTAAAGATATTTCAGCAAAATAATCAGAAAAGCCTCTAGTTTTCAGAACTAAATATAGTAGAGAATTTCACCATGTAAAGCGTTTACCCAGACTGTCACACATATTTTAACCAACTATACAAATTCAAAATTATTGAAAATCTAAATTCTTTTTTCTCACTTAACTTCTCTTGGCCTGGAACAATTTTTTTACAATCTATCTTCATTATAGTGTGCATTGTCTATTTATCAGTCGTGCTGTATTATTTATTTTATCTATTACCAGGCACCACTGTATTAAGCGCCTGCTTCTTATGTACTTGTTATATATGGCAGTTAAAACTTTTTGATACAGATTACCTCATGAAAGTTTCCCTCCATGCGAGCTTGCTCAATTTTGGCCAAAGCCTCCACACTAAAGTCTGTGACCTCCTTCACCAGCTCGGCCGAAGGCTGAGGATTCAGTAGAGAAACTGAGATAAAATCACATCCCAAACATAACCATAAGACTTACTTAAAGCCTTAACATGGTGTAATGGTTTGACATGGTCTTGTTCTTAACTGAATTATGTCATTGATTTAACTCCATTTTTTTTTAGGATGTATCTCACAGATATATTTCTCTTCTTAACAAAATATGGTCTTAATTCCTTTTTAAAATGCAGGGTTTTAAGAAAAACTTACCAATATGACATTAGTGAGAGCTCAGAAAAAATATGAGACGTTCCAAAAAATTCCTAGTAAGATTGATACCTTCATGACATTGTATTATTATAATAATTAATAATTATATTATTGTAATAAATATAATAATTAATAATCATTTTAAAAAAAGCAGATCTGAGCTCTTAGAAATTTTTTGAAGAGATTTGATTAACTTTTTATAATATTAGGTCTATGTAAGGAACATAAAATGACTGGGTATGCTGCTATAGGAAAAAACAGTAAGCCTGGATGTGTTTTTATTCCTCTTATATCACAGCAACCTGCCAACAGTTACAAGTCTTGGTTTATTAAAGAACATGTCATACTTTTTTATCCATTTATAGTTACATTTAACTATGTATTCTAGTTATCACATACAATATAGCAGCTATAAACAATCATTCCCTCAACAGTCTCTCTATCAGAAAACCCAAGACTGCTGAAACTGCAAACTCCTTCCATAAACATCAAATAAACGTCCTTACAGAAAGCTTCACCATATCAATGATTATATATTTGTTTTGTTAAATAACCACACATTTTAAAAATCCATTTATGATCAGACTAAGATTTTGTAGAGTGTTTGCTATACAAGTGCTTGTGAATGAGCTGTTACGATAGAAATGATAACATATTAGAAAGAGTGTTTTAATTAATATCTTTCATTTGAACTCCAGATGGAACTACCTTCTGACCAATCCAATTCAATAAATCAATATAAGACATTATAGCGTTCCTAAACTGATTTTTACCAATATGTCAGTATAGACAATATGTTAGTAATGACCCCACCTTTTTGCCTTCTGTCTCTTTCACTGCCATCATGAGGTCGTCCTTGATGCCATTGCTGCAGTGCTCGCACTTACAGTCAAAGTAATACTGCTTCTTGAGTAGCTTCTGACGATCTTTGGATAAGTTTAAGAAGTCCACATAGCTGACCGTCAACTCGACACCTTCTGGGATCTTTTCTAAGGCGCGCAGCTCAATCCTACCATCAGGACAGAACAGTGACATTGTCAGAGGAAAGGGTTAGAGGAAGAGAAAGAAGTTTTAGATGAAGCATTACATAGGAGAACATTATTGTCAGTTGATACACTAATGTTTTGAGTTGTAAATGCATGCTTTCATGGGGATCTGAGGTTATATGTTGTAGAAAAAATACATTGAACACAAGCATGATGCATAAAAATATGCTTAACCAGACGTAAAATAATGATCCGTGCTTCCAAAGCATACAACTCTATTCAATCTGTACACATATTTCCAAAAAACAAATTGCAATGCGTCTAATGCAAATCCCAAAATCAAACCATATAAGGCTAAATTGAAAGTCCTTAAATGCTTTAATTAATATAAATTATCATTTTACTTTACACTAGCCATTCAGTTTAGTAACATTAACACCACTGCAGAGATTAAGTTTCATAAATGTCACATACAGACCAATTTAAACTTAAAGGTTAAAATTCAGTTACACTCCACTAGCCTACCTCCTCTGAGAGTGTAAAGCTGAGTCCAGAGCTGTCTGACTGGAAGAGAAGGCAGAAGGCAAGAGGCCAGATCACAGTCGACTACAGAGCAACATGATTTAAATGTCATTTCACTTGCTTAGCTAGACCGGGTACTAGATTTCTTAAGTAAACCATACAAATGTACAATTTTTTTTCAGCCACAATTTACTGAAACGCCTCAGGAACTGAAAGTCCTGTCTTGTTGTCCTGTTTGTTACATTCATATATTTATAAGCATAGGTATTCTGTAATAAAGAACATGGTTGTACACCAGTAGATCTAGACAACTATTTATTTAGTTCATTCACACTACCTGACTTGAAAAACTTGGAAAATTGTTAATATTACACAATTAAATAAACATACTACAGAAGTCTTGTCAGGTCTTCTCACCTGCCATGATTGAGGATGACTGTACAGTTGGGCCAGCAGTCATGGTTGACCAGACAGAGGTTAGGAAAAAGGCCCACTCCGACTGCCTGGAGCCCACGCTGGTCACTCAGAGTGAAGGCATTGCAGTTGATCTGAAAAGGAAATACAGATATGAAGCAGTACAAATGTGTAGGTATAGCATTCCACCAGTCTTATAGTTTATATGCTGTGTATTATGTTGTCGTTTTTATTATAGAGTTTGCAGGTGGACAGTGAAGGCGTGCCTACCACACCAAAGATATGTGAGACGTAGTCTGTGCTATACTGCTTGCTGTTGCCTTGCCAGTAGTCCTGGAAGTTGTCAACATCCACTTTGAGCTGTTTAAGGTCCTCTGGGGTCATTGCAGAGATGTGGTCCTCCAAGAGGTCTAGAGTTGTGAGCTGTGTGTCGAAGATTTTTCCCTTGTGTTTCTGCATGCGCCATAGAGCTCGTGCCGCCAGACTGAAAGGAAAACCTGACACTGAACCTTAAAACATACAGGAACATTTTCCAGAATGACAATACACACCCATACCAAGTTATTATGTTCGTAATTTGATGTGTTGTGTGACATAGTTTTAACATAGCATAGTTGTAATAGCTAACATAAGCTAAGCTAATTTCTGAGATAAAGTCATAATCATAAATGTTCATAATCTCTACTGCTTATGTTAGGACGATAGCTAACATCGTTAAAGATAAAACCTGACAGGATTTCCGAGTGGATTTTTATGTCATATGCATAAATGCATCTCATAAGGATTACTGCCAAAATTAGCCAGATAGCTAAGATAAGCTAATCTGACAGGATTTCTGAGGGAAAATCATTCATAAGCTTTGCTGCTAATGGTAGCAAGGTAGATAAAATAAGCTAACCTGACAAGATTTCTGCAGGAAGGTAATAAATAAATGTTCATCATCTTTACTGCTACCGCTAGAAAGTTAGCTAACATAAGATAATGTGACTGGATTTCTGTGTGGATTTTTATATCATAGGTCATATGTCATATGTTTATAATCTTTACAGTCTATAATATCTTTATAAACAAAAAATAACTTCGAATGATTTCTGAGGGAAAATTGTATTCATTAAACACACATAATCTTTCCTGCTGATGCTAGAACATAGCTAACATAAGCTAACTTGACAGGATTTCTGTGATTTTTAAGTCAGATGCATAAATGTTCTGGCAAGACTTCTTAAGGGAAGTCATATTCATAAATGTTCATAATCTTTATTGCTAATTCTACAAAGTTTGCTAACATAGACTAACCTGGGGGATTTTTAAGTCATATTCCTAAAGATTAATAATGTTTACTGCTAATTCTAGAAAGCTAGTTAGCATAAGCTAACCTGACAGAATTTCTGAAGGAAAGTCATATTTATAAATGTTCATTTAATGCCAAAATTAGCCAGATAGCTAACATAACCTAACCTGACAGGATTTCTGAGGTGATTTTTTTCACATTCATAAATGTTTATAGTCTTTACTGTTGATGTCAGCAACATGGCTAACATGAGATATATTGACAGAAAAATGGACCTCTTTGAGTACAACTATACAAGCTCTTCAGAACTGTCCTTATGAATTTCGTATATGGGCTCAAAGACAGATTCGCCAGTCCTTCTCTCTAAACCTACTCCTTCCAATAACTTTTGGTAACTTTTTGCACATGCAAATTCCTATGAATCTGATATCATGAGATGATGTTTGGTTTCAGACAGATGGATGGATGGATGAATGGATGGATGAATGGACGGATGCCTTGTTGGTCTCTCATGCATCTCAGTATAGAACCTCTACTCACCGCACATTCTCACTGGGTGCCTTGCCACGCTGTTTGATGGCGGCACACTCCTGCTTGTGCTCCTCCCAGGCAGCTCGCTGGCATGTGCGGTCACAGTAATGGGCAAACTTGCACTGGGCACAGCGGTGTGGATTAACCTGTCTGCGGAAGCAGCCGTGACACACGTGCATGGACAGACTGCAGACAAAAGAGGGAGAATAATTAAGTACATTAACTTCAGTATCGCAGTACATTGCTAGAATTTTTATTTCACTTAAGACTTCTGACATTTACTCACTGTATTTTAACAGATTTAAACAGATCGATTACTCTCTAATCTTGTACATTGTATGGCAATAAGTATGTTTACACTTGATACCCATATGTGCTTTTCAAACATCCCATTCCAAAGTTGGTCACCCTTTTGCTGTTATAATAAGCTCCACTCTTCTGGGAAGGCTTTCCACTAGATTTTGGAGCGTGGCTGTGGGGATTTGTGTTCATTCAACCACAAGAGCCTTAATGAGGTCAGGCACTGATGTTGGGTGAGGAGGCCTGGGGTGCAGTCGGTGTTCCAGTTCATCCCAAAGATGTTCATTAGGGTTGAGGTCAGGGCTCTGTGCAGGACACTTGAGTTTTTCCACTCCAACCTTAGCAAACCATGTCTTCATGGGCCTCACTTTGTGCACAGGGGTATTGTCATGCTCAATTGTATGCCTTCAGCTTTGTGGTAACAGTTTGGAGATGAACCACATATGGGTGTGATGGTCAGGTGTCCACATACTCTTGGCCATATAATGTATTTTTGGAAATCACGTGGTGACTTTTTTTTTTTGCATCAGACAGCATCAAGCATTTATTTAAAATTCCAGACAAATCTAAACTCAAACATGTGACAACAACAGCTGATAGGAGAATGATACCTCAAAGTACACATTCCACATATGATTGACCATATGTGAATGTACACATGCAAGCACAATACCTAAATAAATATAAGGAAATAAGGAAATATAAGTTTGCTTTTTGTATTTATTGGTACAGCTAGTTATTAACATGCAAGCTAATTTGTATCGTCATGCTATCTTAAGAGATTAGGAATAAAGCTGTGGTTTGCTAGATTTAGTTTATTGGCTCCTCGGTGAAAGGCATCTAATTTGCAAATAACCAAAATCCCAAAATGTGTTATTATAAGGTGCAAACTTCTTTCTCATTTCTAATTTTTTTCTTGTTCTATTACTTTTAGACTTCATTTAAATGAATAACCAGAACAGGTGTCTATTGTATTGCTAAATATAATCAGTTATCCATTTTGATATATAATAAACACAGGTAGAATTAAAGAAATATTAAATATTGAAGACATACGGATGAGAGAAAACTTTGTGTTTTTGTTGCACATGCAACACAAGATTAGCCACATATTAAAAGACATATTTATTCCGGGGTGACCTTCCTGTGCCTGATTGTCTTTTACTTACTTAGAATTCATCTGTACACACCTGTCATGCTTCATTAAATAAACCGCTTGTCCTCATGGCTTTCCAATGTTTTTATGGCAATCAACCCATGGTAACAGACGAAAGTATCAAAACTCACCCCCTCCAATACAAATACAAAGACAAATATCCTGTGGACCAGATTGGAAGACATTCCCAGATGGCTTGGACCCTTTATAAGGGCAAAATTGAACTCTGGTCTTATCTCAGGGGATGTAATAACAAATGCAAACCCACTAGGGATATTCTGTTTTTATCTTTGATTTATGGCTAAGATCATCCTGGGCTGTATGCCATTGTCACAATGCTTTATATAACAAAAAGCAATATATTCTCATGCTTTCATGAATTTTAATTTCAATTTCAAGATAGCAACTATAATAAATATACACCTTGAAAAATAAATATGGATAGGGATGTTTTATGTAATGCCAATTTAAAAAAAGTCTGCTGAGATCTCTTTTTCTTCATCCATCCTTCATTCTCTGTAAAAGTCAATACACAGTGCCCTGCTATCATTCAGTCAAACAATAATGGAAAGCAGTGTTTCTGTTTACAAAGTCTTTAAGTGGAAAGCTCTGCGTGCTAGCTTCTGACATGCATAACCTGACTACTATGCAAACTCTTCTTACTTTTTATGGAGGTGAAACGGTGATCCAGTCACATGAGAGTGAAGCCTCTTTCATTCTTTTGCTGTTTAAGAACCTTGTACAGTACATGTAAAGTTAAATGTTCAGGGCCGGGCTTTGTTTTGAATTGGTGCTACATATAAATGTGATTAAAATATATTTATTAGACATTAATATGTGGAGTTAATACAGGACAGCATAAATCATAAATATAAAATCATAGGAGTCATCCAACAATGAATATCTGAACGTGCTTCTGTCTAGAAATAGTCCTGGAGTACATTGCCATCAAGTCATAGGATCTGAATCATGTGACTCATGTTACTCCCTCTCTCATAGAGTTTCACTGCAGCTAGAAAATCCCATCAGAAAATTAGCATATAGCAAGGGCATTAACAGTGATGACAGTTTACTCTGTCTTGATATTCCCTGGTTGTTTCCTACAAACACACACTTAAATCCATTCAAAACAACAATTCTGGTCAGCACAGTTATATACAGTATCTGCTATAATACAAAGAGAAAAAGATGTACTGTACTCTGCACTGTCAAAAAATATTTACTGTTAACTGTATAGCAGCACAGTATATGTACTTTTATTTTGTTATACTGTACTATTTATACAGTATTCAGCTGTAAATCAACAGTAATTTACCTGCAACTGTTGCCCAAAACTGACTGTAAGCCACATAAAATGTACATTTTGTTTTTCTTTATTCAATTCTAAAATATTTACCTAAAAGTTAAATAGACAGTTACATTATGTACATTGTATATGTTTATACATGTGTGTACAATTTCTATACACTTAAAATTATTCTTTATTAAATTTTTTTATTTAAAATTGAAAAAAAAACCTGTTTCTTTAGTGATAAATTTTCAACATGGAAAATAACATGGAAAACAATGAATATGACGACTGTGACTTTTCATCTCAGTAAATTATTAATGACAATTGTAGTACTAACATGTGGACTCTGCGGCTAAAACCAGGATATTTAAAAAAAAACAAAAAAAAAAACAAAGCTGAAACTCAGTACTTATGCAAAACAGCACTAATAGCTAATAATGAACTAATAGTGAACTTGCCAAACGTGCCACATATTATCTTTTTTAGGTGACTAGCTAGTTATATTCAAGCTACAACAATAACCAACGTATAACCAATTTGGATATTCACTACTGGTGTAAACAGCACCTTATAAAGAATACATTTCATATCTAGCTAATTCGTATCTAGCTAAATTTCATATCTAGCTAATTCGTATCTAGCTGATTTTTATAACTAGATCCAGTATTTCATTTCAAGATCTAACTTACTGATGGAGCATTTTAAGTCTTAACACTGATGCTCAACTGGTCCTGACTGAAATGAAATATTAGCCATGAATGACGTCTTTGCAGCTAAATATTCAGGATGCATTGCATTTCTCAGTACTTCACCCTCATAGTACATTTCATAGTACTCGACATGTTTAGTCTTTAACACTTACCTGTAAATACCTGTAAAATTCTAGTATTTTTTTAACAGTATGGCCCCCTGAGACCCAAACTGGGCACCCCGGTTTAGTGACTTTACTCCATGTTTGAAGGTGCTCATCTGAACCTACCCATAAAAGTTGCTAGAGTATCAAAAGGTCAGAAATGTGTTTTGAGAGCAGTGTAGAGCTCACAGCAGAGGCCTTCCATATTCCATAAAACCTGTCATATCATTAGCTTATTAGCTTTTCATTGCTAATTAGCCCATTAGCATTCTCTCTTCTCCTCCTTCACTTTTATAGCCTTGTCACTTGTCACAGTAAAACAAATTGATCACAATGAAACCCTCAACTGTGTGTACTAACAGAAGTTATTATGTTAGCATAAAAGTCTAATGTAGCTAAGATGCATGATAGGCTACCTAAGAACTAAGTGCTATTTACAAAGTTCCTCTAAAGCCACTGGGTTTAAAGATAATGATATCTCGTATCAGTTTCCATGAACAGGTACTGCAAAATACAAAATCTTGAGAAGGGAAAATGTCCTGAATAGAGACAAATATATATACAAATATAAAGTATATAAAGTATTTAACTACTAGCAGAAAATTTCTCTTTCTTAAAGCATTTTAAGCAAAATTACCTGTAAGTGCAATAAGACAATGCAGTATGACAAAAAAATTATTCATAAATATTACTAAGAGATTTCTAAATATAGGCCAAATAATATGATAATTACATATTCAAAATGAAAAAGATACATTTTCCTTTATTTTTAAAACAAATTATGTTCTAAAGTGCAAAAAGTGTCATTCAGAATATCAGTATGTATTAATATTTTAATATCAATTTCTGTTAATGCTTCTTCTTTTTTTTTTTTTTTGCTGTATTGAAAAAAAGTTTATATGCAGCCTTTATTTTAGGGGTGGGGCTAGAGTTTGCACTTTATGACTTCAGTTTTTCATGAAAGGTTTGAACAAAAGTGAACGAACAATGGTGATTGGATTTTATTTGCCCTTATAAGCAAATTTTCAAACAAATTACGGATTGTTATGAATAAATATAAGACCATATATAGAGATAGCTTCTGTGTTTATTCATTTTTTTATACTGGCTTCCTCTACATTGGATTAATTGTAAGTATCTAATTAAAAATGAATTTTATAACTTTTGTTACTAATAATTTTACTAGATGGTTTCAATTCAAAGTTAGTTATTATGGCTAATTCCCAATATTAGTAACACACAACCCAAACACTGATCCTACCTGTCAAAGACCACAGCAGCGAAGCTGGCCTCCGCAAATACCACCTCACCAGGTTTCATCTCCTTGGTGGTCCGGAGCCCGCGGCCTTTCTCTCCAGCCGCAAACACCTCCACAGCGTCCATTTTCTGTAAGGTCATTTAGCAGAACGAGAAAGGCGGCTGCTGCTTCTGCTGAGAGAGGAACTGCACACACAGTGCACACTGACTTTCTCTGAAACTTACCTAGCCATCCACCACTCAGCACCTCCCCAAAAATAGACTCACCCCCCTCTCTCTCTCTCTCTCTCTCTCTCTCAGACCTGGACCACGTACACCATGAAGGGGGTGCTGGAGGTATAATCCTGATGTGTGTAGAAGAAGGTGGACGCACTGCAGTGGTTGGGTGAGTGTGTGTGGGAGTGTATGTCCTCCCCTTGTTTGGGAGAAGTGAGGCTCTGAGAGTATTTTTATCCAGCAGCTGTGTCTGCCTGTCACAGGGGAGATGTATGGGATGGTCTGACTGCTGTGAGACCCTCAAAACAACCTGCAACTCAACAACCTCCACCTTTTATTACTCTTCAATTATTTATTTAAACGCAATGTAATATTTGGATGTTAATGGTGGTAGAACTCTACACACAGACCTCTACAATAGTGTTCCCCTTTCAGATAGGTAGAACCCCTTTAGCAAGTTAAGACTGTATAACTATCTGAATAACCTTTTTTGGCTGTTAGTGTACTAATTAATTTTACGTATTTTGTTGTAGTTGTTGATTTGGGGTGAAAATTACCCATTATATATATATATATATATATATATATATATATATATATATATATATATATATACTAAAAATTGAGTAATAAATATGACACTTTCCTCAAAATTACAGTATATCTATTATTTAATTATGGCCTAACAATATTACAAACAGAAAAAAGAATCCCCATTTTCTAAATACAAAAATATGACTTTACATACCTGTCATAATGAGGATCTCCAAACATGTGGAGGCATGGAGGGCATGTTTGGGGATTGCACCTCCTTCAAAATTCTTCTAGATATAGTTAATGGCTCTTAGCTTCCTAAAAGAGATTGTACTTGGGATGCTTTCTGATTGAAAAGCACTCAGTGGTTATGGTTCTGTGTATAAAAAAGCATTCTGAGATACTTTTCTGCTCACCACGGTTGGAAAGAGTGGTTAATTGAGTTACCGTAGCCTTCCTGTCAGTTCAAACCAGTCCGGCCACGAGTTGTTCCCGCCCACAGGGCTGCCATGCACTGTATGTTCTCTAGAGACTCTCTCTATAATCTCTAGAGACTGTTGTGTGTGAAAATTCCAGATCAGCAGTTCCTGAAATGCTCAAACCAGCCTGTCTGGAAACAACAAATAAGCCACTGTCAAAGTCACTGAGATCACATTTTTCCATGTTCCTCCTTATATGACTACTACAGTACTGTAATGTTTTGTGGATCACAGTAGAGTTTATCTTTGTGCAGGTGATTTATTCAGAGCTACTGGGCACTGATGAATTTTTGGAAAAAGCGTCATCTCTCCAAACAGGCAGGGATGTTTCCATAATCTTCCAGAAACAAAATGTTTATAATGAGAGTGTGGGACGTGTTGTGTTTCATGAGATGCTTTCCAGAGGTTGTAGGCTGTGGAGGATCAGATGAGACAAAAAAACAGCGTGACAGTTTGGATCATTTGTAGCCAGGATAACTATTCGTCCTTTGACTTGAAGTTGAATGATACGCAAGTGATATCTGCTGTAATACTGAGTGGAAAATACATACATACGGAAAATAAATACAATTAATATTAATTAAAGAAGAAAATAATTGAAAAAGTGTTTAGAATGCATAATTAAATGTAACACAATGCCCGTGAGACAGGTTAGTTCCTGTTATCTCTTATGTTATAAATAAACAGGTGTTCCCTGGGATGTAGGAGGAAACGTAGGGGAGAACGTGCGCAACTCCACACAGAGATAACGCAATATTTTCTTTTGGAAATGTACCATGTACAAGGGGTTCTACTGAAATTCATCATCTGCACATTTGGAAAGTAACCTTTCAAAACTCATCAGATTGTCATGTATCACTTTTTTCAGCTTCCATCATGCCCAGGATGTGAGAAATTTGGTCTGTGAAGTACTTAGCCTACATGGTAAAAAAAAAAAAATACTTCCACTGAATTAAAAGTAACATTGGAAAGAACTAAACTAAAATAATATAACATGAGTAAATTAAGGCACCTTTATTACATTTAAGGACATTGCAAGTCACAAAATCACAATAATGCAACTACAAATTACAGAAGACACTTACATCAGCTACAGATTACATGATTTACATCAACAGAATTAGGAATGTCACTATTTGGTTTAATCTAGGTTAGAAATGCACTGATACCACAACTTTAGATTGATTTCGGGTGCAACTTTTTAAAAAATCTACTTAGCAATTTTTTCCAATAAACTCCAACAAATAGAAGATTTGTATAAGACTTGGCAGCTCCTCATTTTGCAGAGCGAAAGAGCACTTTTTACTTTGCTAGCTAACAAAATTGACCAAAACATTACCTACCATAAGAGTATCTATTATATTATGTATATTTACACTAAGAAACTAACTAATACAAGGATTAATATTATATTGTGTATTTAAACCAGCAGCAAAGTTTTCCTCCAAGCTAGCTAATATTAGGGTAGTAAGCTAGCTAGCATTTGGCTAACTAACTGTGCAATATGTAGATAATGTATGTTTGTGTTTACTGTTTGTAATGTGAACATGTGATTTAATTGCATGACAATAAACCTGAAAGTAACTATTCTGTGATTAGAACCAGTAGCCAAGTCTGCTAGCAAGCTAAATAATATTAGGAAGCTAGCTCACTAATTAGGCTATTTATTAGATTCTGTAATTCAATCCAGAAGCTAGGTTTGCTAGCATTAGGGTAGTAAGCTAGCAAACAATAGAGTAGTAAGACAGTTCATACTGAATAAAGAATGGTGTGTTGGAAAGTATACTTAAAAGCTAACTGACATTGGAGTAGCAAGCTAGCTTGTGTAGAAATGTAGTGAGATCAAAATCCTTCTAGTAATGTTTGTTTACTCAGCAGGCATTTTGGCTATGATTCTGGTCAGTTATTTTTCAGTCATACATGGCCAGGGTCCTATATAACTAAATAAGAAAAATTAAACAAATAAGAAACAGCTTGATAAGAAGAACTTTTAAACATGGATTTGAAATTACTATCAAAATCTGACAAAAATGGTAAATAATGTGGCCTTTGGATCATATAATACTAAAAATAAGGTTAATGACTGATGAAAGATGTCATTTTGTAATTGCAACCAAAATGAAAATATGCACATAACCACCTTAATGAGAGCAACTCTATAAATAAGGAAAACTTTAATGCTGGTACAGGAACAGATACCAAATCTGTCTGTGGTAATACTGCATCTCTTAGAAATGTTACAGGAATGCATTTACAAATCATAAAAGTCTAGATGAGCTCCAGATGCATAGTCATCCTTCAACATGACCTTTATCAGCTTCCCTACAGACTCTTCACAGGTCAGTAGGCGGCCCTCAGCGTGCATTGCTGTCGTCGACTTCCTAATATTGTCATCCGCTGTGTTAGATCGGGCGTGGAGTTGCATATCTGTGTCCAGAGGTCCTGAGGAATTAAAAAGATTAACACAGGTAAGTAGTGCACTTCTGAACATAAGGAACTGCCTACTGTCACAAATCTCGTGAGTTTATTAATTATTTAAGAGAAAATATAAAATATGTAGATCTTCATTAGAAACCGGTGCCTGTTTTAGTCAAATCTTTTGATATTCATTTGCTTCATCTGAGGTAATAGTATATTCTTAAACTGTATTTTTCAAAATAACAACATCAGAAGTCACTAAGCACTGTCGTTTTTGTTTTGCACTTGCCATAGATATAAAAATTGCATACTAAATATGTAATTTGTACTAAATATGTACAAAATATTTTCAAAATACTAAGGAAAAAGAAAGCTTAGATTAGTAAGTTACAGAAAAAACTGCAGCTGTTATAAATGGTGCAACAAACAATATATATGCTTTCCTGTATTATTTATTCCATACGATATCCTATTGTGTATAATGCACTAAGAATATTTTCTGCATTTATGATATTTCTGATTAGTTTTATGATCCAAAAGGATGTCTGATTATATGCCTATGAACCTTTTAACTTCTTACAACCTTCTTTGTATGAAATACAACTAAATCAGTGTCGCTTGTTAGACTTTTTACGACGTGTGAGATAACCCATGTTATACCTACAAACTCTAATACACACTAGTTTTTTTTTTTTACACATTTATGTAATGTATTGGTGTTGCCTCTTTTATACATTCATCACTGAAAGTGTATTGCTTCCAGATAAAAGAAGAATAAATCAGTATTATTTCTGTTAATGATCTGAGGCCTGATGTACTAAAGCCGGGTTTGTCAATAAAAATATTTTGTATGAACATCGAGTTTAAAAAAAAAAACATGAAATATTGTGACTTCTGTAGCAGATCCTCTGTCATGGAAGTATGTGTTTATTTTCTGCTTCAAGTTCAAAAACTGATATATCTGTCCTTGGCTCTAGTCAACACATAATCACTTTTAATTGTATTATTTATAGAATAAACTATTCATTAATGGTTAAGCATTAAAAGGTAAATGCTGACACCATTCTGTCATATAAGTTTATCCATACCACTGTAAGGAAGGAATTTTGTGTAGCTGGACCTTCACAAATTGTAGTTAATTAGCAGTGTATTACTGTGTATACAGTGTACAGGCTACCAGTGTAAATTGTGGTTAATTACCAGTGTATTACTGTGTATACAGTGTAAACTCTAGTTAATTACCAGTGTATTACTGTGTATAGGCTACCAGTGTAAATTGTGGTTAATTACCAGTGTATTACTGTGTATACAGTGTAAACTCTAGTTAATTACCAGTGTATTACTGTGTATAGGCTACCAGTGTAAATTGTGGTTAATTACCAGTGTATTACTGTGTATACAGTGTAAACTCTAGTTAATTACCAGTGTATTACTGTGTATAGGCTACCAGTGTAAATTGTGGTTAATTACCAGTGTATTACTGTGTATACAGTGTATATCAATGTAAATTGTAGTTAATTACCAGTGTATTACTGTGTATAGTGTACCAGTGTAAATTGTGGTTAATTACCAGTGTATTACTGTGTATAGTGTGTATATCAGTGTAAACTGTAGTTAATTACCAGTGTATTACTGTGTATACTGTGTATAGGCTACCAGTGTAAACTGTGGTTAATTACCAGTGTATTACTGTGTATACAGTGTATATCAATGTAAATTGTAGTTAGTTACCAGTGTATTACTGTGTATAGTGAGTATATAAGTGTAAACTGTAGTTAATTACCAGTGTATTACTGTGTATACAGCGTATACCAGTGTAAGTTGTAGTTAATTACCAGTGTATTACCATGTATAAAGTGTATATCAGTGTAAACTGTAGTTAATTACCAGTGTATTACACTGCATACAGTGTACACCAGTGTAAATTCTAGTTAATTACCAGTGTATTACTGTGTATATCAGTGTAAATTGTAGTTAATTACCAGTGTGTTACTGTGTACATCAGTGTAAATTGTAGTTAATTACCAGTGTGTTACTGTGTACATCAGTGTAAACTGTAGTTAATTACCAGTGTGTTACTGTGTATACTGTGTATATCAGTGTAAATTGTAGTTAATTACCAGCGTGTTACTGTGTATAGTGTGTATATCAGTGTAAATTGTAGTTAAATATCAGTGTATTACTGTCTATAAAGTGTACACCAGTGTAAACTGTAGTTAAATATCAGTTTATTACTGTGTATACTGTGTATATCAGTGTAAACTGTAGTTAATTACCAGTGTACTAAAGGATCAAGACTTGGCTACACTGCCAAGTTGACAGGATGTCCATGAATATAAAGTGTGTGCTCTACATGTTTACCTGGAGCATAGCTGAGAACCCTGAGCTCAGGCTCTTCCTTGGCCAGCACGCGGAACATCATGTCACGTGCCGCTTTCCCTGTGCAGTAGAGCACCCAGGAGGGAAAAGGCTGCAGGGCGCACAGAGAGCTCACGTTCACCACACAGCGGCGCAGACCCACGTGACCCGGGAACACCTGCAGGATCCCAGCAGTCAAGCACAGCGCTGAGCTCACGTTCATCGACAGATACCTGTCCACTTCGTCCATGTCAGTGAAACCTCGGACGTAGCGTGAAACATCGCCCAGTGAAGCTTAAACAGGGGAAATGGATCAACAAAATGATTTCGATCTCAGTAAACTCACTCTCAGTAATAATCCATGAGTTGTCGGTTTACAGATTGCTCACCTGCGTTATTAAACAGGAAGAGGCTGTTGATATCAGAGCTTGGTGTCTTTCTGGCTTCTATTATAACTCGTTCCACTCCATCTTTCTGCCCCAGATCTGCGACCACACAGCGGATAACCAATCCATCACTATCCGAGGATAAATCCTCGTCCAGTTCCTGCAGCTTTTCTCCAGATCTGGCAACCAGGATGAGCACCGAGCCCGGTTTTAGGAGAGCTGATATTTCTTTAGCAAGACATCTTCCGAAACCTTTGGATGCTCCTGTTATGATGCAGAGAGCCTTGCCGAAGTCTTTCGCCTCTGACGAAGCTGAAGTTTTACCAGCTTCCATGTTGCTCTTTCCAAGTGAGATAAAAAAAAAACACGCGAGCTCACTTGTTGATTACTTTTGTTTGAGACTGGGACACTTCCGGGAGTCGGACCAATGAGCTTCCAGCTGCACGCCACGCCCCCTGGAGCAGCAAACCAATGCTGCCTTCATGTGCTCTGGGATTGATCCTACAGGAAACATGGATGACGCCAGATTCATTCATACATATTTCTTTATTTATTTTCCCTTTTTTCTTGTATTTTGACACCATAACACATATTACTCAGTTAGCTAGCTTGCTTGGTCCAATACAAGCTGTTTTCACTTTGTAAAAATGTACAACATGCATAGAATGGCTGCTGATATAGTACATAGATGAATATGAGCAAAATGTAAAGTGCTAACAATTAGCTGCATTTAGAAATATGAACAAAACCTGTCATTCAGTACAAAAAGTGTGTTCTCCTCCGCCATGGTGAAAGTTTAGGACTTCTCCCATTTCGGAAACTCGGGTATCAAAATTATCTCCGAGTTTCCCAGTCGGAATTACGACTTAATTGGTCATTCATGTGCAACTTCCTAGTGGGAAACTCGTATTTACTATCATTCAGACAGCACGTGAAGGCAGCACAAGTATCAACCCTTACTACAATGGGCAAAGAAAAACCCTTAGTCATGCCATAAACCTGTTACTGAGCTCAGTCATGTGCTGTAATCGGAGGATTATCTCAGATATAATTTTCCATGAATATGAGACTTGTTCTCTTGCTAGAAATAAATATTTTATCTATATAACACTAATCAATATTGGAAAATGCTGTATAAAATGTTACACATCATCAGCAGATAAAATAAAGCAACATGAGCAAAATGAGCAAGGTAAAAATTTTAAATATTAATTATTTACAGCATAACCTAGTGGACATTACAATGGACATGATATGCAATGAACATATACATACAATACAAGCTTAGTTAGGCTCAGTGTAATCTTTACAAGAGTAAGAGAAATCAGTTATTTATCAAACACATTCAGAAATAACAGAGCTTGAGTAAAGTGTTGTACAGGAGAGAGACCTAAAAATAATAATAATAATAATAAAAGCCATAAAAGTATAGAACAAAAGTCACAAGGAATGTGATACATGGCAGATACATGGATCACGGGACAGAGAAAAAGATTAGACTTTATTTATACTGACTTTAAAATGTTAATAGCTGAGGAAGACCTAATGTAAAAGAGTAAAATGGGACTATTATTTCTCAGCATAGCAACAAGAATAGAAAAAGCATGCACAGAAGCAAGCACTGGAGAGGCTAGGAAGTGGAAAAGATGGGCATTTCCAAATCTTGAGCTTTTTCTAGTTCTTTAAAAACAGTTATAAAACATAAAAAAGCAGTTCTGTTTGTAGGCTATATCTGCTGAACAAATTACAAAGTTCAATAATAAAAGATAAACAATGTTTAGCAATGAAAGAGTGCAATAATAAAAGATGTTTAGCAATGAAAGAATATTATTGTCAGGATTTAAATAATGTTGCTAATATTTTAATGCTTGTATTATGTTCATAAAATAAATCTGTGCTGATGTGGTCTAGGGAATGTACTTTAAACTTAAATGTAAAAAAAAAAAAAAAACACACAAAACCCTTTTCTACTGTACGAGTGTGAAGATGGTTTTATACCAATTTGGCAACCTCAGACATCAAACTCATTTTAGCGGTCTTCTTCTTATTATTATTGAGTTTTTTTATATATATAATTATTAGCCTATTTTAGTTTAACACTATGGGTTTTATCGAAACAAACAAAAAAACAAAAAAAACTTTGTTGTACATGAGTGTGAATAGGATTTTATCCCAATCTGGCAACCTCACACAGCAACGCACCTTTAGCGGTCATATTATTATTATTATTATTGAGATTTTATAATTATTATTATTTTACTTTAATTCTGGGGGATCAATCGAAACAAATAAAAAACAAAACAACTCTATTGTACATGTGTGTGAACAGGGATTTTATCCCAATCTGGCAACCTCAGCCAGCTCTACCAGCACATAGATGGCGGTATTTGTGCTAAGGAACTCTCACTCGGCCATTTTAGTGTAAACTCACATGGTTCAGGCATGGCGGTAGATATGAGATTGCCTGCGAGGAAACAAGCGTCTCTGCCAGCTTCTCTTTCTAGCTCGGACGGTAAACACTTGGTGGTTCCGGGGGATGTGATCACATCAGACACAGGCTTTATGAGGTAAACATGAGCGGGTTTAAATGGAGTGGAGCCGGTTAGCTGTAGCTCCATCACTCAGTCAGTGAGGGTTAGCCTGATGCTAAACTAATGTTTTGTCTAATTCTGTTTGTTTGCTAATTAAGTTGTTTGTGCTTAGCATCTTTTGAAAGTCTGACCAGCTGTAGTATAACTCTTCTTTAACTTCTTAATTCTTTGTTTTTTTGTAAATTTGCTGTACATTTTTTACTTCCTATTGGTAGCTAGGTACTTTTAAGAAATGCTTCATAACATAAATTCAATACATAAGCAAGACAATTTCAGGCTTTCTTTTTGTTTTATTTAATTTTATTTCTTTCTAGCTTCTATCCTACTGGTTTTCCTATTTCCTCCATTTTTCTTTATGTACCTCTATTTTACAGTTCATCTGCAAAACACAATCCCATGTTCATTTCATGCTGTCTTCCTTTTCTTGCTTTCTTTTCTCATTTTGAAGTAAGGGTGTGCAAACTTTTGCACTCAACTCCTACTACACCTGGTGTTTCTTCTCAAGTGATCAGGTGGTCAGGGGGAAGTGGAAACAGGGCCATGTGTGCCTTAGCTTTTCCGCTGTGGCCTTTGAGACACTATTCCAGTGTTTTGAAGCAGATCTGATTTTTTTTTTTTTTAAGTCTTGTCTGTTTGCATAAAAGTAAAACTTGGTGCATATCAGGTTCCTGTGTTCTCATCATTCCTTGACCAAAATGTTGGCTGACCAGTAGCACAACGGTGGTTGTAGAAAAGACAAGCGCCATTGTGTGCAATCACAAGACAGTTTATTCTGTCTGGACTCCGCTGACTACCCTCCATGATTCACGTGCATCATTTGAGTGCCAAATGATAAATTTTGACCCGGCCTGTCATCACATAACAATAACTAACTTCATACAATAACAAAACGTGAGTGAAGTGACCCGATACCAGAAATGGTTCTTGCGAGACTTAGGACCTGATTTGTATGTGGCCCATATCTGTGAAAGAATCAAATCTGAGCTGTTCACACTTAGACAGCAATATCCAGTCTGTGTCGGACGTCTGCAAAAAAAATAAAAATTGTAATCATTGGCAAAGTAAATGAAATTAACGCTGCTAATAGCTCTTAAGTACAGGAACAGAGTTGAGGAGATATTTTAAAGTCTGCTCACAAGGTCCATGTAGTTTTAACAGTGTGTGTGGATGGGCAGAAAGTTTGTCAGCGTTTTCTATGGGTTTGTGTTTCCCTTCACAGGCAGCAGAGGGCTCTTAAAAATTGCAAACCGCTGCTTTAAGTGATTTAATTTATATCAATTTTCTTCTGTTTTTATTACAACATCCAGTTTCCTCTTGTTCTGTCTCTGCATGTTATCAGTACTCTTTGAACTTGTCTGTTTGTGCTAGTTTTTAGTACTTTTTCTACTTCAGTACTTCAGGATTTCTCTTGCTGTCTGTTTATCCATCTGTCTGTTATCTAAACTCCCCAAAATGGCTTTTTTCTGATGCTCTCAAGATCATTTAGATTTCTCTATAAAATCAGTCACCAGTACAAATTTTATCCCTCTTTATTTTTTGTTCTTCAGAGGCCATGGAACGTACATGGATGATGAAAAACTCACTGCTTCGGTGGCTGGTGAGGTGGAACGAGTCAACAAACTCATCTGTGTGAGGCCACTGAAGACGAGGTGAGAACTTTACATAACAGTGTCTGACTGGAAATCTCATACGTTAGGCTGCTTTTTCTCGGAGACCAACCCCAAGAGATAACATCACACTGTAAAATCACATGAATACTGAATTTAGCATGATATATTCTTTATTTATTTTTTTTTCCAGGTTCAATGGTGAAGTCGGTGATGTGGTTGTTGGTCGGATCACTGAGGTTTGAATGTTTAGGATACAGAAACGTGATTTGTGTTGTCAGTCATGGATCACTTTATGAGAATAACAAGAATGTTTGTTACATGACTCTTTGACTGTAGGTTCAACAGAAACGCTGGAAAGTGGAGACGAACTCGCGGCTGGACTCTGTATTGCTTCTGTCTTCGGTTAATCTTCCTGGAGGAGAGTTGGTAAGTAAAGGATAACTTCAGGATGTACTGTTGTAGGAAAATAATCAACGACAGGTTGGTGTGATGGTGTTACCATACCGGAGTTGGTTGAATGCTAAGTATTTAAAATTTATTAAAGAATGACATGTAACATTTATGGTTATAGTTACATTTAATGGTGTGGAATGTCCATGAAACAAGGTAGTTTCTGTTATTCCCTCTGTCATTCCCTTTTCTTTCTTAGCGTTATAGAAAAAAAAGCAGTTTGTCATTTTAGAGAAAGTCCCCGTCCTCCCTAACCCAAGGCTTTACCATGCCGGAAAACCTACTGACTCTGATAAAGCGCTGACACTGGAGACTCCTTCCATAAATACTAAATACGCACCTTCTCTTGGATAACTTCATCATATCAATACTTGCACTTGTTTTTAATCTGTTAAATGGAGCATCTGCCATATAAGTCCATGTGTAAGTTGTTATTGTAGAAACAATCATGTATTAGCACGAGCACATTATTATAAATCAGTATATCAGTACCTTCTGACCAATTGGAGTCGAGGAATAATCAGCAGCAGCAGTATAAAATAATGAATATTGCTATATATTTTTTGCAGAGACTGATGAATATTTCGTGTAAGGAGATGAGATGGAGAGTTGCCCTCCGGTTGTCATTCAGTGTTCATGTAAGCGGTGTGTGATTTCTAACTAACCTTTAACGTTAATATTTCAGAGGAGGCGTTCGGCAGAAGACGAACTTGCCATGAGAGACTATCTTCAAGAAGGGGA
Source organism: Pangasianodon hypophthalmus (assembly GCF_027358585.1). Taxonomy (NCBI): domain Eukaryota; kingdom Metazoa; phylum Chordata; class Actinopteri; order Siluriformes; family Pangasiidae; genus Pangasianodon; species Pangasianodon hypophthalmus. The sequence continues at coordinate 5,739,640 of NC_069736.1, read as the reverse complement.
CCTCATTAGTGTATCCTGACAAGCACTAGGATGGTTTTATATATAAATGAATTTATTCAAATGTCTATCAGACATGCTCTTCTCATGTTGTTGTTTTTTTTTTTTTTTTTTTTGCTTGTCATTATATAAGGACTTCCTTGACTTGTTTAAGGCAGAGGTACAGTCTGTGTTTTCAGATGGAGCCCTCTCTCTCCACACACGCAGCTTAAAGTACGGCAAGGTACGTTGGAAAAATATTACATAATGCCTTATTACAGTAAAACAGTATTTCACGTCTTCATATTTGCTGTAAGCAGTCACTTTCTGTTTTTTCGTTTTTTTAGTATGTTTGTGTGTTTTTATGTCTTAGCTGGGTCAGGGTGTGGTCGTGCAAGTATCGCCCTCGCTCATCAAGAGACAGAAAACCCATTTCCACAATCTGACATGTGGAGCGTCCGTAATACTAGGGAACAACGGCTATATTTGGATTTACCCCACACCGGGGCAACAAGATGAAGAGGCAGGAGGATATTACACAAGCCTAGAGGTGAGGAGAATGTTTGTTGTAATTGTTTATAGTGCTGTGTGCGATTTGATCAGTTACTGAATTCCCATCTTCCTTTTTGGTTTGGTTTTCAGCCCGTCCCTCTCTCAGACCGGGAAGTCATTTCTAGACTGAGAAACTGTTTACTGGCTCTGGCAGCCCACAAAGTGATGCTGTACGACACCAGCATACTCTACTGCTATGAATCCTCTCTGACACACCAGGTACGATTTGAATATAGGGCTGAGCAATATGACTGTAATATCTATGTCATGATAAATTGTCACAATTAATTTTTCTGAGACATTGTAGGCATTGCGGTGTTATTATTTTTTTTAATAACAATTAAACTGTAATTGGAGGCAACTGATTTGATGTTAAGCTTCCTGAATTGTAAAAATTTGTACAGAATTTTATTTCCTTCTCTTTCAGTATAAAAAAACTCAGTTTTTCCTGCAACGCTTGTTTTGCTGACAGTTTGTTTATATCGTTATATACATTGTGTATCTTAGAAATGTCTACAAGTATCATACTATGTAACTTGGCTCATGTGCGCTAGTCATTTTGGGGTTGTGTTTTTTCTTTTATATTTAAAAATATATAAAAATATTTATATCTCTTAAATAAAAAAAAATGCTTGACAGAAAGGTTCACACAGACTCTGATTGAGACTAGACCAATGCAACGGGACAGGGATCCCACAGAACGCAACAAAAAAAGTTGTGTTAGTGGAAGGTTTTTACTTTCAAGTGGAAGTGAGAAGGGGTTAGATATGAAGCCTGCGGGACACAGAAACACCACTTTCATTAACATGAAATAACACTATATAAATGCGTTGCTGAGTGATGCTTTTACAGTATCCTTAGTAATTGCCTGGTCAGTGTTGCAGTGGTTTAAATTAGGCTACACGTTTGTTTATATTTGGGGAATAGAGAAAGCTAAATTTGTTAGAAAATATTGCAGGCAGGTATAAACAAAAATAATAACTACACAAGTAGGATTAAAAAACAGTTCTGCATCTGTAGTCTAAATCTGTAGTTGAAACTAATTATGAACTAGAATGATGTAGCTGAGGTTGAGGAACTGTTAAAGCCAGAATTCACACCCCATGCTGGAAAAGCTGGCATTCATACCTCTGGATTTTTTCTAGTGTTTCCCAGGACGTAGTGGTAGGGTTTATAGTATATTTAAAAAACAAAACAAAAACCTTTTATTTTAGGCTACACCCATCTCGGGATTAAATACAGACACAGATATTGTCATTGCGTATGGATTTAAAATTATAAGCGAAACTTAAAAGACTAATCATGCTGTATTATAAACTGCTAGATCCTAATATACGCAGATTCTCATTGGTTTGTACGATTTATTTTCAGTGAGCGACACCTTGTAAAGCTGCATAGTTGATAGGTGCTTATCTGTGCGTATGTCTGTTGTGACCTCTTTTAGAAATTCATAAAATTACTGTCCTTTTGCAGATCAAAGACATCTTGAAACCAGAGATCATGGACGAAATTGTGATGGAGACACGGCAACGACTTCTTGACCAGGAGGGTTAGAATGCTCGCAGTCAACAACACGCATATGAGAACGATTTCTCACAAAAGGATTCACACCAGTGTTAAGAACAAGACTTGCCTTTTCATCTTTCTGATTAAAAACAAAAAGACTCAGGAACAAAATGTCACCAGTAACACTCTGATGCTATTCCTGGTTATAATTATTCTGTGTCACTTCTCTGAGATTCTTTCTGAGATACAGATCACAGTCTACTGAGTGTCCCAAAAGTCTCCATACATAGGGGCAGGGGTAGCTCAGTGAGTAAGACAGATCGGACTGATCGGAAGGTCGTGATTTGAAATCCCAGCACTGCCACTGCTAGACCCTTGAGCAAGACCCTTAACCCTCAACTGCCCAGTTCCTCAAGTCGTTGTGGACTTCTCCCAAATGCCATAAAATATCAGTGTAAATAGGGGAAATTAACACTTTTTCTCAAAACATCTTCCAAAATTTTTCATATTTTCATTAGTTTATATTATTATTATTTTTTCAGATAGACTTTAAGAATGCTTTTAACAAAAGAAGGCTGTGGTGCGCCAGGAAAAGATACAGCGCAAAGATCATTTAAAGAAACGCATTCGAAGTGCAGTTACATGCATAACACCAGATGTGTTAAAACGAGATCATCGTGAGTGGGAGAGATGACTCCGTTTGTGTTTACAAAGAAATGGCTGTTTGTAAATAAAGTTACATTTTGCTAAAAAGTGGTAATTTTCCTGTTTGTATAGAGACTTTTGGGACACCATGTACAGATTTTGACTAATATTGCCAAAAAAAAAATGCTTAAAGGAAAGCTCCAGAATTTTCCAACCTAGTCTCTGTCCTGTGCATCTGTAACGTATCTGTCGCGGACAATAACTTCGACACGTTTCCCTGTACTGAGAACAGAACTGAAAATCTGTTTACTTAAAACTTGCTTACAATGAAAGTCTAAGGGCAAGTGTGGAATTGTCAATAAACATTTCAAATACATTACTAAATGACATGAAGTGTAAAACTACCATCATCGTACATCTTACCAAATCTGCTTTTGTAGAGTTATATCTTTAACTTTCCAGCAGTGGAGCAATACAGTAAGGGTGGGTGATGTCACAAAAAATATATAATCACAATACTAAAGACATTTCTGTGATGCACAATATGTATCTTGATATAAAGTTCTGCTAGGAAAATAAAATTGCATTTAAAAGAACCCTGAAAAACAATTAGTTTTAGTCAGTGTCTACAGAAATAAATTATTCCACATTAAACATATTGTATAATTTTGAAAACATGAACTTATCTGCTTCTCATCTAAGTTTGTAATATTTTTAAATTAATATTTTGAAGAAAGATATCACAATACCTTCCATATCTCAGAAAAGTGTACTGAGAAATTAGTTATCATGATAGCTATAATATAATATAATATACTATACTATACTATACTATACTATAATATAATATAATTGCCTGGACCTACAGTACAGTAAGAAAAATAGCGGTACCTAGTTACTGACCCACCTACACTGATAACATTTTTCCCTTATGAAAAAGGATTCTCATCTCTGAAGGGACAAATTCTACAAATTTAGAGCTTTGTTTGCAGATACATTTGAAGAATTCATGAGCGTTCTACAAAAAATGCTTTGTATGTGTAAATGTTTACTGATGGAATTCAGTGTTTCGTTCTTTTCTCAGTATAGGCTCGAAATTTTTCTCTGTGGTAATTGCACACAGTCTCCACACCAAGACATGAATACACATGCAGTAGATATAAAATATACTGAAGTAATATTCAGTATTATTAATATTAGTATTATTGATATCCTACCAAATACTAAGGGCATAATGATACATAATTTCCAAAACTGCACAGTTATTCCAAGGACTGTGCTACCAATGTACAGAAAATACAATATTTACTATTAGTATTTGAAAATTTTAAGTATGTGACAATGTTCAATGTATTATTTATTTCTGTAGTGAGCTGTTTTGGATGTATAGTCTTATACCAGTTTAAACTGTCAATCAGGATTAACCTAGACTGAATTTTGTGCTCTGATCTTGAATATTCTTGACCTGTTTCTCTGCACTGGAAACAATTTTGACTAAAATCCCGTTTCAAAGGTTCATGGCACATGTACAGTTTTAATGAAGTGTTTTCATCACTGGGACATTTTCATGATTATCTACATTATGGTGGAGTGATAGCAACCTTTTATAAGCTTACATGTATTAAGGTTTGTTTTTATACTGTGTACAAATGGAGATGAATTGGCATTTATTGGATGATGCTTGCTGAATAAAGTATTAGTAGCTCCAAATAAAACTATGTATGTGTATTCTTATAGAGATCCATAATAGTCTGATTTGAATATAGGCAACAGATTTTTAACACAAACTCTCACACTAAGGAAAAATCAGTGGCTCTGTAATGCTGTGGAGGGCATTTATTTATTTCGCTGGTGTGATTTGGGTCCACTTGTCCCCTTACAGGGAAGTGTCACTGCAGGGAAGTGTCAATACAAAGTTCTTCTACAGACATTTCTATCCTGATGGGTGTGGTCTCTTCCAAGGTGACTCCACCCCCATCTATAGTGCATGAAGGAATCCTGGGACTGCATTAATTCACAAGATGCATTTATTTTATTTTATTTTATTTTATTCATGCAAGTAATTTGGGGAAATTTCTGTGGAAAATTTTTTTTGACAAGCTCTGAGTATAAAAACAGAGTTTTGTTTCGCTTATTTGGACCATGTATTGAAAATGAACCATCACTCTTCGCATCATCACTATACATAGGATTTTGTAGAGTTGTATACAATAGTTATAGGATTAATTATAGGATTTGTATAGATATATTTGCTTTCTATGGCTCATTTAATTTAGTTTATGTGAGGGTTAAATCTACAGTGTTATACTTATAGACGTAAATACAGCACACCACCACAAGGGGGCAGTGTTCACCTCTGCGTGAGTGTACGACTGCCCTCTAGTGGTAACAATTCATATATCCCTGTTTATGGATGTTAAAGGATGCAGTAAAATAGGTGAAGGGTCCTGTGTTCATTAGATTATTACATGCTTTGCACAAAATAACACAAAATAACACCCTATTCACATCTTTGAATAACAATAATGCATCAGTTAATTAATTTAAAAGCATGTCACTTAAACAAAAAATAGGATTGATTTTCCCAAAACCTGTAATTTCTTCTGACTAAAGAGTGTTGATCACGTAATAAACAACGCATTGTGTAAAATATGGCATTTATTTTGAATTATAATAGCTGAACTTTATCTATTCTGTGAGTGCATTTTAGTTAAAACCTTTGAGCACATATCTGACTAGAGAGATACGAAATTTAGACAAATAACTGAAGTAATTAGAAATAATTGTGTATTTAGTAGACAAGACAGACAGAAAAGCATCTTGTATTATCTTGTCAATAATTTATTTCTACTGGGGAAATATTTTATGATATGATAAATGATTTTAATCTTTTTGAAGAGTGCAATTTGTATAAATTTTTAAGGTTATTATTTATTTATTTATTTATTTAATATTTCTCGGGGTTTTCTTATTAAATGAAAATTTTGTGAAAATTTCTGGTAGCAAAATAAACTCTTCATAGTAACAAACAAGGAAACAAATAAATACTATTACACACACACACACACACACACATATATATATATATATATATATATATATATATATATATATATATATAGTGTATATAAGAAATTCCATTTATTTGTTTATTTAATTCAAAAAAGAAAAGAAAGGTAAGAAAAGAAAAGAAAAAAAGAAAATCACAAGGAGAAGAAGGGTTTGTTGGCGGAAGAAACAGACGTCATGACGTCAGACGCAATCCTCCTCAGGAACCAGCCCACCTTGCGTATGGAAATATGGCGGCCCCTGCGTCGACGACTACTCGATAAACATTTATTCCTGAAAACTTCTTTCAACACTAAGAGATACTGAAAACCATTAGAGGTGTTCATACCAGGGGAGTGTGCCTTACTGTTGCGGATAGTTTTTTTAGAGAAACAACCTGACAGCGCTCGGGCAAACGCGAGAGAAGTCAGGTTGAGTGGCAGAGCTGAAGTGCCTCAGGTCCGGGTGTAGCGTTATCTGGAGCCCGGGAGCGAGAGAGCGACGGAAAGCTTGGACACGGAAGTCGAGGAGAGGAATTTGGCAGCAGATAATAAACCCGTGAAGTGTGTGAAACGTGTTGAGAATAAGTTCGGGATGAGTTCAGTCGCTGGTTTATTGTGCTCACGACTCGTTTGGAAAACTTCCCAACTAAGTTAACCTGTTGTTGACTAGCTAACTAGCGAGTGAAGCTGAGGCGAAGTGCAGCCAAGCGAGGACCTGTTAGCTAGGCGATGCTAAACTACCTTTAACATTAAACTGTAACTCTTAATAGGTGAGTACTAATATGTCAAGTTATATAACATTGCAGTTCACCAGGTGTTTAATGGTAGAGCAGGTAGACAGTTTGAGTCATGGATTTATAACTTGCACAAAGATTTCAGAGTAGCTATAATAATAATAATAATAATAATAATAACAATATGACATGCACTAATATTAAGTGTGAACTGACCACATTCCTTTAATTTTTTAAAAATCCCTGTTATCAGCCTTATGATTATTCATTGGATGTATTTCTATTTAATTTTTAAATGCCAATCTAAAGATATACTCTAAATCTATACCCCTAACACAGAAATACACTATAGTTCTGCAATTTATGCAGTTTTCAGTACATTTTGTACTGACAGTAACCAAATAATTGCCATAATATCCTTTTTTATTAACTGTAAATGTTCTCAGGATAAATCTTTAAACAAGCTTGACAATAATAATGGTTCTCCACCAGGTCCTTATATGTGCCTCGTACGCTACTCGGCACCTGGATGCTTTAGTCATGTCATGTTAGTTTCAGAAATGCTGTGGTTCGAGTTATCGTTTCTGAACATAGAATGTAGTTTCACATCCTCGTCTTTGTAACCATATTCCGTGGTGAGATGATTTGATTTTATGATTTACTTTTCACCCACCTGTGTGTGGTAACGTCTAAAAATCAGCACCTCTACTCAATTCATGACAAATAACGAAACCAGCGAGGATCCGGGTCGGCCTTGCCGCTGTGGTGGACAGGGAAAAGCGTCAGGTTTTGGGATTTGGGATCTGGAGGTCACACGATCACGGGCCACACTGACTGAGAGTGTGCTCCTTGAAGTGGCCTTCATAACGGAGCGGCTCCCTTTGAGCCCGTTTCAATCCACCGCTCCAAGACCGAGATCGTGAACGTAATCGGTTGTGATTCCCGGCTCCGGCCTGGCATCCTGCCCTTATGGGGCAGCAGCCAGGGAAGTTTGTTGGCGACCAACGGAGGCCGAGTCTGCCTGCTCTGAACTTCATCAAGAGCGGAGGGAAGAGGGACTCGTCGCGCCATGGACCTCAGCCCTGCAACGTGTTTGCAGTTCATGGTAAGGAAGTTGAGCTTCAGTTCCTGATTTTGGTTCCTTTTGGCTTTGGACTTCTACATTTTTTGATATTGTGCAGCAGGAGAATAGGAAGTCAGGGCTTAGATCATCGCTCTTGCATCATTAGTGTTCTGTTTTTATCAGAGGCTGAAATTCATGTTCGTTTCAAATTGGAGTCTTGGGAGTAGAAACTGTTATTTTTGATAAGGATAAATATACAAGCTGTTTAAAGTGAAGTTTTCTGGCATACAATTTTGATTTGATCATGAAGTCAGACAGTATTCTGCTCAATTTAATTCATTCTTGATAGTTTTCCTAGACTTCAGTGGTTTGGTCTAAATCAGTGTGAACTAGAGTTAGGCAATATGTAAGGAAGAAAAGATGATGAGCTGCGCTGTTACAGCACATCCTGAGGTGTTCTTCACCGCTTATACCACAGCCGACAATTTCAATTTTTAATTTATTCATCAATGACAGATCATTAACCAAGTTAGTTTCTGTTATCACTTGCGTTATAGCAGCTATAAACATTATTCTCTTACTAGCTTCCCTTTTTTTTCTCCTCTCTCTTGGAGTTGGAGTTCGTAATACAAAGAATGCAGCTTGTCAACATTACAAGATACGAAAAAAGTGCCAAGCTTAAAGTTCTCTGTCATAAAGACTTTCTCTTGATGGAAAAACTACTGACTTTTACAAAGCAGTGGAGATTTCATACAGAAAATTTCACTATATCAACAAGTGTATGTTTTTCTTGGTTAAAAAACAACACTTTTGTATGTGCTCATTATTAGCCTTAGGTTATGTAGCTCATCTACCATACAAGTGAATGAGCTGTTACTATAGAAACGATAACGCATTAACATTAACCGATCATTTGAGTTGCAGTTGGAACTATTGTCAGAGCTGCTGCTATAGCGATTTTATCAACACCATCTGACCAATCAGAAATGCAAATTCATTATATATAGAAAAAGACATATTTAACTACTAAATCTTGCATGGTTAAACAGTGTGATTTGGCGAGGATGGAGAAAGTGATGGAAAAAGGAAACCTCTGTGATTAACCTAAACGGACTGATAGTATTTATGTCACTGAGGATAAACAGTGTGACCTGATCATCCAAAAACTCAGGGTAATTCCTTGACTGCCTTTACATCCTGCTCTGAGATGTCTATCCACAGTTCACTGTGACGTGTGCCGTTGATGACAGGGTCAGTGCTGACACATCTCTTTTGTTCAGGACGCATGCCGAGCGCGGCTGTCCTGAGCAGTTCCTTCCCATAACATACTCATTGTCACGGCAGGCAGAAAGATGTCAGATCTGCGGATCTGCTGTTGCGCAACCGGAGGCTGATGACTTGCGGTTGAGTTGGCAAACAAAACCTCCTGCCAGCTGCCAGTAAGCCGAGAGCGAGCAGCAGTTCTTGTAAAGTGGCAGGAGGGTCAACGTGGTTAGTGGTGCTATCTTTCAGTGCTGTTTCCGAATCAGTTCGGCTCTTTTGTTGGGAGATCCGCATGCTTGAGTAAAGGCAGGGCCGTTTCAGCATTTACACTGGTATTATGAAGACTCCTCCTGGCTGGAGCTGTCTCTCACCGAGCAGGTTCGAACTCCACACGCTCTGTAGTGAGACAAGCAAAGACCTGTCTGACTGCACCGCTGCATCCGCCGAAACACTCGTATGCATAGAGCTTCATTTACAAGTCAAAGGTGTACAGTAACATTACCTGCATGTGTGTATACGCTCTGGATATCTGAGGCGTTTCTGTAAAAGATATGTGCATTGTGATCTCTCTGTGTGTGTGTGTGTGTGTGTGTGTGTGTGTGTGTGTGTGTGTGTGTGGAGACAAATTATTCTCTGTTTGAATGATTCTTCAATGCAGCAAATGTCCTAATTAAACTTTTACCTAACCATGGTTCTTTTCATTGAGAAATATCAGCTATACCAAACATTTCAAATAAATATTTCAAATAAACACACCGGACTAAATCACTTTAAAAATGTGTCAATTTTGATTTCTTAAGATTTTTGCATTTGAATGCATTGGTCTATAATGTTATTCTATTATAGACGCACCTTATCATTAGCTACACACTATATATTTGTGCCGCATAAACCACAGAAGATGAAAATTGTGTCACTTTCTTGGCTCCCCAGAAATCTGTTTGCCTAGGCTGGTTACGCAATACGTAGCATAATAACGTATTGCGAGCTAGTTAGCAGGTGCAGCATGTTAAGTTTAAATGGAAGTCAGTTTTCCAGACATGTTTTCTCATTGACTTAATATGCTTTTGCTAAGGCCGCGGCTTAATGCATAAAAAAAAAAAATTCATCTTCTACATATCTTCCAGGTTATTTGTGCAAGTAAAGAATAAAAAAAAAAAATACTGACTATTGCACGTTTAAGCCAAATGACTTTCTGTTCACCACATATGCTCACTACATACCAGGGTTGGGCAATGTGGTGGTGAAATCGGCTATCATGACGATCATGGAATTGGCGCTAATCCATGACAGCTGATCGCTCATTTTGGGGGAAAAAAGGCTAGAAAACAAGAGAGATGTGTGTTTAAATGGTTTATTAAAATATCACACTGTTGGATTGTGTCCAATGCTGAATGCACGCTAGCCCCGATTTCTGTCGCAGACTAATTTTTTTAGGGATTCGAGACAAAACACGTTGACAAACTGCAAAAAACAAACAAACAAAAAAAAAAACATTACATGATTACTGGCAATGCACAGTATAAAAATATGTTTCTTTGCACTAAACTTCCAGTTCTCTTTGCAGAACAGGCAGTCTTCGCTGTCTGCATCTCCTCAACCAATTCTCTTAATTCGTGTTTTTCTTCTTTCCATACAAAATAGTACAGATCAACATTTTATGAGAAGCATGCTTCATTGGGAATCTCTCCAGGTGAAAGATAGTGTAGTGTGTGATCCTTGTCTGGGATCGCTTGTGTAAGGTGTACACCACAACATTCGCAAAACAGCTGCAAAACAGCTGATCTCAAGTGATAACCTGCAGGGTTGTTTGTAGGTATAAGTGATATAAGCATTCACGTAGGGCTCCAGGGCCACCAGGGGGCCTCATAAGAATGCTGGATTTATTAATTCCCATTGAATTTATTTATTTATTTATTTATTTGCTTACTTACTTACTTTTCGCCAGTGTATCCAGTTGATATTGAGAATCATGATACTACATCTGGTATTGGTGCCAAAGTCAAAATTCTGATATCGTGACAACCGTTGTTCTGGGTAAATACTGATAGTCAGTTATATATTGCAATGTTTAACATTCAGTTTCAGAATATTGTCAGTTTTTGTTCTGCTGCTTTGTTGTATCGGTGTACTTTGCTTTGTGTTAGCTTCATACCCAGATTCCTCTCCAGGCCAACAGCTGTTCTGAACATGTATGGACTGCGGCGGAGTGGACTGTGGCGTTTTTCAGTCTGCCCCCCTCTTTCTTCTTCTTGGCTGGAACTCATGGAATCTGCACAGTCTAGACACCAAAGCTCTCGCCCCATGATTCCTATGGGTCTTGAAGACATGGGTTTGTTTTCAGCTGGAGGGATTGTGATGCAGGCGCCTCGGCCTGGTAATTTCCGACCAGCTGTTGAGCCACAGAGACTCTTTTCCTTGTCCAGCTTCTGCTGGATGTGCACTCAATCATGTATTCCTTTTGTTTTTGGAAATGCCATGCCACCGTATGTGTATGCGTGTGTCTCACAGAAGAGTGGGATGATGAAATGAAAACTGCTCACTTGCAGTCTTTTAGATTTTTTTCAACTTTATGTTGAACCTCTATAGATCTGGGATAGTCCTAACCACGATATATTCTAATGAAAATGCTTTATAAATTTTACTGATCAGTATTGCTACTTTGGGGCTCTAAATGACTTTGGATCTCTAAATTTTTGTGATGCATCACTGTTTTTCTCTGCTCCCCTCTTGGCCAACTAAAGGAGCTTTCAGACACTTACTCATGAACCAAATCAAGAATAACAAAAACGGGTATCTTGAACATGGCATCCTATGAAAAGTCCCTTCATGGCCTCAGAAGCATGACCACAAACTCAGGCCTTGGGTCACTTACTGCAAGTGCTTACCCTACCAAGCTTGCTTTCACGTCTCATACTTTTTCTTTTCTTGACTTGAGACCATTATTGTACCTATCAGTGACTGACTTTAATATCTTCCCTTTAAAGGAATATGCTAACATCTTTCTCTGTTTCCTGTATCTATATGTGCAGGAACCACGTACGAGAATTTCAACACGGTTCTCTGTAGTGAGAGCTCCAACTTTGGAGTAATGTAGTAAAAACCCAAAAGGTTCCGGTTACTTACACTTTCTTGAAGGTTTTGTCGTAACCACATGCCCTACACTTGTAACACTTTATCATAAATTCTTCCCTCTGGAACGTAGTCCCACATCAATGGTGTGACAGAAAAGCATTCTCTCTGCCTTCGGGAGATGTTTGAATCCTGACGATGCCACAGCTGACAGGGGACAAGGGACCAGCATTGGTGGGAGGGATGGCATGCTCGATCTCTCTCTCCTGTCAATTACAGCAACACTGGCCAGTCATATGCATCTGTGAGCTCATGTATGCGGAAGAGGGTGGATAGCGCTTTTCATCTGAGTGTGTTTTGCTGCCCTGTGTCACTGTCATTGCCAGGTAATCAAAAATATCCAAAAAAAGTAGTCCCACTTCAGAAATTATAAATTATACAAAACTAATTCACAAATACCTTTGACTGTAGAATTCATAAAAGCATTCTTCAGTAATCCTTGTTTTGCATACATATTTTTTTGATGGGATTCACCGACTGTCCTTTCATCGTAAGTGAGTTTAACGTGTTCTGTGTTCTTTCCTTGTCAGCATTTTTGAGTGTGGTAATCACACACACGCTACAGATGCAGTAGTTCAAGATTTAAAAAAAAACACACACAAAAAAAAACAAAACAAAACAATGAAGTATTCCTTTAAGATTTTCACTTACACTTTATCTCAAAGCACTTAATCAGTGAAATATTCACTGTCCTAGTATGTCTAAAGGAATAATAAAAAAAATAGAAAACAAGGCCATTAAAACTATAATTTGTTACTGAAATGATTTTTTTTTTTTTTTAGAACTTGAACCTAACAAAGGGTTCACTGGTGTTTTCATTAAAACTTGATATCTGTGGTTTGGGGAAAATAATACACATTAACCCCAGTGATGACAAACTCTGGAGAACTAATGGATGCAGATGTTAATGTCTTACTGACCCTGTTATACAGAGACCTTCTGGCATTTCTAAATCCACTGAGAGGGATTGACGTTCGTGTGTGCAGAAGTGCAGAGCTCAAATAATACAGCCTGTTTTGAAGGCATAGTTGAACACGGGGCAAGCCACAGCAGTGGAGTCAGGAATGTGACCTCCTGTGCATTCCTCTCAAGTGTGTCTCTCTCGCTGTTGCTCTCTTTTTTTTTTTTTTTTTTTTTTTTTTTGCTATCTTTCACTTTCTTGATCTCTCTTTGACATCGGCATGTGGATATGTGTGTATTTACAGCAGAAGGGTTATTGTATGTTAACATTTGCTTGAAGATGGGAGATTGGTTTTTGTTTTCATTTTTTTTGAACAGATGAATATTTCTCCAGTGTTAAAGAGATATCTTACAGTGTGTGTGTGTGTGTGTGTGTGTGTGTGTGTGGTCAGGTTGTGGTTTGTCTTTGAGCGGGAAAGGCCATGTATACAGTTAAGGGAAGTAAGTATAAGACACGTTAGTTTTTAGTTATTTGACATACTTTCACTGCATATATTTACACAAGTAATGTCTTTTGACTAGGAGAAAAGTATTCAGACACTATATTAAAATACATATAAAGGTAAATGTTACATAAAAATAAATCAGGTTTTAGATATAAATGCTGCAAAAAAAAAAAAGTGTCATTATAAAAGATGTTGCCATTGATTGGGAAGATTTCACGTAATCATGATGAAGTTCTCAGGGACAGCATTATGAAACAACGCTCGAATGGAAAAAGTTACAGAGCCATAGCAATGACTTTAAACATTCCTGCCTGTACAACTGGCTTGATAATATGCAGGTGGAAATTTCATAAAACCACAACTAATCGTCCACGGGCAGGTGTGACATGCAAGATTTCAGAACGCGCTCTCAGACTAATGATAAGGAAGGTAAGAGAGAAGCCAGCAGTCACTCGAAAAGAGTTGCAGGACGACCTGAAAGCAGCCAGAACAGCACTTACACAGAGAACAATAAGCGATGAACTGCATCACCATCATCTCCGTTCACGCAAAACTCCTCTGCTAAAAAAGAATTAGAGATGAGAACAATACTCTCTGGTCAGATGAAACATAAATAGAACTTTATGGCAATAATTCAGCTTGTCATGTTTGAGAAAGAAGGGTTGTGCATATAATCTCAAGAAGACCATCATACCTACATAGAAGTACAGAGTGTGAGCTTCATGACATGGGGCTGCTTCTTTGCTAACAGTAGTGGAGCAATACACGTTATCAAAGGAAACACGAATGGAGCGGTGTACCAGGATATATTACAGGAGAATTGATTCTCATCAGCCAGAAAACTGGGGAATCGATGGATGTTTCAACAAGACAACGACTCCAAACATGCAGCCAAAATAACTGAAGACCTTGCATGACCTAGCCAAACTCATGACTTGAATCCTATTGAAAATTTATGGAGGATTTTGAAATTGTGAGTCCATCACATCACTCGTAACCTTGGGGAATTGAAGCCGATTTGCCAAGAGGAATGGTTCGAAATTCAACCACAATGCTGCAAAAAGCTAATCATTTTTTACCATAGATGTCTTGAAGTTTTGCAACAAAGTACCTACAAAGTCAAAATACATTATGGGTGTTAATTTGAAGTGGATATATGCAATGGATGTGCACTAAATAACAAAAAACAAAAGAATCTGAATACTTATTTCCCCTTACTGTAAGTGTGTGCTTGTTTTTTTTTTAATCAAATGATTGTTGAGGTGCATTATCTAATATAGGAGATTTTAAGTTTTTCTAATTCTGAATAATGTTGGATGTTGTTCTTTATAGTACAGTATTTCTTTTTTTGAGACCAGCACGATAACCCCTCTGTTAATCCTGATGATCACATTCACACTAAGTGTATCAAACTTTTTAAATATGAGGGCTGTTCTCTGAAAGGATGTTTGGAATTACAGTTTAGGCAGTGAAATGATGAAAAACATCCCAGCTTTGCCTCTTGCATTTCCAATGCGTCTCCCCAGCACAGTGTGTTGTAAGCAAAGTCGCCAGGCTTCAGCTGGATTTATTTAACTCTAATACACTCTCAGGATGAGAGAGAGAGAGAGAGAGAGTCAGTGCTGTAGTTATTACGAAGCTCTCTGCTCCTCTGGCCTCTGCTGTCTCTGCCAGTGCAACATCTGCAGGACATCTCAGCATTGTCCTGCACATATAAAGCGTCTCATTGCCTCTTTTCGGTCATCGTTTAAATTTTAGGTTGTAAAATGACACATGGTGTGTCGTTTTACAACCTAAAATTTAAACAATAACCAATTATTCAATTATATCATTTCATATGGGACAAGTCATTAGCAGTTTTGTCATTTGGGTTGGTATTTCTTAAGTTTGGTCTTTTCTGATTATGTAAAGAGGTCTGTGTTTATTAACCATGTGATTACAGTTCATACATATATATATATATATATATATATATATATATATATATATATATATATATATATATATATATATATATATATATATATATTGTGTGTGTGTGAGAGAGAGAGAGAGAGAGAGAGAGAGAGAGAGAGAGAGATAGGTAGATAATATCATGGATATGACTGTTTTTTTTTTTTTCCTTTTTTAACATTTTTTTTTTTTATTACAAACTGACAGGAAGCAGCTGATTTGATGTTAAGAAATGGAGCCAAACCATAGCAGGAAAATGACTCCCATAGGATAACAGAGCAATTTGTTTCTTCCTTTAATTTGTCACCTAAGGGTAGTTTCGTCCCTCTTTCAGGATTGTATTCGAGAATATGGCAAGTTTGTGCTTGGAATAGAAGTCACCATGGACCGTCTAATGCCTTTCTCCAGAGCTGAAGTTTTGCAAGCACAACATTTGTTATGTAAAGAGATACTATCAAAGCACTAGCTGATTTTAATCTATTGCTAGGTAGAATTTCTCCCAAATGATAATCAGATGTGTTTCTAATTACCTAAGTGATTTGTTTATTGAATATAAAACGCAGTACACGTAGGAACAAACCAGCTTCCATGCACAGATTACTGCCATAAACCGTTTACTGCTATTTACAGACCTGGTTTCTGTTCTTCAAAGCTATAGTGGAGTTGAGATCATCTCAAACGCTAGCGTTCACAGCTATCTTATCTGGCCTGTCTGTGTGTTACAATGTTTCTGGGAAACCGGTGCTGCATGTTGGGCCCCAGCTCTGATTCTGTCTTTATCTTTGCTCTCAATCCCACTCTTAATTTCTTCCATGTGACTGTGTTTGGTTTTGTCTTGTCACCCACGCAGTGATTTGGAAACAATAGCCTTTGTAAATTCAAAGCTGGGCCAAAAGGATAAGAGATATTGGAGAAGATGAATATCCTGCAGTGTTGTGTAATGCCTTTAACTATCTGATACGGCGTGAGGGCCAGATTGATATGGCAGTCTATTTTCCACAGTATTTTTAAAGCAGAGAGTTTAACATTTCATGCACTCTTTTGCTACAGTGTTGATTTTGTGCCATATTTAAACACTGCTACGATCAGTGGTGGGTATAAATGAGAAAGCTAGTAGAGATCGTCAAGCTGCAAATGACTGTGGCGTCTCAGAGAGCACATGTTCATGTGTCATCTTTAAGGCAACTGTAGATCTTGATATCTTTTAGATCTTTACGTGCCGTGATGGTGAGCTGGTTTTATTTGGTCAGTCAGTCTTTAACACATCCAAACAAAAGTAAAACTGTGACTTTAGAAAAAGGAAACACTGACTGAAAAGACTGTATGCAAGTTTACATTGAGTCATGTCAGTTTTCGTAGTACAAATTTGTAATTTTTTTGGGCTGTCAGCTATTCCATCTGTAAGTTTACAGTTGTGGACAAATCAATAGCAAAATCTTACCCCTTATGGACTTTTGAAAAACAAAAGCTTTCATTCAGGATGTATCAATGTTTAAACATGATGCGCTTGATAGTGGTGTGATGCAACTCGATGCTGTAATTATAGAGTAATTATACTGTTATTGAATACTACCGCCTGCTGAACTACACACATCAGCCGATCTTTGTGTCTGTATGAACACGTGGACCTACTGACGAAACCTAGCAAAATATAGTTCAGCGCAAAGCCATCATGTAAAGTAACTATAGTTACGGTTAAATAGTATCATTAATAGAGAACTCGAGGGCAGATGACCTGAGAGTGATGATTAAAAGAGAGCGAGAGGTGCTGTGATTTCCGAGAACACAAAGCTCTTTGCATAGGTTCAGCAGTGACGTGTGCTCGCGTTGCTCAATTTTGAGACTTTGGGAGTGGGAATAAGATGCATGATTAATCTCTGCCATTTTGGGAATTTTACTTTGAATGGGATCAGTGAGTCTGTTTCCAGAAGAAAGGAGATTGGTCAAGAGTGACCAGTCATCCCATGGGAAATTCATCTTGACTCGCGAGCGTAGCCTCATGCAAAAGCTTCTCTACACGTACAATTTGCTGCTCACAAATACCTTACGCTCGATGTTAATATGCACACAAACAACTAACACTGTTGTGTTTACTAAACAAGTAACTCTCCTGTTAGCACAGGACCCAGTCAACTCGCAGTTCCAACATACCAAGAGAAAATAACGATGCCAGCCAGACACGAATAATATCTTTTACATGTCAGGATAGAACACCGCAGCTCATAGCCGAAGCTTTGTCCAACTGACTCATTCATCAGCATTAATGCACTTAACTAGCTAACTAGCTTGCAATTATTACATTATATTAGCACTTTTTATCTTATTTACTCAATTTTCAGACAACCTAAACATGAAACTGGGCAGCACACTGGAGCTTTTACTAACTACATTACTAACTAATGGATTCATGATGTGTCCATCCCTGCTAATATAATTTTTTTGGCTATGTCCCCCACTACTAATTTGACCCAGTGTTATTAATTCTCAGCACTCATGGAATGAAGTCACTTTGGCCACACTTGTTGGCTCCAAATCGATTAGCACCCTCCTTTGTGCCCTTCTTTCATTACATGTGCACCATGCTAGAGAGGATCTTGGCACTGAGCAAGCTAATCCCAGGCCTGAAATGGCCCAGATGCCCAGACAGAATTCTGAGAAGGAACCTAGGATAAACACTGTCACATAGCTTGGCTGGTTGCTGCATGTCTGCTATTTGGGACTCGCCAGCCTTTTTTCAAGTGGTGCTGCTGTGATAGATGTGGAGGAAATGTTCGCAAAATACACTATGAATCATAAATAGGCTTTTTTTTTTTTTTTTTTTTTTATGTGCCTAAAACAACATAGTGGCCTACAAATATATCACAAAATCATTATATAATTATATTGGCTTGACAGAGCCAACATATACTGTTCTTCATAATCATCTTCTTATTATTATTGTTATACTCGAAAATTTGTACATGGGTCTCAATTTTAAAGCTATGAAATTTGGCACAGGTTTACATCGCTTATGGGAATAGGTCGCTTGTGTTTTGCGAAAAGATCAGAACTGTGGTTGCCGTGTAGAAACACTCCAAATTGCATTTTTTCCCCCATATAAATACATGGGAAATGTTTCCTGGTCCTGCTTTCGCACAATTTGAGTGTTTCTTCATTCAGACGTCCTGAATATATTTAAAAGAACTGCATTGCTCCACCTTCTAGAACCCTAGCAACCATCTGGACTATGATAGCAACCAATTAACATCCTAGCAACCACCTGGGACCCCAAGACAGCCACCTAGCAGCACCCTAGCAACCAGCTGGACTATGATAGCAACCAATTAACAACCTAGCAACCAGCTAGACTATGATAGCAACCAATTAACAACCTAGCAACCAGCTGGACTATGATAGCAACCAATTAACAACCTAGCAACCAGCTGGACTATGATAGCAACCAATTAACAACCTAGCAAACCACCTGGGACCCCATGATAGCCACCTATCAATACCCTAGCAACCAGTTGGGATAGCATTGCAAATACCTTGCAACAGCATGGCAATCACCCAGCAAAACCTTTAACCTTCTAAATGAGACTACTCCTTTCTCTTAACTAGTATAACATAAGTGAGATGCAAGTAAGCTCTTCACTGTGCTGCCCAGCTGCTTTTTAATTTTGCCCCGGAAACCTAAGTGGCTCAGCCAGGTATCTACTTCAGTGCATGAATACAGAATGAGGGAATCTAACTTTTACGTGATCAGGTAGCACATCGTGTTTGTCACCATGACAGAAAGTCAGCAAGTTTCTGGCGAACGTTTCGGCTTGAGATGTGGCTTTCTGTCTTCACATTACATGTCAAAGTTATTATTTTAGTGTCTTTATTGTGATATAGGTGAAGATCAATCCAGGTTCCTGAGTAGCAATTCCAAGTTGCAGTTTTTTTTTTTTTTTCCCCCGAAGTTCTACGACCTTGACTAGAAAGCAGCATTGATTTTCCCTAAATCAACGTGGGTAGAGCGGATAGTAGCGATAACACCAACTAACAGTCTTGACATTTTAAAAGCAGCATGAGGTTTCGTCTTGCGTGTACTGTATGGTTTTATACAAGGCTGTGTTTGTGTTTGCAAGCGAGTGATGTCAGGCGTGCTGTGATGTCCCTGAGGCATCCTGCACCTGGCTAATGTTTCCCCTCTCCATTAAGCCACAAAAGCCTGCAGACTTTTTCATTTGAAGAAGTGGGTCTACATTTAAAAAAAAAAAAAAAAAAAAAAAAAAAAAAAAGAGTAAAAGTTTCCTTAAAGGGAATATCTAGTTGTGTCTAGGCTTTAGTAGGTGTGCAGTAAGTTATTTGCCTTTTATTTACTTGTGCCCTAGGGTTTGGAAAAAGAAGAGAGCTAAAAAGAAGGGTTGAAAAAACAGAGGACGGAGGGAGGGGGATGAGAGAGCATACCGGGGACGTCAGCTAACTGTTAACATACTGAGCGTGGCATTATATAAATCGTAATGAAGTGATTCTCCTGTGAGCTCATCACTAAACAATGTGCTTCATGTTTCTCCATCTGAAATCTCCTCCTCCCTCGGCTGTTTCTAAACCTTGCACTCAAACTTTAAAGCTTCTCAGGTGCTTTTTAAAATCTTGAGTTTTTCCTTAATTTGTGTATGAGCTTGGAACTAGGCTTAGCCACGTGTTTTACATTCTTTTTTGCATGATTGAGATAAAAGGTATGATTCTGCATGCAAAACACTGCTTCTGCAGTAATTACTAATGAAAGCAGGGTCATTTTGTGCATCTAGCGAAATCTGTGTTTTTCTTCTTCTTTGGTATAAATTGTTTCCAGAGATTGATATTGTCGATGATGCAAACCAGGTGTCTTGCAGGACCCTGAAGCAAAGTCCTTTTGTGAAAACTTTAATCCTTTTACCAAATGTAAAGCAAAAGTTCCTTGCTGAACCAAATCCACTATTTGATTAACAGAATAATTTGCTGTTTTCTAATCTCTGTATAAAGCGTACATGCAATTTAATTGATATGATCTACACGTTGACCTTTTTTGGTATGCCGCTCAGGAACGCCGCTTGTTTTTCAGCTCCGTTTTTACTGTAAATGAAGTGGGGTAGCCGGAATGCCACAAAGTCCTTGTTGCAGTCTAGGTGGTACGGCTCATTTCATACCTTAGTTCTATTCTCATTCCCTTGGCCAGACTACAGACGTGGAATTGTATCATTGTCATATTTTCTGTTGTTTTCGCTCCCTCAAGACTGGAAAGTCAAGAGAATGTCTTAGCGGGCCAACGCGGCTCTGGACTCCGGAGCGGCCCAGGTTCCCGCCTGTCTGGAGACTCCAGTTGACTGGTGTAGAGAGCGGTGATGTCAGCTCCAGAAACATTAATACCTCTTTTCCACATGCTCATGGAGAAGGATCAGAGCTTGGAAATGAATTTTAACTAGGATTTGCATCTTGTGCAGGAATTAACCCTGATTCTGAAAATGAACTCTAAGTGATATTTGTACACATGTTCAAAAATAAGTGCATGCTTTTAAAGTCATCTGTATATTAAAAACAGGCTAGCTAGGTTTTTCAAAATTAGCAATGTCTTCCATTGGCCCTAAATATAAAAATTGTGATAATTTTTTTATATTTATATTATCCAGCTCTAGTTTCAGGTCATTGAATCCTGATGGCAATCACTGGAAATTAATCATCCACTTAAATGACAAATAACTGTGCTTTAATACATACAGATACTGTGGAGCTGGCGAGTGAAATCTTTTCCTTAGCGACACACTTCACTTACCATGTCTTTACGTAATAAAGTCTGCCTGATTTAGAAGGAATGCTTTAGCTAATGTCAAAGATGATCTGTTTCTGATCAATTCCAGCTCTTGGTGCACTCATTAATAAATCTAATATAAGATGACAGAGACCAGATTTACTAATCCTGATAATTACATTAGAACTGGTTTAGTGTTGCTGGGTTGAGTTATCTGTGATAATTGCACACTCATCAAAAAATACCATATAGTTTATCAAAATCCCGATCATGATTATAAAATGAATAATCAAATATTAAAAAGTAAACGTTTTTAACTGATGAAATGAAGTAGTCATGTTTTCTAAAACTGTTGCACCATTTTACCTGAAAACATCAATCTCTGTAAGTTTTCTGCTCATATTCATGTCTAATCCTCAAAAAATGGCCAAGCTTGACCAGTTAGGTTTTTAAGTCCAAACATCCAAAATAGTTGAGTGTTGCCAAAAAAGTTGAATAGTAAAATAGAGTTTTAAACAAAATGGAAAAAAAACAAAGGCATCATCACTTCACCGTTTAGCTTGACTGATGACAAAAATGCCATAATTAGTCAACAAGACACAATTGAATATTTTGCAATGCTCAGATATTTTGGATTTTATTCAATTTTTTCAGTTCTCAGATCAGTCTGTTGCTTGGTTAGCCTCACTACTCAAACAAAACAGAAAGAGGAATGCTTGCCATGACATTTTACAGCACACTTGCCATTATTCTATTCTTTCAAGCTGTAAACATTTGAGAAGCGAGGGAGAAGGGGCTAAAAATCGTGCCGTGCGACAAAAGGCAGATTCCTGCTCTAACTGTCTCATAGCCTGACTCGTGGCCAGAGAGAGTGCCTTGGTGTCCCACTTTGTTGATGTGTGTGTTTAAAAGTGTGTATGTTTCCAAGTGTGTGTGTGTGTGTGTGTGTGTGTGTGTGTGTGTTTTGGGGGAGGTGGGAGGATCCAGCCAGCTGATGTCATTCAGTCCAGCAGGCAGCGCCTGAAAGGGGCCCTTTGTTGGCAGAGAGCAGCTCCAGCACTCGGCTTCTCCTGCTATCGCACTCCCAAGACGTCAGAATGGCACAATCGAGACAGTACCTCTTCATGACAAACTTTTAACTTTGCTCCTTGATCAACTTGGGGAAAGTTTTTTTTTCGTGTTTGGATGTGGTTTTTTTTTTTTCTTTCTTTTTTTCCAGTAAAAATGATTAGGCAGAGCTGGAATGGGGAGAAAATGGAGCCTCTCACACAGGAAAGTCGGTAGAAGAGATCCGTAAAAGTCATAAAGTGGATGCAGCTGTGGAGTCCTGCGATGTGGATACCAGCTTTCACTCTGATAAATTGATTTCTTAGTTTTCTTGACTTTGTTTTTAAATTATTTTTTTTGTTATGGGTTTAGACTGTTAGTGAGCTTTTGGATGACCGATAACTAAGACGTTAAACTCGGCGGAAAAAAACTTTTTCTTCTAAAGCAGGATTGTACAAATCAAATGAAAATGTTGGAAATCTGTCTAAAATTGGTGGGGTGCAAATCAAAAAAAGGCCTCTCATCTTCCAGCTATAACCTCCAAGGTAAGAATTTGGGATTGCGTGGGAGCAGCACGAGAAAGTTAGTCTGGCTTTTTGTGTGTGTGTGTGTGTGTGTGTGTGTGTGTGGTGTTGGTCTTCATGAAGAATCTGTTACAGACGAGTGTAGTCGAGGGAACTCTGGGTTGATGGTCTTCTGAAAATCATAGGTTTTGGCAAATCTCGAGGCCTCTGAGCTCTTCTCTGCCTGGCCGTTTGGAAAGTGGAGGAGGGGGAATGAGAGAGAGAGAGAGAGAGAGAAAGAGAGCAAAGCCAGACACTCTGGCTCACAGCAAAAGAATCGGGGGGAGGTAAAAAGTCAGGGAGGAGAGAATACTAGGAAATCTGACTCCAGCCTGATTGCCTGCATATGTTCAGTGTAAGCAAACGTTCAATTGTGTATAGAAATTCACACTCCCCTGTGTATGTATAGGAAAAGGTGTTCTGCTTTGTGTTTACACTTGTGTATGTTGCCATGGAGTTCTTTCCAAAAAAAAGCGGGGAAAACGGTTTAAAACTTTTCTGGACTTTCCTTAGATATTTAGCAATCGAGGAGTTTTTCTGGGAACCACATGCTCCATGTGTCCTATTGCGTGGTCTAGTTAGTTAGCAGTAGAGGAAAATATGCAGTTAACCAGAAATCTCGAAACTGAAAAAAGAAAGTTAAAGTGAAAATCTAAAGGAAAAAAAAAAAGTTTGAAAAAAAAAAAGTTGGGAGAAAAAAAAAAGAAAAAAAAAAGCTATGATTATGGCCTTAAAATGATCTAATTAAAACTCATGGTATCTGTTTTAAAACAAAGTTAGGTTTTCGTTTGTTTGTTTGTTTTTTGTTTTGTCTTCTCATTAGTTCTTGTTTCTTTGCTAGTCTTTTTTTTTTCTCTCTCTTTTTTGAGATTTTGCCATCACTGTACCTGCTCCAGCCTTCACTCTTTTTTTTTTTTTTTTTTTTTAATATATATATATCTGTCTATCTGCCTCCATCACTGTTTTCTTTGTGCATGATCCACTGTGTATTTGGTGTTATGACAAAGGAGCCATGGGGTGAGCAGCGCTTAAGAAGTTTCCAGCCCAAATTACACTTTATGCCCTGAGGGAGAATCAGAAAAATAAAACTTTCAAATGGAAAAAAAAAAAAAAAAAAAAAGACATTTAAAACTGTAGGTTGCTACCTATACATTCAATTTGCATTCAATGAGTTGTTCTCATTTTTTTTCTTGTTGATTTTAATCTAAAAAACAAGAAATCTTAGTTTGTTCTAGAACCAAATAATAAACTAATTAAGGGAATTAGAGGTTAGGTTTTTATTTATTCAATCAAATTCATCCAATTTTATGTATCCAGATTTTCCACACACAGCAGCAAGATGAATGCTGAAGCACATTATATAGTTTATAAAGGCGTCAGTATGATCACACATCAGCTTTAGGAAGATATGTTGTTGTAATTGTTGTTAATTTAATAAGTTTGTACTGTATTCTTGCTTCACATGTATGTTTTACTGTATGAATGTTGTGTAGCAATATAGAAGACCATCGCTGAGCTATGCTAATGCTCCAGGCCATGTGTAATCCTCATGTGGCTTTTACAATTCAGTAACAGTTAAGAAAAAAAAACATGTTATGAAATATGTCTTTATTCTATAAATATCAATTATTCTTACTAATAATCACAGCTATATTACAATACCGTGTAGGTTGCTAACTGCAGGATGTAGTTTTCATGTAACTACTTTTAATCGTTTTAGAGCAGCACATATTTTTGAAACAGAATATTTTGTTTTATGGTTTATTTCCAGTTTAAGTGGTAAATTTATATGGTTATGATCCATGTCATGAGTTGGTTAAAAAGAAATAGTTCTTTAGATTCACTTGAACAGAAACAAAAATGAAAATCGCCTAAAGTTTTTAAACCGGAAATGAAATGACCAGATGTACACTGACCTCTGAAATACAACGTTCTTGCAGTGACGTGAGTCACCTCGAAAAACCTAAAATAGTAATAGAAATTCTGAGCTATTGGTCGAATTTGGCTCAAGTTTTCCTACCCATATGCCAAACATCATCCCACCAACTTAGACACAAAAGAAAGTCTGGTTACAATGAGTGACCGTGAAGCCAGCATTAACCCTGTGTCATTATTAGAGGAAGTGGAGGAACATGGAACAATATCCGTGAAGGTCAAATCCCTTTATCCTCTACTGTGGTCATGTCAAAACAATACTAAAACTACAAAGAGCTAGCAAAGAAAACGGCAGCATGACAAAGCTCTAACAAACTAAAGATAAATATTAGTCTAGTTATTGAGAGGTGGCTGGAGTTTAATCCTCTGAAGAGGATTAATGGAGAAATTCTGTTGTAGAGGAATTGTTACAATTTAAACCTTATAAGCAGAAATGTTAAGTGTTTGTATAGATAGTTCTAATAGGAGTTATTTTTATGTCTGTTTCACTTTAAGTGTTCAGTTTTAAGTGTTTTTGCATCGCTAAATCATTCTGATAATAATTTTTAAAATTCATTTCAGTAAACGTGTGTAAATTATTGGTAGTGATCCGAACACAGCAATCCAGATTAATCTTGTGTGGTATAACGTACTTCAGTTTAATTTACACGATACTACACTGGCACAATATCCAGTGATGTTTAGTCTGAATACCAGATCTGACGATTTTTATGCATTTTGCTTAGGAGCTCAGAGTACGTTAGTACGAATTATTGCTCAAAAATATGCCAAAAAGAGCAGACTTTTTCTCCTTAATAAAACAAGAGATGAGCCAGTTGACATGTGAATCTGGAATGATTTGCGCAGGTAATCTGAACTCTTTGATATTATTTGACATTTCCTGGAACATCTCAGTTTTCCGCTGAAAGTGAAAAAGGATGAAAATTTTAAGTGTCAAATCTACCACTTTACAAATAATGATAATGTTGATAATTAGAAAGTTCTTCCTCGGTCAACGCTCAGATGCATTCAAACACTTTGAGCAGCAGCAGATTCACAGAGAAAATGTCATCTAGCTGACTTTTTTGCGATTGCCTCTTGCCTCTGCCACCAAGCAGTTCCTGACTACACAGCTAATAATATTATTATGCCCTCACGTACTCTGCTTAAACCTGAAATGGTAGAAATGCTTGGGGTTTTTTTTTTGTCTTTTTTTCGGCTATCGGTTCTGGACGATTAAATTGTTTATTGTGATTTTTTAATGGAATATCTTGAGCAGGTAAAAATGATATTGCACAAGTTGTTATTGTGCAAACCATAAATATTCTTGGTCTAATCTGTTCAACTTGTGAAATTTAGTTGTTTTTTTGTAGTTGTTTCAGCTGGCTAGTTAAGATTGGCTAGCTGATATGTGTATATTTGGTTGACTTCAGTCTTCAGAGCTCAGTCGTGTCTGCTGCATGATTTGGTATTTTAACTCAGCTCTGTGTTTTGGATCGCTGGCTCTGTTACTGTTATTGAGAGTGAAGGGATTTGCTCAGCTTGTCCAGATATTCCTCAACATCCCTAAATCCCCCAAAGTTACGTACTGTACCTTAAATTCGACAAACTGGGGAGGATTTACATTTCTCTGATGTGAGAATATCCAGCCCTTGTTTGCCTGGTTTTTGACTAACAGGAAAATCACAGCCAGTTCTCTGTCATTTGTTTATCTTCCACTAACGCTGCCTCATTTCCTTGCCAGACCTCATTCTTATGTCTCATCATGCAAAACATGTTTTTCAACATCAGATGATGCTCCATTAAGCTTCATACTGTTAGAAGATAAGAACAAATAAGATCATTGTTAATGTAAGAATAATAAAGTTTCCCAGGTTAATTGAATACATGAACGAGGTTTTTGATTTTGGTGGTTTATCAGGTTTAGATTATTAGACTGATGCAGTGTGTTAGTTGTAGAAGATGCCTTGAAGATGGTGGTTTAGGGATATCACTGAAGGCTGTTTACATTTAGAAAATTCTTCATTATTAGTCAGAGGAATAAATGAGACCGTGGTTATGGCTAAGAAAGCTGATTTAACTCTACAAGTTTCTAAGTTGTTTATTTGTTGTTTGCTTGTTTGTATTCCTACTTATTCATTGGTCTGTTTGTTTTGCATTTTTTTTTTCTTTTTTTTTTTTTTACAGAAGCTCTTCAGCGACCGGATTTTGAGCCCTCTGGTCTGTCTGAGGCGGCGCGCTGGAACTCTAAAGAGAACCTGTTGGCAGGACCCAGTGAAAATGACCCCAATCTGTTTGTAGCACTGTACGACTTTGTAGCGAGTGGTGACAACACACTCAGCATCACTAAAGGTAAGACAGCAGGGTGTTGTGTAATTATAGCTGTAGTCCATTCTGAAGTGTTTGTGAATGTATAAACTCCTAGTTTCTCCAAAGGCTATAGTCTACACAATGAGAACGGCAAGAAAGAAGCAGCAAAAGCCAACCCCAATTTTAGTCTTATTTTGTAAAGTGTGTATTTGCAAACGAGCTTTAAAATGTTTCCTGATGTAGTAATAAAAATTTGAAATCTGTACCATAGACCTTATTTGATACAGCACTAACCTCCACTGTTTTATTCTTTTGAGGTACAGTTTACTACAAAAAGTAACCTCAATATGTTTAATACTTATACTTGACCTACATTTACAAGTAACCTTGTAGTTTATCAGTTTTTCCATTCAAAGGAAAGACGGCATGCAGACTCACAAGAGCAAAGTGTCCATCAGTTGTTCCCTTCAGTAATGTGTTTTGAAGGGCCCATTAAAGTAAAAGTTTTCCACTTCAGTTTGGAGCGACAGATTGGATTGCACCATTGTTTTTGTGCTAATAGTCATGTGTAGGTTTGAGTAGTGAGAGCAGTTTGAGAAAAAAAGTAGGAATATTTTAGTAACCCAGAAATACAGAAATCTTAATATTCATTAATAGTCGTGCACCTCAGTGACAGTACTGAACTAGCTGTTTTTCTAAGTTTGTTCTAGTTCTGTTCTCCTTTTTACAGGATCTGATGAAATGTTACCCATAAACACACTCCTCAGAATCCCTTACTGAAATCTAAACCATTCTCTCTGAATGAAAGAGCGCACTGGACAGTTTGTTTGTTGAGGAGTTAAGTGAGCGGCCCAGCATGTCCATTCTGGGCAGCTGAGTGACGTCACTGTCTGGAAATCCACATATTTACCTCACATTCTCTATCTCCCCTCTGCTTCCTTTATCACGTGCAACTTATGCGTTCTTTCCACTCGACTCGCTGAAAAACAATATGGCAGCTGCAGCTGTGGCCAGGCTAGTCATGGCTTTTCATGTGGAGAGCTCCTACTTCATGCTTTTTAATTTTCCTGAGTTTACATGACAAGATTAACTGCATGGAATAGATGCAGAATGTTGGTGGTTTTGTAAAAGCACCATTCATACTAGCAGAAATTAAAATAATCACAGTATCAGTGTGGAGACTTCTACAGACCAGTGTGTAGCTCAAGTTTATACCACAATGGGACCACAAAAGTAAACAGTTTCAGCTTTTGAGCTCTGAAATTATATAAAGTGTAAAACAAAAAAGTATAGCAATAAAAATGTATATAAAGGGAAAATGTATAAAGAGAATACATACTGACCGAGTAGAGGATCGTCTTCTTCAGCGAGCATGTCTTGCCCTGATTGATTGGAATTTTGTGATCATAGAGCCTCATGAATTTATTCACAAATTGTTCGTAAAAGTATTTACACAAGAAAACAAATGAAAATCCAATTACAAATTTCAAAAAATGTTCATATCCTACATATGAGTAGACTCACTAATGTGAATCTCGATTGCTCTGCTTCAAATCACATAATTGGCGTGAGTTTTTATATACGCAATTTTATATACGCATTACACTGTCAAATTTAAACGGCTTATTTATTTCAATTGCACACACAGACATTTAATGAAATTTAATCTCGTTTTGTATTAGTGACTTGAAAGAAAGTGATCCAGAACAAATCTATAGATTAAGACAAATAAGACTAGCCTCTCAATTAGGACAAAAGTAATGGCACCTTATTAAAAGCAGGAAGTGGTAGTGTGTCTCGCTGCAATGGCTGAGCTGCATTACTGGAAGTTATAGCACACTCCGCATTTAAACACGCTTTTTCACCATTTAGTTTTCATTTTGTTGTTTTCAGCTCTCTGTAAGCTTTTATAGAGTTTTATGGGCACCACTAGATGTAAATCAGCTGTGCTCTGATCATGCTTGATAATTTATATGTGTGATTGACATTTATCAATATACACACATGAGTACACAGAAAATCAGTGTTACCTAAACTTTTGTAACATTTAGTGTGGTTTGGCCTATGAAAACACCACACTAAAAATGCTGAGCATTCACTTTAAGTATGATAGAAATTTCGTAGCTCTGAATTTGCAAGCAGGCTTGGAGCGTATAACGAGAAATGTAGTTCAGAATTTTTTTTCGGTATCGATATTTAACATTTGACGTTATTTCCATCACCTATAGAAGATTTCTATTTCAGTCTGCTAGGTAACAATGTGTGGCTTTTACTCCACAGATGGAAAGCAAGAAGAAATCTAGCCATACACTCGTAAAACAAACAGTAAATTTGACAGTGTTAGCATATGTGTTCATTATTAATGCAGCTGTCTTAAAAATAATAGAGAGAAAATTCCTCAGAACAGAAAAAGGTGTCACATCCTCTGCAGCGTGAAAGTGATTTTTGTTGTTTTGTTTTGATCAGATGTCTCACAAAAAAACGTGTGTTAAGTTTACCAGAGGCATTGGACAGGCTAGTATTTCTAGCTAAAAACCTGTAGCAGTGAACAACACATTCAGTCTTTATTTATAAATTAAATTTGTGTTCATGTCTAAGCTGAAATTAATTCAGTACTATTCTACCTCACGTCTTCCACATACATGTTTTTATTGTTCATCCAGAGGTGTTGGATGATGAAAGCACAGTTGGATTACATTACTATCAAATGACACTTATTTTCCAAAGATATGAGATCTTTTTAAAATTCTTTTATCCCCTTAAAATGTCAGGGCCTATCTGTGTGTGCAGAGTTGCATTCTTTAACTCTCGTTACTACAAACCTCTCCTGTTATTTTCATTGTGGTTGCTGAATAATATGCTTTATATGAATAGCTGAAAGAGCTGGGAGTTGCACAAAACATTGGACGGTTGTAGAGAGACAAATGAGGGGTCGTTGGTTTCAGGACAAGTTCAGGAATTCAATGACGCTAAGTTTGTACAGCCAAGTTGTGTAACCACGGAAATGAAGATGTTGTGTATAAAGAGAGAAAACAATTTAGTTACAAATCAGTGGTTCTGAATATCAGTGTTTCCTACAATAACTCTTATGTTTTGTCCATTTTGGTTGAAGTTATTTTGTCTAAAAGGAATTTTCATGGCTCATAATTCACTTAAGTGTAAACAGATAGATAGATTGATGGCTAATGATCTTATATCCAGCACATACCTTGTTGGAAATTATTGTATATGTTAATGTAAATTAGTATTTGCAGTAAGATGTAGATATGTATAACTGTATATGTATTTGAGTATTGTTAGAACTGTAAGTGAAAATAGTTTGTCTAATAAAAAGGAAACATCATCTGAGATAAAAGGCAGTGCAGTCTCTTCGATGAGTTTTCAGACTGCAGTGACTTTGTCATGATGCATGGAAAAACTTGTACGTTGTGGTAAAGGTTATCATGATGCAATTAGTATACAGGAGTTACACTCCTACCACATCAGACTCTCCATTAGTCTCTTCTCTGTCATGTCCGGATGTAATATGAGTCAAACTTGTGTGGTGTTTCTTGTTAATGTTAGATAGCAGGCAGTGTTCTCTTGCAGAATGTACTTCTACTACACCATGGGCACAGATTTAGTCTGGGTTGACTAAAGGATTGTAGAAAATAGATATGTAATCTTTAAATGAAGTAGATTCTCCAGGTTTTTGTTACATAGACATACACAAAGTTAAATTATGTTACATGTATATTTGTGTTTGTGCTGAATCCAAATAAAATCCATCATTTCTTTGTGTGATGAGTTTCTTTGACATTGTCTGGTTTATTAGGAGAGAAGCTGCGAGTGCTAGGTTACAATCACAATGGCGAGTGGTGTGAAGCGCAGACCAAGAATGGTCAGGGCTGGGTGCCCAGCAACTATATCACTCCTGTCAACAGTTTGGAGAAGCACAGCTGGTACCACGGGCCAGTGTCCCGCAACGCCGCCGAGTATCTGCTCAGCAGCGGCATCAACGGCAGCTTCCTGGTGCGAGAGAGTGAGAGCAGCCCGGGCCAGCGTTCCATCTCACTACGCTACGAGGGTCGAGTCTACCACTACCGCATCAATACAGCCTCTGACGGCAAGGTGAGAACACGAGAGCGCACAGTCTGCTGCTTCCCACATTCCACGTATAACACAGTGCTGTTGAATTCTTGATTCTGATTGGTCAGAAGCTCTGAGGATAGTGCTACCGGTAATTCAAATCACAGATTTATATTAATGTGCTCATTCTAATACATTATCTGTACCATAGTACCAACAGCTAATGCACAGGGTCTTCTTGTTAACACAGAAAAACGTATGATCGTTGATGTGGTGAAGGTTTCAGTAAGGAGACATTTATTTACATTTATGGAAGGCGTCTCCAGTGTCAGTGCTTTTTATCAGTCAGTAGGTTTTCCATCACACTACCCAGTCATTGATTATTTTTCTAAAAGAGCATGTTCCCAAGTATTTTATTCCTTCCTTATTAATTATTAATAATTATTTCTCAGTCAGAGCACTTGGGGTGATTTTTTTTTTTTTTTTTTTTTTTTTTTTTCTTTTTTTTTTTTAAGTTGTGTAGATTTTCGGTGTTAATTATGTCGATTTATCAGCAATTCAGTATCCACAATGCATCACAACATGTTGATGTCTAAGCCATGTTTGGGATGGCGGGCGGACACGGGGGGCATTTTCAAATTGCAGATTCAAGTATATTTCTAACCCTTGATATTTAAATGAGTGTAAATGTGTAGAAATGTTCTGAAGCCATTTTAGTAGCATTAAAAATTGTAATTTATTGTGCATAGGTTGTCTCATGGATTGAAAAAAGTTAAAAATGATTTGGGGTGTTTCAGTGGTTTATACTTGCTTATTGTATAGAGAGAGGACTTTCCCATTAATTTTATACATACTTTCCAGCATGATGCACCCTATAAGAGCATCAGCTGAATTTAAGGCCGTCAGTCTAGTTTTTATCTCGATGCTTCCCTGTGAGTGCACTAAGCCTAAGATGCATTTTCACACACCAGTCTGCTTCTCCAGACAATCTTCTCTGGCCTACAAAATTGCAGGGAGGCTGGATACATTTCAGCAGTTACAGTTTTATCACCAATAAAGAATGCTCTGTGTGTGTGTGTGTGTGTGCGTGTGCGTGTGCATGTGTGTGTGTGTGTGTGTGTGTGCGTGCGTGTGTATGTGATGCGAGCATGTCACTGCTCTGCATTGCTCAGCATGCTGAGGTGAGGCTGAGGAATGGTGGGTATGAGAGGAATGCCTGCAGTGGAGAGATGATGCACTTCCCCCTCGCTCAGTTGAACCCCTTTAAGCAGTCACCCGTTTTCAATTAATCTCAACTGACTTTGGTGCACAAAACACCGGGTGATTAATTCAGTGGTAGTCTGGATCCTTCTTGATTTATTGGATTCTGTAATTCTAGTGGCTTTTATAGGCCCAGCTATGATTACCTCATTCCAGGAACTTCATCTTTAAGCTGTGTGTCACTTCATTTTTTTGTCATGATAATAGTCATCATGTTACTCATACTGATGTCAGGTATACAGTTACTCACAGAGTGTTTTCAGACCTGTGCACAAATGATTAGAACTCCTTAAATTTACTCCCTGCAGCATGCTATGAGTTATATCTGATAAAGCATAAAATTAGACTGTCTGGACTGTGCTAAGTCCAAGGAAGCTGAATAACGGAGTCAGAGATTTTATTACTATATTTTCTTTTACACTACAGGAAGGAATAGGAAATGCTCTTATAGGAAAATAATCAATCAACAGGGTGGTGTGATGTAGTTACCATTCCAAAGTTGATTATTTTCCAACAACAGCACTTCCCAAAGTGTTTTGTTGCTGTCATACCACTGCAGTTTTCATTAATTAAAGAGGAATACTTTTTGTCCATTTATAGTTACATTTAGTGTTGTGGAACATCTATGAAACAAGTTAGCCTGTAATCACAACAGTAATTCCCTATACCAGCCTCTCTTTTTTTCTCCCTCTTGAAGTTATTAAGACAAAAAAGCAGCATGTCAGTTTGTAGAGATACTGTAAAGCCCTGCATCCTGAAGACTTTCCTTTACAGGAACTTTACCTCTGATTGTTACAAAGCACTAACACTGGAGACTCCTTCCAAAAATGCTAAATAAATAAAAATGCAATTAGACATGTAACACACATTTATATAATGTGTCTACCGTACAAGTCTCTGTGTGAGTTGCTACTATAGAAAAGATAATATTAAGAGTCTATTCATATAAAACTTGCAGCCTGTCAGAGCTGCTGTTATAGAAAATTAATCAACAGCTTCTGACCATTCAGAATCAAGAATTCAGCAGTACTGTGGCATTTATATCTATAAGCCTAATTGACTCTGAACTTGTGTGTTACCTATAGGAAATGGTTTATTTCCTGATCTGAAGCTTATTAACTTAAATAAATGTAATGGCTTGTATAAACAGACTAGATTATACATTAAGCACTAATATTTGTATAGTTGGTCTTATGTATATGCATATTTCATACATATAGACATACATATTATGTGTATATATATCTAGTTCGATGTTGGTTTTGTTCATTGTTGCACTGAGGGATGTGGAACTAAGGAAAAATGTTTCACTACATTACATCACATATATGTAATATATATGTGACAAATAAAGAACCTTGAATGTTCATAAAATAAATCTACACTGTGATTATAAAGGTCCCTGTATGTGAGGTTAGAGAACCACTGTCCTAATTTATTCCATTTATCTCTTGCACAGCTTTATGTATCATCAGAGAGTCGTTTCAACACACTGGCTGAGTTGGTGCATCACCATTCCACCGTAGCAGACGGCCTCATCACGACACTACACTACCCAGCACCCAAACGCAACAAGCCTACGATCTACGGTGTCTCACCCAACTACGACAAGTGGGAAATGGAGCGCACAGACATTACTATGAAACACAAGCTGGGTGGAGGCCAGTATGGAGAGGTGTACGAGGGAGTCTGGAAAAAGTACAATCTCACTGTTGCTGTGAAAACACTAAAGGTTAGTAAAGCCTGTGTCGTTTTGCAAACACAATGCATAGTGTGTTTGCATTGGCAAGGTTACGGTTACTTCTATTGGACTGTCTCTACAGAAATTGTTTGATTATGATGGCAGAACCAAAAGACCACTATATTTTCTATTTTTCATAATCCTGTAGGAGGACACAATGGAGGTAGAAGAGTTCCTGAAGGAGGCTGCAGTCATGAAAGAAATCAAACATCCCAATTTGGTCCAACTATTAGGTATGTCTGGTCCTGAGACCAATTTTTAAAAAAAATTTAATTAAAGAGCCTTGGTTTGATCTCTTTATTCATTGATTACAATAAAAATCAGATGGAATTACTTTTATAATGAGCCTGCCTGTTACGTAAGCATACCAGCATCTTGTAGGCTAATCAGATGTTATTATCTCAGGTGTTTGTACACGGGAGCCTCCCTTCTACATCATCACAGAGTTCATGACCCATGGTAACCTACTGGACTACCTGCGTGAGTGTAACCGCGAGGAGGTCAATGCTGTGGTGCTGCTCTACATGGCCACTCAGATTTCCTCTGCAATGGAGTACTTGGAGAAGAAGAATTTTATTCACAGGCAAGAGAAACCTTCAAAATAGAGACTAAAAATACAATACAGTGCAGTGTTCTCAGGCCTTCTTTTTAAAAGTATTAATATTGTGAACAGGAACATACTTTTTTGTTTGCTCTTAGCATTGCTTAGTTCTCAGTGCATTCCTTTATGATTATGGCATGCATACTTTGTGGTTTTAGTAAATGGGGTAGTTTGGTTAGCGTTCCTTGTGACATTTAAGTGTATAGTAACCCTGACTGGAGCACTCTTGTTGTGGCAAGTTTTATAGCAGATTGACGAGCACAGTGTTATTCCACCATGTATAATAGTCTCTAATTTCCAGATATTCCTCCTTTGTACTAAATGAAAAAAATACCAAGGGACCTTATTTAAAAGATTGAATTCTCATGAAAGCCTTGGTCTAACTTAAGCACTTTCATCATGTCTTCCTCCTCCAGGGACTTGGCTGCCCGCAACTGCTTGGTTGGGGAGAACCACTTGGTGAAGGTAGCAGATTTTGGTTTGAGTCGTCTGATGACGGGAGACACATACACAGCTCACGCTGGAGCCAAGTTTCCTATCAAATGGACTGCACCAGAAAGCCTGGCATATAATAAATTCTCAATCAAATCAGATGTATGGGGTGAGCGAATGACTGCTTCTTGTAAGATATCTGCTCTTGTGACTTTGCATAAAAGTATTGTTGAACTAATTGTGGTGTTGGTGACTCAGCTTTTGGAGTGCTGCTATGGGAGATTGCCACCTATGGGATGTCCCCATACCCTGGGATTGATTTGTCTCAAGTGTATGAGCTACTTGAGAAGGACTATCGCATGGACAGACCTGAGGGATGCCCAGAGAAGGTCTATGAACTAATGAGAGCCTGTGAGTAACTTTGTATTATATTAGAAATGATATACATTTATTTCATTTGAGGCAAAGAACACTGCAATATCAGATTGAATTGTTTTTGGCTTACAGGTTGGAAATGGAACCCAGCAGAGAGGCCATCCTTTGCTGAGACCCATCAAGCGTTTGAAACTATGTTTCAGGAATCTAGCATCTCAGACGGTATATCAGTATCTCTTACTACTGAGCAAGCATGCTTTGTGTTTGATTTTCCCAGTGTAGCTAATGACACAATATTTTACCTTTGGCAGAGGTGGAGAAAGAACTGGGGAAGAAGGGTAAGAAGCTGACACTTGGCTCCATACAGCAGGCCCCAGAGCTACCAACCAAAACTAGGACGATACGCAGACCCATGGAGAAAGATGGAGACAGCCCTGGTGAGCATCACATTCTAGAGGAAACCAAAATCATTTGTCCAAGATGCTTTTAATATGTATGAAAATGAAAATCAATTGCCCACATCTAGCATATTGGTTTGATCTGAAATTTCTGTATTTTCAGACGGTGCTGAAGCAGAGGTAGCTGTGTCACCAATGCTTCCTCGAAAAGAGAGGCTTTTGGTAGATAGCAATCTAAATGAGGAGCCAAAATCAAAGACCAGCCTCAACCCCTTGATCAGCTTAATCAAAAAGAAAAAGAAAACCGCTCCTACCCCTCCAACACGTAGCAGTTCCTTTAAGCACCCCAGGGATGATTTTAACAATGGCTCTTCACTTAATGATGCGATGCTAGGTATCGACCCTTCAAAGTTCCTCTGCCTCAATAATAATGGAGCTGGCGGTGTCACCAATGGAGCCCCCGCATATCCTGGTCAGGTTTTTCCTCCACACCCACGGAAAAAGGGCACACCAGGAACCTCCAGTGTTGGGAGATTGGCCACAACGCCCCCAGGTGAGGAAGATCTGTCCAACTCGAAGCGCTTTCAGAGGTCCTCATCAGCCTCCAGCATGCCCCCAGGGTCAGACCGTACAGAGTGGAAGTCGGTCACTCTCCCCCGTGACGTGCAGTCTCGCCACTTTGACTCAAGCACCTTGGGAAGCAAACCTGCCCTGCCCCGCAAGAGCACACCACGTGGTGGCACTCTTACCCCACCCCCACGCCTGTCCAAGAAGACTGAAGATGCTTTAGACGAGGTTTTTAAGGATACTGAATCTAGTCCAGGATCAAGCCCCCAGACCCTCACCCCCAAGTTGGGTCATCGGCCACAAATGCAGAGCGAAAGCTCCAAAACTAGTGCCTTCCAAGCAGACCTGCTTAAATCGAATGCACTCTCTGCCCTGGGAGCAGCCGGGGAGGAGTGCAGAGCACGCAGACACAAACAACCTCTAGATATCTCGGGTCAGCGAGAGAAGGATAGGGGGAAGTTTACAAAGTCCAAGCCAGCTCCTCCTCCACCTCCACCCTCAAGTGTCAAATCTGGGAAGGTTTCAAGGAGCCCCACACAAGACCTAACTGCTGACACTAAAGTCAAAGTCAGTCTTGACCTAAGCCCCTCTGGCTCTGAACAAGGCAGGTCCTTCTTGCCCCAGGAAAGTACCAAAAAACCTAGCACCTCGAAAGCACAGCCATCAAAGACCACACCGACTTCTCCAACCAGTCAGCCACTCGGAGTAGTGTCCAGCTCACCTGCTGGAGATCAGGGCTCGGCTACAGCTTTCATCCCCCTCGTGACTACACGCCGCTCTTTGAGGAAAACGCGTCAGAATGAACGTATTCCCAACTCAACCATCACACGGGAAATGGTCCTGGAGAGCACAGAGCTTCTGCGTGCTGCCATCAGCAGGAACTCTGAGCAAACAGGCAGTCACAACGCGGTTTTGGAAGCTGGCAACAACCTGTCGAAGTACTGCCTGAGCTATGTGGACTCCATACAGCAGATGAGGAACAAGTTTGCATTCCGTGAGGCCATCAACAAGCTGGAGAACAGCCTGAGGGAGCTGCAGATCTGTCCTACAGCCACTGGGGGTGCCAGCACACCACAAGACTTTACCAAGCTCCTATCCTCTGTCAAAGAGATTAGTGACATTGTTCAGAGGTAGCGGAAGTGCCTCAATCCTCCCTTTAGTTTTCCCCTCTTCAGGGTAACCAGCAGAGTAATGATCTTGGCAAGGCAGATTAAGAGGGGGGAATTTTTTTTCTGAATGGCTGTGACATACATTTTTTCCTAAACAATCTGAAATCACCTCTCGTTTTAAAAAATACTGTAGGACTCAATATACTGTAGGTTGCATATCATAGGACAGAAGTATCTTGGTGTTGAGCACAAATTCAAAAGAACCTTCATGTCAATTGGATTTGATCATAAAGAATCTGAAAAGATCCAAGCCTGAGTATTAGTTACGTTGGAAAATTGGGTCTGTAATAACATGTATTTCTTAAAAACAAAGTCTTCTCTGATTTTGTTGATTACAGTATCAAAGTCAAACCTCACACTGTGTGTTATCTGGGGTTCACTCAAGAAGTCCACTCTAGATTTTTGTGTACAGATGGGAGACTATCATGGTTTTGACCAAGACCTTTGTTCCCCAGCTTGGTTTTTCATTTTTTTGTGTTTTTTCAGTAAAGGGCTCTGTTGTGTGATGTGTTACAGCCCCATTGTTAATATTGAGCCCAGTTAAGTATTAGAGAATCACTGTGCCATAAAGGTTCCAAATCAGTGCAGTTCTTTCTTTTGAACAGATGTGCCTTAAACGTTGTTGCCCTTAAAGACTGTCTCGCCAATATTCAGCGATGTGGCCTTGAAAAACCAGGACATTTTAACTTATACATTCATCTACAGTAATTGACACGGATGTTTGATTCCGAACACTACTGTCTCTAGGAGCCGGAGAAGGACTGGTAAAGTAAGACCAGCAACACAAAAACCTATGTATCTGAATGTTTTTATTTTATCTAATGTTATGTAAGAATGCAAGCCGGCACTCATTACGTCACTTCGTAATGTTCTGCACACCACTCACAAAGATCCCAGTTACACCTGGTTGTTCTGTGCATCTCGAGCTTCAGGATTTTATCTGGATATGGACTGAATACGTTAAACCCTTCCTAATATATTACATCACTACTAATGTCACCTCAGGACAGGAGATCATAGCCAAAGCCACTTCCTCTTTTCCTGGAAACGAGGAGCTGCTGGTCCCATGTAATGAGCAAATTTGCATTAATTGACTACAAGTGTAAACGCATGTGGCTAAATTCACATGAAGATTAAATCCAATCCAGGATGCATGAATCAACCATGTGTAAATGGGGTTCAAATTGCTGAGAGACTTTAAGGATTAGAATCACTAACATGATTCGAGGTTTTCTGATGTCCCATGGTTCAGTGGCACGGTCACTCACCTTGTCTTATAAACGTCATTAATGGTAAAGACTGAGATGTATCGAGTGCTAAGAAATTGTATACTTAACCAACCAATGAACCTTCACTGCTAAGTCAGAAACTCATACTAAAAAAAAAGTTCCTTTTCGTTTTAATCATATTGTTTTACAGTATTAGTGTTTGCATTTTCGACACTTAGCCCTCTGACTGCGATGCTTGAGGATGAGGCCAACCACAAGCTGCCTTAGTTTCAACGTGGTACTGCCAGTGTTGACTTCTGTTTTTAGTCATGCCACTACTTTTTTTTTTTTTTTTTTAATGCAAGCATCACAGTTTTGTACACTAATTTGCTCATCTTTGTAAATACACATTTCTTACTCTTTCATTTGTTCCTCTTTGTAACCATGGTGCAATTTCTTGCGTAAAATACAAAGCAATTTTGTTACTTGAATGATGGCAGTTTTTGTTCATGGTCCATGTTTACTGGAAAGTCAGTGTTTAATTTCCTTTATACCACAGCGCTTTTGAATTCTCAATTTGGATTTGTCGGAAGTCGTTCATAAATTTTTTATAAAAGCGGCTCAGACAGTTGTGCCAGCTGCAAGGCCAATCACAGTAGGTAACGACTTTCACAGGGACGTTATATAGATGCTTCTTATAATCCAAGCCTAAGAATAAACTGAATTTTAACATTTATGGAAAGTATCTCCAGTGTCAGCACTATGTTACGCTCTGTAAGTTTTCCACAACAGGACCGTCTTCAGGATTTGGCACTTTCCAGTTTCTCAGCAACATGGCCAGCTGCTTTATTTTGTCTGATTATTTTCGAGAGAGAGGCTGGTGAGGGAACGGATGTTTATAGATGTTATAATGCAAGATAACAGGTCTTGTGGATGTTCCACATTACTAAATGTAACTATAAATGTATAAAGATACATGTCTTTCATTAATAAATTAAAAATTGTAATAGTTGGCATATTGCTGTGGAGTAAGAGGAATAACACAAAACATGAAACAGGGCATGCTGTTAATGGAAAATAAACCTCTCAGTGGTAAGAGTAACAGAGCCACCTCTCACCACCCATAGTTGATTATTTACTTATAGCAGTACGCCCCCAAGTGTTTTATTCCTTACATGTTGTGAAGCAAGAAAAATACTGGCTTGGAATATTCAATCAAGATGTGTATTTCCAAGAAATACAAAGTTTCAAATATGATGTTTTAAATATTAAGGAAGTTTTGTATGATAAACCTATTCTACACCCCCAAAACAAAAGAAAAAATTCAAATACAGTCTTTTTTCTGTTTAGATTATTTTATTATCATTAAAATCAAAATATCAACATTTTAATCATATACACGCGAGAATGCATTTTAACGTAAGTGCAGCTCCTTCAAAATGTACTCATATGTATAAAGTTTATACATTTTAAACTGATGTGGACGCAGCCAGCAGTGGTTATTCAGACACTGACGAGACGGACAGAGCACGAAGATACATTCACTCCCTCTATAACGTAACCACTCGCATCTCGGCTTTAAGAAGCGCTCCTCCCTCTTTAAAGAACTTCCAGTGTAGAGCTGAATTTGGAGACGGATAGAAAGATTTTGCCGCATGTAAGCCAAGAGGAGGTGCGTAGTGGAATTTAACCTGAACACCCTGTGAGTGAAGCGAGAGTGTGCCACACAAATGTTTAGTCATAGAAAATGTTAAAGAATTTCCTAGTGGAGGGTTACCAGTGACTCGTATCCGCTGTACAATGGAAGGAGTGCTGCTATATACCCTGCCCCCAACATATTTAACCGTATATACAGCTGCTGAGTAAGTGTTTCATATGGTACAATGAGTGAAACCGCCAATGATCTCTTCCCTCTAACCCCGCAGTGGATTTACACCTTTTGTGAACTGCAGTGTTTCTATACAAGCCTATATGACAGCGGCGGGTCAAATTTACAGCCAGAACAAGCGCATCTACCACACGGCATTCACGAATGAAGCTTTTTCCTGTCACACTGAGATCAATAATAAAATAAAAATGTCATAACCGTGTAAAACTGCATGTTTAATTCTGACAGAGAACAGAAAAAGATTAGACAATGATGGTTACAATATTAACATGAATCATAAGACAATAAGGCAACAAATCATATGCTGGTTCTAGTTCTAATGTACATGGTTTGAGAAGGGAAAACTGAGGCCCAGCACAAAGAGATGGAAAAAAAAAAAAAAAGGGAATCTTTTAAAAGATTAAGTGAGGGGAAGTGCCTTTTCGTAAAGTGTCGTTTTTTTGAGAGAGAGAAAAGACTCTCCAACATCCCCAAGAATTAACACACACTATATTAAAATACACATCATTAATCTGACAGGATTTTGATGCTAGCAAAAAGAGCTGGACGTACCATCTGATCCTGAATATCGGTATTAGGCCCAATACTGTCTCGGAATTGACGTATTCTCTGTTCTGACTGATGTTTTATGAAAATTCATGGTGTTGACTAACACAACAGATCATTGATTGAATACCATCATGCTGCCATCATCCCTTTGAGGCTTCTCATACCTCTGACCAGTATCAGATATCGGCCGATACTCAGGCAGAGCATGACGGAAGAAAAAGGACAAACTGGTAACCAAGTGAGAGAGAAAGTGATAGAAAGGGGGAGAATCACTGACAAACAGTCGAGCCTGTGTGTAGTTGCCTCCGTTTGTCGGCCCCTGCTCACACCCCCTGTAGGTTGAGAAAGGACGAGGCCGGGTGGAGTGATGGGAAAGGAGGAGAGGTGAGAGGGGATGAGAAGGTCGAGTAGGTAGTGTTGGTCATTAGCAGCCGCATCCTTCCCTCTGAGGCTGTGCTTCGCTGGTTAGCCGGCCGCCCTGAGGGGCAGAGGGCTTGTGCTGGACCCCTGATTCGGCCGCGTTCAGGTCCAGGCTGCCATCCTGAATGTTCTGGTAAATCTTTTTTGCCGCCTCCAGGAAAGCATCCTCCACATTCTCGCCTCTGTGGTAAACAAACATGGGTACGACACCATGACACATCTTTTATGGTGACAGAAGCCTTTACTAATAAAGCTTGACTGAGTTCCTCTCCCACAGAACAGAATCCAATCCGAATCTAATGCCACTATTTGAGCTGATTAAGGGATATATTTCCATCCAACTACAAATGTTAAATAAATGTTAATTTCAAAAATAAAAAATGTTTCAACTACTGTTAAATTAGATGCACATAGGGAACAACAGTGTACTCAAAAGAGTACCAACAAGGAATAAATACACTTTGTTGTTTTAAGTGGTAAAGCACTTCTAAACAATTATTGCCTGGGGAATCGTGATAAATGATGCGGTTATAGAAACATATTTACAATACATCATTTCTGATACCTGTAAATGCTTACATTACAGAATTATGCTGATCATACACATTTATTTCAGCAGAAGAACGTGGTACTTACACCTTGCAAACCAGGCTGCCTAATTTCTCTGTTTATGGAGCCTTTTCTTTCATTAACACTTACTGTTACAAACCAGTTAATTGGAAATTCAACTCTGCAAATGTACTGGAGTTTTTCTGTTTTGTTTCCAAAAAGAAAGTGACATCACTTTCTAACAGTCAGTAAGTTTTCTGCCACAGGACAAGTCCATAGGACAGAGGAGTTTATGCTTAGCTGGTTTTCAGTAATATGACAAGCAATTTTTGGTCTTATTAACTTCAAAAGAGAGAAAAAGAGACGTTTATGGAGGAACACCTGTATACAGGTGCTATAAAGTAAGTGATAACAGGAACTAATTTGTTCCACAGCATTAAATGCATTAACTATAAATGGATAAAAAGCACATTTCTTTAATTAATAAAAAATTCTAATTGCTGTGGCAGAAGAGGAGTAAAACACTTATAGAAAAACAATCACGTCGAACTGCATCACCCCACCATGTCTTTATTAATCTTTCAACAGTATGTTGTCATGTTTTATTCCTCACTCATCATCCCAATGCTGCAGCTAAAGTCAGCACGTCTTCATTACTGTCATTACTAACTTACGTTTTTGCACTGGCTTCCAGGAAGAGCAAACCTGCAGAGCAGAGGACAGAGTGAAACAAGAGCAGTGCTGCTGTGTGTGGATGTTTACAAGAACCTGAAGTGTTGTTAAGGTACAACATGGATAATAATTTGTGTTATGCACATGTGCTGACTCCCATAACCTCCACAATCTCACCGTTCTCCTCAGCAAACTGCTTGGCTTCCTCATATGTCACATCTCGCTGGGCTTCCAGGTCTGCTTTGTTACCTATGAGAATGATCACCTGTAAACACACATGCACACACACACACACACACACACACAGCTGTCACTTTCTAAAATAAATACTCTGACAGTGGTACACTCATTAAAAATACATTCATGTTGAAAGAGGCTTTTGTTTTGGGGTTGAGAGTGAAACACTGTGCTTCGCGTGTTTATGTGAAGACTTGAGAAAAGAAAAAAGACTCCTGCAGAAGTCTACTCACAGTATTGGGGTTGGTGAGGTTCCTGGCATCAGTAAGCCAGCTACTGAGGTGGTTATAAGTGCTTCTCCTGTCAGAGTGATAGACAGAGAGGGGGAGACAGAACGAGAACACTAGTTGTCATGCGAGCAATCGGAAACACAAACCATGCCAGCGGAGCACAGCAGACAGACAGCACATAAACACCTGTCATTATATTCTGCCTTAGTGATGAGCACAAGTACACGTTATATAACCACCTAATCACACATTCATTATCCTACAGTGTTAGAGTAAGATATTGGGCTAATGATTGAACGATCGTGACTTCAAAAACCAACCACCATACTGAGCCCTTAATTAAGGTGCTTAATCTCAACTGCTCAATTGTATCCTGTCTAAATTGTAAATTGCTTTGAATAAAAGTGTTAGCCAAATGAATAAAATGTAAATTTTAATCCATTTCATCTGGAAATATCCATACAGTGGTACACTCATTGCTCAATAAAAATACATACATCCTGAAAGAGGCTTTTATTTCGGGCCAAACAATGAGCTTGGCATCCGAGGTGTATTTACTGCAGTTTAGTTTACTGCAAACAGAAAGTATACTAAGATTTTACATAACAATTTAGGTGATACATGGGCAAAAACATTTTTGGGCTGGGTTGGGGAAAAAACTGGCAAGGAGTCATTTGGGGAGAGGAAAGACTCTGAGCCATTTGACTCACTGACACCAGTCTTCAGTTGTGGCACACCTTGCATCTATATATGCACAGCTGCACTTAGCCCTTAGCCTAAACAATACACTGAGGGATGAGCAGATTTCTACCTGGTGATGTCGTACACCATGAGCGCTCCGGCGGCGCCCCGATAGTAGCTGCGTGTCACAGCTCTGAAGCGCTCCTGCCCTGCCGTGTCCCAGATCTGCAGCTTGATCTTCTGCCCGCTCACCTCAATAATCCTTGTTCCAAACTCCACACCAATTGTGTGGGGGCAGTCCGCCATGACTGCAGAGGAAGCAAGAATTTACATCATTTCTATGATTGCTAAGGAAAAAATGCTTCACAAATAGAACTGCAGATATCAGAGATTTCACAGCATGCTTCAGAGATGAGCCAACCGGAGACTGCAGATGATTCAGTGAGAAAATGCATTCATGCAGGGCTTTTCTACTGGACTACACAGCAACAAACCCACATCACACATTCTGTTGTCATTTTTCATTGCCGAGTGAGCCGTAACCAAGTACCTATGCTAATTTTGGTTATCCTTCTTGCCAGAGTTGCAAGAGTAGCAAACAGGATGTGGTTAGAAATAGTGCGGATCACATGCAATCGCCATGAATCATCAGACAACAAACATGGCACAGCAATCTTCAGTAAGACTGCCTGATAATGTTCCCATTAAATAC
Organism: Pangasianodon hypophthalmus; assembly: GCF_027358585.1. NCBI lineage: Eukaryota > Metazoa > Chordata > Actinopteri > Siluriformes > Pangasiidae > Pangasianodon > Pangasianodon hypophthalmus. The sequence goes on along the minus strand of NC_069736.1, from coordinate 5,695,014 downwards.
AGTGAAAAACTTAAAAAGCATCTTCACATAAAAGGTAACTGGGGTCTTAAGAGACACTCCGTTGTTGCTACAAGCATGACTTGACAAATGATGTCATCACCCCAGAACATCCAGAAATGCCTCATATTTACACTGGTACTGTTGTGTGACGGGAAACAGACACAGACTACAGACAGTTCTGGGTTCAGATTAGTAACCACACCATGCCTTACCACACTGTCCAGTGGAAAAGTACACTAATGGCCAAAAGTATGTGGACATCTGACCATCACACCCATATGGGGTTGTGAGGAATTCAGTCCATTCAGCCACAAGAGCATTAGTGAGGTCTGGCACTGATGTAGAGAAAGGAGGTCTGGTGTGCAGTCTGTGTTCCAGTTCATCCCAAAGGTGTTCAGTGGGGTTGAGGTCAGGGCTCTGTGCAGGAAACTCGAGTTCTTCCACTGTAACTGTGGCAAACCATGTCTTCATGGAGCTCGCTTTGTGCACAGGGGTACTGTCATGCTGGAACAGGTTTCAGTCCATTAGTTCCAGTGAAAAGAAATTGTAATGCTACAGCATACAAAGTCATCCTATACAACTGTGTGTCCAACTTTGTTTGGGGAAGAACCAAATATAGGTGTGATGGTCAAGTATCCACAAACTTTTGGCCATATAGCGTACCAAAAGAGACCCGAGCACATAAAGCAGGGGTGCCAATATTTTTAATAAGAAAATGCTAACAGACAGACGAAAAAAAAAAATTAACTTTACCACAAAAAATCCCTAGTGTATGTGGGTGGACAAGACAGTGCTATGCTAAAAGCATAAATGATAAACAGCACATTCTGTCCTGCTCTTTTACCAACCAGAGAGCTCAGCCCTGCCTTTTATTTTATGTTGGTTCACAAAATGAGGATTGCAAATTCACAGGTCAAAGTTCACCTAGATAAAGTCCGTAAATGAAAGCAACCGCTACCAAACCAAATGAGTGTCTTTCACACCCCGTGTCCTTTCTCTTTTAGTGAAATAGCTTTTCTAGTGGTAGAATTTTATTCATATTTGGTCTGACTGCTGTTTTAGCTAAAAAGCAGAAAAGCTTACTTTTCAGGTGCCCATATTGCCAGAGGTTCAAAGCTTGATTTAAAAAGCAAAAACCATAAATGCTACGACTAAACCGTGGCACCTCTGCAAAAAGAAAGGACTGGGTTCAATTTGACTCAGAGAAGTATAGTTCTGTATCTATAAAGAATTGAACACCTATAACGATTTGTTCCCATTTCCTCCCATTAAAAAAAAAAAAAAAAAAAACAGATAAAAATAAAAAGCCATTTCTCATTGCTTCAGCTAGAAGAGCTAAAACACTAATACAGCTGATAGAGTTTCTCTGTCATACTCTGTAACCTTTTCTCTTCAGAATGCACAAGTTCCTGTTTATTTTGTGCTCTCAATGGCCCACTTGTGTGGAGTGATACAGGATGCATCCTCGGTGAAAGACGGGCGGCGCATCTGGAGCTCCGCTCCCTCAGTCAATAGTCCTAAACTTCCATTATGCATTTTGGAGATGATGTTCATCATGCACTATTCACCGTCAAGAGCCTCATCTTACTGCCACATCAATGATTTAGAAAAGCATCATCCTTGCATGCCTTGTGCACACATATTCGAGTTCAAATGGTGTGATGTTGGGTGTGGTACTTACATTTCTTTTCTGTAAACTGGTGAAGCAAACATGACTTCCCTACCCCCATATCCCCTGAGGAGAGAGCAGAACGAACATGTTACATTCCACACTGAAATGTAATGGTAATGTGTCACACAGTACGGTGACCCTTCTCTCCTACAGTGCATGTAAAGAAAGTCATTTACGAGCAGGGCTAGAGTCATCGGGACAAAGATAGAGAGGGGAATAAATGCACAGTCATGAGGGATTAAATATGAATGGAATGCAGACTGCCAGCATAGACTATGAAGTAGTGTTGTCTGACCCACTTATAACCCCCACGCTCTCTCATTCATACTTACCGATGATGATGTATTTAAAAATGTACGAGTAGTTGTACGGTGCGGTGGCCATTGTGGCTCTAAAAATTAAAAAAGAGAGAGAGAGAGAGAGAGAGAGAAAGAGGAAAAAGTTAAATCATCACTGTAGATTTGTCAACTGCTCCTGTGATCGTAAAGATTGTCCTGTGCTCATCCCAGGACTCGAACAGTCAAAACATTCTCACACTGAACAACTGAACACACTGCACTGTTTGACTTTACTCTTTAACACATGATGATTTGTAATCGTGCTATCCGCTGTCACCTCTGGCTTGCTCATTAGGGATCTACATCTGGATTTCTATAAAAGCAGCTTGACAATGTCAATGTTAAAACTGCTAATAAATAAAAAGAATATGTATTTGACATAGTGACTGGTGCAATATCTGTAAAACAGATTCTGATCTTTAGTAACAGAATGTAATGTGCATACTCAGTTTAGGCTGGGGGTGCGCGCAGCATCAATCTTAGATGGTTTAAATTTCCATTTTCTCAATGGGACGTCATACCATCTAATTTTCTTGAGCATTTCTTAAGCAACACTATGATGCATTTCTCCACGTGTTGGTGTCACTGGATGACAAGGCAGAATAACAGATTTTCTGGAAACCATTTTCATCAACAGGTTTATTGGCACTTACTCTTATAATGAGTCTAAATCTGTCAATAATCTGATTTTAATAACACTGCTAGAAGTTGTCAAGCTTCTAGTTTACTGAGATTTTCCAGTAGCGAGAACAAAACATTGATTTAAAATGGAAACGACATTATTGACAGAATTGCAGTCACACTGAACATGCACAAGCTATACAAAGACCATCAACATAGGAATTTATTGTTGATTAGAAGCACAACATCAAGGTTATTAGCTCCTAACAACTTTACTGGTGAATGAGTTTTTATGGTTGCACACAATGCTGTCCTTCTACAAAGTCACGTTATATATATATATATATTTTTTTGGTCACATTTTTGTTTACTGGTTCATTAAAATGTGTCCAGTGTAACTAGCCAATCGTGGGTGTCTGTGATCTCATGTATGCGGAAGAGGGTGGATAGCACTTTCCTCTGGGGATGTTACGCTTCCCTTTGATGCAGCATGAGCAGCAGTTCAAAATGATGTGGTTGGCTGGCTTCACATGTTTTGGAGGAAGCATGTGATAGCCTTCGCCCTGGCAGCTGTCTCATGATCGTGGAGATCTAAGTGGTGGGAGGGAATTGGCCAAGACTAAATTAGGGAGAAATCCAAGGAAATGTTTTTAAAAATGTGTGAAATTGAATTAATTACACTATGATTCAGACTCAGGAAAAAACTAATACGTAAGAAAGCAAAAATAGTGAGCTGAAGTAAATAGTGCATAGAGTAGGAACCTACTAGTATAATGTTATGGTATGTACAAAATTATTATCTTTCACTCTTTCTTTCTAAAAGAGACAAAAATGGGGCATGTTAGTGGGGCAATTCTGCTGACTATAACCAGGAACAGCCTGAACAAAAACAGCTTATTTAGATCCACTCAATGAGTGACGCAAAACAAAAAGCAGATTAATATCTAAAACAAAAAAAAAACAAAAACTTTTTTGTAGGGTGAAGCTTTCAAAAAAATACATAAAAAACTGACAATTCATTATAAGTATTCAAGTGTATCTCAAAGAATTTAAACCTCAAAGGATGTACCTGGTTAAGTAAATTTATAAATAATAATGAAATAACTGTGGCAGAGAGCTGCAGATATGATGTAGAGCTCTGATCCGGCGCTGTTGGAAAAAAAATCTCAATCGTTAATCCAATTTTGTTCAGCAACAGAGCACATCCAGACGGTAATAAGACGAGACATAAGCCAGAGGATATTATTGTGTTAGGCATTAAAAGCTGCCCAGGCCTCTGAAATATGACTTAATAACATTACTTTGATTTGTGGGCTAAAAGGCATTTGTAGCCGTTCTCTACATATAACCACATGTGTTAATCCACAAACACACAACACTATTACACTAACTGACGAATAGCTACAAAACGAAGCATCTTGGCATGGAGTCCATCTGCTTTAAACTGAACATACGACACACAAGTCTGTACACTTTTCTAGGGAAAGGACTGTTAAGAAGTCACACCAGTTTTGTGAGATTGATATCAGTTTTGGAAATTCTTGTTTTGTGATTTCTAAATACAGCATGGTTGACTTTTTTTTTCCCATTCAGAAACTCTAAGCTCTCAGCACACCACTGCTTTCTCATCTCCCCTCATATGACCCTGCATCATGTGACACTTTCATTAGACTACATGTAAAACATGTGAGACTTCAGCAGTGTAATAACACAAACTCTTGCCCTTGCAAGGTGATCCGAGACCACAAATCTGATCTCACAGCACAGAAAAACGACCTATCCTATACCCACACTGTCACGCTTTAAACTGATAAAAGCTTTCTCACTTCAAACTCAATGCGCAGCCCTGCATTAAGGAGAAACAGAGGAAAGCATGTGATCAGTCTGCCGTCTCAGCACTTCCCTTCCCTGATTCAGAAAGCAGAAATCTCTCACAAGTGTTTCTTTTTTCTGCAGAACAGCACACACTCTCATCCACATTTTAAACCATTGCAACCAACATAACAAGCTAAATGACTTCATAACCGCAGTGAGACACAGTAAGTGAACTAAACAGTAATGTTCATTCATCTTTAGGGTCGTGGTGGATCCGAAGTCTATCCATGGGAATACTGGGCACGAGGCAGGGAATACACATGAGGCAGGGCACCATCACACACACACACACACAGCCAATTTAGTGTATCCAATCCACCTACCGATGCCGGAGGACACCGGGGAACCTGGAGGAAACTCCCATGTACACAGGGAGAACCTGCAAAATTCCACAAAGGCAGTAACTCGAGGTCAGGATCAAACCTGGAGTTGTGATGCAGCAATGCTAGCACTACGCTTCCCACAGTAACTTACACTACAGCCAAAATCTTCTACCTAATATAAATTTACTACACCTCCCTAAACGGCCTCACAGTCATCTAACATTATCAGTAGCTAACATCACATCATGAAGTATGGTAAAACGGTCTCAAGTAAACTCCTTTGTCTTGAACACTTTCCTGTGTTGATAAAACTTCACAAAGCACCGTGACACAATGTGCTTACAACAGAGACAGGTTTCCTTTGTTTAACACTTAAAAAAAATCTGTTTATTGTTAGTCTTAAATTATGTGGAGCATCACTTAACACACTGGTGTTCAAAGGAGAAATTTGGTATTTTAAAACCTACTTTTATGAATTAGTGGCAAACAGTTTGGTGTGAGCAAATTGTGTTTTCAGGGCTGTTAATAGTGTATCTAAAATAAACAGGTGAAGAGTTTTATTCAGTGATGAATGAGCTTCTGGAAACAAAAATGCAATATTCTATGTTTTATGTACAGAACAAAACACAATGGGTCGTGCTGTTATATCAAAAATAATAATCATATAGCACAGCAATTTGTCAAGGATTACCTTTTTTTAAATTTATTAATAAACATCTTATCAGTTAATGCTGTGCAAAGTCTGCGAGACATTTCTGCAAGTTATTTCCCGTTATCATTTATTAATAAATTCAATTCAATTTTACTTATATAGCGCTTTTAACAATGAACACTATCACAAAGCAGCTTTACAGATATCTGGATAGAGACATAGATTTAGATTTTTGTCCCTAATGAGCAAGCCAGAGGCGAGGGTGGTGAGGAAAAACTCCCTGAGACGACATGAGGAAGAAACCTTGAGAGGAACCAGACTCAAAAGGGAACCCATCCTCATCTAGGTGACACCGGATCATGTGATTATAAATAATTCCTCTTCTACAACTGTATACTATAAAGTCAAACGGTGCTAGGTGTATTGGAAAGATAAGCATCAGGGACATTTTATATTTTATATTAGTAGTCTATAATCAAGTCTATAATATCCATTAGAAACTCTCCACTGTAAAATGAATGAGATTTGCAATCATTAGGCTGTCCATGTGAAACCATCCATATCCGCATTATAACACTATAAACAATCATTCCCTCCCAGGCCTCTTTTTCCTCTGTCTTGAAGAACACGCAGCTTGTCATGTTACCAAGGAAACAGAAAGCACAAAGTCCTTTCCACTGGTGGAAACCTTACTGACTGTTACAAAGCACTGACACTGGAGACTCATTCCATTAATATTAAAGACATCTCTCCTTTGTTAAACAGCACACGTTTAAATTCTGTATATTGTAAATCCTCAATTATGTTGATTGTCTGCCATCTGTGAATAGGTTGTTAGTATAGAAACATTAACATATTAGAACTAGTGCATTAATAAGCCTGTGATATGAATGACAGCTGGAACTACTGTCAAAGCTGCTGTTGTAGAAAACTAATCAACACCCCCTGACCAATGAAATTTGAGAATACATTTGTGAATAGATTAGAGTGTTATAAACGCAGTGTGATATATGTCAGACAATGACCATCGTCTATTTATATTTATTTATTTTTGTCATACTATCGTTTTGGTATCATTCATAGCTATACTGAACCTGTGGTTTCTTCAAAAAAAACATTACCTCTGAAACATTTAACTTAGAGGTAATTATCTGTTAATGCACCTAGCTACAGTTTTCAGTAGGGGTGTAACAATGCATCATGACATGATGCCTCACGATGCAAAAAATGTGACAATATGCATAGTGGGAATGTGTGATTCATATCATGAAAATCAGCATTCTAATAATTATGCATCTAATATAACTGCACTGTTTGAACACCAGAGGTCCCAATCTGCGCAACCCGCAGAGTTAAAATACACAGCGAGCGCGCTGGTCACATGATCACATTCTTTTGTGGAGAGCCTGCGCCATTACCGAGAATCCCGGGGGCATTTTATCCGACTTTGGAGCTCTATCTCTGGTTAAAATGACGCCTCAGGCACTGCTAGGGAGCTCATCATGTTTCAAACGATCATTTTCCCCCAGCTCTGAGACTTTGTTTATTCGATCACAATTTCTGGGAGAATTACAAATTTATGTATTTATTTGTAAGATATGGTGAACCTGTAGTACATTTTGCTTACAATATTAAATATTTAAAAAAAATGCACATTGTTTTGCATTGTTTACGATTCAGTAGGGCTGCATGATATTGAAGAAAAATGCAATATGCTATAACTTGTTAAATAACGCGATATGATAATGCTATAAGTGTGTAAAATCAGTTTAAATTTTATATATATAAAATATATATATAAAACTGAAAATGGCATAACCAACATACGTTTCATGTTTTTCATGTTCTTTTGAGGAAAAGAAAGCATTGTCTGCTATCTGTGTCGCCCTAAAACTTAGATTTTTCGTAACTTTTTGAAGTATTAAAACCATTCCGTTATCGCAATATGTATCTCGCAACATTTTGATAATTTCGATATATTGCGCAGCACCAGTAATCATTTTTCTTCATTAAAACGTTGTTCAAAATCTGAGAGTCGAACTGAATCGACTCATGAAGCCAGTATCGTGAATCGAATCGTGACCGGAGTGTATCGTTACAGCACTAGCTCTCAGGAACTGTCTGCTGTTTACTGAGAATTAACAGCAGGGGTTAATAATCGTGCTAGCTAGGCAATAATAATTATACAGATAGCAAACACTAGCTATATATCTATTAAAGACATAAAAGCCCTGTCTTTGACACAAAGCCTGGAACATACCTGACATTAATGGTGGTGTCATTAGAAATAATGGCGTTACTGTATATCTAGCTTACTTTATTTCTGTCACATACTCAAGCACAATAGCAAACAACTCAATTTCATTAAAAACATTCAAAACGTCCATTTTTAATATTATTTCAATAAATTCAAACGAGTCATGTGTAGATATTGGCTAGCAAGTCGGACAACACACCATCATCCCTGTTATACATTCTACAGATGCAAAACAAAGCTAACACAATTAATAAAGCTAGCTAGATAGCAGAGTAGCTACGACTGGACTAGTATCTAACAATTTGAACACATAAAAATAAAATAAATAATATAAAATGTGGGTGTAGTCCGGTACCCAGCTTCCTGTTTTCCCAGAGCCACCAACAGTCCACCAATTTGCTTCCTGCACTAGCTCGCCTGCTACATTGCTCAGTGGAAGGCTAGCTACGCTTACCTGAGTAAATTAGCTAGCATGCTAACCGGTTATCCCAGGCGATTCTACTCCAAATATTCACTCTAAACAGGTACACACGAAAAGAAACTGTTTCTCGTGATAATTTTATGGTCGTGTCGGACAAAATGGCTATGATAATTAGACGCAGATAAAGTGCTCACCAGGGGCTGTGGTGTTGATTTCACGCCGTGAGCTTTCCGAGCGGATCTGCAGCTTCCTCTGGGCTGGAGGAGGGAGACTGCCTGTCCAAGATGGCGGCGCCCACGACACAGGGTTTCCTCTATCGTACACAAAGGGCGTCTCACACTACAGAAAATATGGCAGAAATAATAATTTAATCATGTTTATTACTTAAATAACAGATTTCCTAAATAAAAAAAAGCAAATGAACAAAAAAAAAGCTATATATTTTTTGGTTTGCAGCAACAAGAGTGAACTTAATCTAACAAGCTAACATGAATGTTGTTAATCACTCAATATTGTTAATCTAATCTGTATTGCACCAGGAATTAAAATAGTAACCTCTGATTAAAAGCCTAGTTTCTAATAGTTTCAAACTGACCTTGGTTTCTAATTGTCTTTGAAATCGCCTGTTGAATACACTATATGATCAGAAATTTGTGGACACCTGACCATCACATCCATATGTGGTTCTTCTCCAAACTTCTCCGAACAGTTATACAGGATGTCTTTGTATGCTGTAGCATTAAGTTATTCCTTCAGTGGAACTAAGAGGCCCAAACCTGTTCCAGCATGACAGTGCTCCTGTACACAAAGCGAGCTCCATGAAGACGTGGTTTGCCAAAGTTGGAGTGGAAGAACTCGAGTGTCCTGCGCAGAACCCTGACCTCAACCCCCCCGAACACCTTTGGGATGAACTGGAACACCAACTGCACCCCAGACCTCCTCAGCCAACATTATTTGTATTGTTTGTGTGTGGAGCCTTTTGTCTAAAGACAATTTTCTATCCTCTTTGGGATAGACAATAAAGCTTTTGAATTTGCTGGCTTGCTGATTTTCCTGAAGATCATGAGAAGAAGTAAATGAAGTTTGGTCATCCTTTTTTATTTTTTATTGTTTATTTTCACTGATATTGTAACATTGAGTAACAAGTTAAATTTGAAAGTAAACTCTTGTTACCAAATTATAAATTGAAAGAAAATTATTATTATTATTATTATTGATAATAATAATAATAATAATAATAATAAATTTTAAGTCATAAATCAGTAGAATGTCCTTAATGATCTCATGGCATTAGCATGGGGAGTAGTTAACTACATTTAGTATAGTTACTCAATCAAGAGGAAAATGTCCCCGTTATCAGCAAAAAAACTTTGTAAAAAATTAAATATTGTTTCCTGAGATTGGTTAACTCATTTACTGAATTGTTAAATGCATGCTTTCTGAGATTCTGAGACTCTGAGATGTTAAAAAAAATGAAAAAAAGTTCAGTGATTTAGAGTTACTAGGACCAAGTGCTACCCCAATCGTGTAACCACCAGCCCTCTTTTGTGGAACTCTTTTATTTTATAAATAGTGTAAAACCATGGTTAATTGTAGTAAGAGGTGGACTTGAAGAATACAGAAGAAAATCAAAAGGCCAGTAGGGAGTCTGTATTGTAAGTGGAGAATGAATAGGTTACTATTTCAGTCTATTTCTAAACAGATTTTTAAACTGTATTTAAAGGATGGCCAGACAGACTTTAAAAAAATTTGTACCCAGGTTTAGTTTGAAGAGTGGTGATATCCATGCTTTAACAAGCCTATTAAACCTACTTCACCCCTGATGTTAAAGTATGTGTTGATTTATTTAAATATACATTACCAAATTAATTACCATTTTTTTGTTCTGTTTGTATTTTGAGTTACATTAATTCATTTGCAAGAAAAAGAGATTTACAATTGAAGCACAATCCCGTCCAAGCACAGAGATGAACATTAACTTCATTTTGCTGACAACAGAAATTTTACTGTTGAGCTATCACTGCCAGTTGCTGAGAAACAGAAGAGACTCATTTGAAATTGCAATTTTAATACACACAATTTCATTTATATACAGTCCAAAACACAATCAACCAATTATGTAGAATATTTATTGTATGTGAAACAAACATATAATGATAGAAAATGTTGTCCATGCCATAATGAGACTTACATGGCTCTGAAAACGTACCTTAGACTTGACAGCAGTGAATCAATATGTAAAAATACTGAATAAAATAATTAGGACTTCAGTATTTACAGTGTCTACATCTTTTTTATCTTTTTTTTTTTTTTTACATTCATTACTCTTCACAACATCCACTTTTCCTTTCCTGTTCACTACATTTCAAGACATGGTCACTCATCACTCTATGAAAATTGATATTATTTAAAAGTTTTTTTTTGCCAAAAATTTTGATGACAGGTACCCAGCAGATAAAAACACTCATCACAGTCCCTTTGGCCAGCTTTCATTTCAAGTCCCTGATTGGCAGTAGAAATGTAATATGCCGCATATAATGCAAAAGGCTGGCAAAAATGCAAAGAAGGACAAAATATAATTTTCGAGCATTTCCACAGACAATGTTTTTCAGGAGTTCTCTTCCTTCACAGGTGCATCACCATCAGGCCAACCAGCATGCAGATGTAATGCAGTGTTCCTGGGTGCCAGCAGGTTGCACTGTTACATAAGTCTGTATCACAGCAGTGGATGTTCACTCCGGGAAGCTCCTGCTGCTGACAGTGGCGGGACGTGGCACAGCCGCTGGTCAGGACGATACCCAGTGCCACTGTGGAGCCAGAGACAGGGCACAGCTGGTCAGACTAGTGATTATCTCAAAAGCACCCTGTAGTAAATTCTTATTTTCCTTTCAGATCTCTTCCCAGTAACTTGTTTTTTTTTAGTTTACTCTGAAAGATTTGCAATATATTCCTAATTCCACAGATTCCACAAACTAGCTTATTCATAACTTATTCATACAGTTAAGTGCAAAAGTCTCTTAGATTTAAGTTAACCTAGAATGGAAAATATGCCCCTATTTTACAGTTTATCTATACAAAAGCTAATTTCGCATCATGCTTCTCCTTCTTCGCCCCGACCTGATTTCAAGAATCCAGTGTATGATTAATGGAAATGGAAAAAAAAATTTTTTTTCACTATCAATATCTTGATATACACTAACGTTTTTGTAGCTTGTTATAATGAAGGACCATCTGTGAAACCTAATCAGTGTCATGTAGGTGCTAATTAAATTTCTTTGCCTTCTTCATTTTGTTCAAAGGGGAAGTTGGTGACAAATCTACATCTGCATCTCTGCATTCATTAACTTTGGATTAATGGCTGGGTTTGGATCCAACTTCTATCTGAAATTTCCCCTTGTGAGGAAGAGGAAGTTTAACGCATGAAAATGGATCCTTTAGAAGATGACAGTAAATCCCTGTGGGAAACAGCGACACAAACGTAGAGTCTAAATTCATAATTAATTGAAAAAGGCATCACCTGCTCCTATAGTGAAGGTCAATTACATTAAAAGGCTAAACAAAAATTCAACCAGAACCCAACCAAAAGATATATAAGCATGCAGGGGATTTCACAGGACAAAAACTGACTAAAATAACCAAATGGTGGACACTTTAACTTACAAGATTCCTTTTAACGTTATTATTATACTTTAATGGCACGTCATACGTCATACTTTTTAGCTGTTTGTAGTTACATTTTTGTTACACTATTGTTGAACATCCACGAAACAAGTTACTTCCTGTTATCACTTACAGTATGTTAAAGCAGGTAAATAGTTGTTCCCTCATCATTGTATTTTTTTCTCTCTTTCACTTGAAGTTAATAAGGCAAAAATTTCAGCTTGTCAAGGTACTGAAAAAAAGGTAAAGTGGGTAAAGTGCTCTGTGATGAAGACTTTCCTGTGGTGGGAAATTTACTGATTGTCACAAAAGAATTGACACTGAAGAATAAACAGAAAGCTTGACCATTTTTCTTTGTTAAATAACAGCATGTTTTTATCCATTATTACCTAATTACACACACACACACACACACACATATATATATATAAATATATATATATATATATATATATATATATATATATATATATATATATATATATGTATATATATATATATATATTTGGCACTACTGTCAGACCTGCTGTTACAGAAACCTTTCTTTGTTATAGAACATCTTCTGACCAATGAGAATCAAAAATTCACTGTGGTATTAACAGTAACAATAAATTGCATGCAACAGTGGGCAAGTTTATGGATAAAAAAACCTTACTGCACTCGGCTGTATTAGACTTATTTGAATGTTGCCGACGCAAATATAACTTTCATACAAAGTATTTTTTGCATGTTTCTGCTTTTGGGGCAAAATTTCCACACCATGAATAACAGATCATTTCTGAGGTGCATTTTACAGTTTGCATTAATACACAATGTCCAGCATGCAGAGACTGCAAAGACTGTTACATAACTCCTCTAGCAGGACTGAAGCATCCTTTGCTGAGATTAAGACGCTGTTCAGGTCCAGATCAAACCCATGAGACTAAAAGGCTTCGTGCCTCTGCCGTAAAGCAGTCTTGTCTTGTATGTCAGTCTGTATGCTCACTGACAGCCCGTCATCAGCACTCTCTGACCCTGTTATTTCCCTGAGCCGGTGAAAACAGTGCTACCTCAGCCCTTCACCAAACATGCCGAGCTCTACAAACATCTCCAAGATTGACGCCTTGTCTTAGGTGGACATTAGCGTGTGATTCATTATTGACTCTTTTGAGGTCTGGGATTTTTCCCCATGCAAATGAGATAAGTGATGTGGGAGGAATTTACAAAATAAGGACAGATTAAGGTGATCGTTATAAATTTGCGGTTGTAACTAATGGGAGGTAATTTTACATAAACCAATACACAAACATATTGTGTATTATCTGTAGTGTCATCATTATCTGTAGATCATTGTCTTCACCATCAACATGTGGTATTATAACAGGAAGTTTGTTAAGTATCGTCATAGCAGTACCTTCTACATCATAGCAAACATACTGTACAGATATAAATAAATGTAGAATTGGAAGATGTATGTAGTGATTTAATTTAAACCGGTAAACATGTCTCTGGGAATGAACATTAAATATGTACAGTGCATGTAATCTACCAGATAAAGGATGAACACACTAGAAAATATATTTTTCTTTATCATAAAGACATTTTGATAAAGACATATAGCTCAAATTTTTTTCTAAGACAAATTGTTTTAATAAGTAGTTTTTTTTTAACTTAAATTAAATTGTTTACCCAAAACAAGTAGTTTTAATGTAGAACCCGAAGAACTCCCTCATGAAGCTGTTTGAGAAGATGCAGTGTTGAGAGAAGTGTGCAAAGCTTCATCAGGAGTAATGATAATTTAAAATATAAAAAGTTTTAATTTGTTTAACACTTTTCTTAGTCAGTGTATAAATCCAAAACTGTTATTTCATAGTGTTAATGTCATTATTAATATTCTAAAATAGTGAAAAAAAACTGTTTACCAGTAGTATACATTATAGGAGAAATGTTGAAAGAGTAATGCAGTAGTGTACAGTACTGTGCAAGTCTTAGGCACATGCAAGGAAATGCTGTACAGCAAAGATGCCTTCAAAATAATGAAATTAAATGTTTCTACATTATAAAATACTATAAAGAGCAGTAAATAGTAATAAATGAAATAAAATCAATATTTGGTGTGATGACCCTCAGGTACAATTTGAGCAGTTTTATAAGTAAATGAGCTATAAGTGTTACTGAGCATCTTGCAGAAGCAGCCACAGTTCTTCTGATTGTTGCCCTTGCTTCTTATTTCTGCAGCAAAACCCAGCAGCCTTCATTATGTTTTTTTGTCTGAAAAGTGGTCTCTTATGTAATATGCTGCTTTCTTTACTGACCTACAAACATTTTTCTACAAACATTAACATTTAATTTTGTGCTGGAAAACTAACATTTGGAAATCTAAAATCAAAGTAATAAAATAAAAATCTATAACAAAGTTTGTAGTAAAAGAAATAGGGTGCTTAAGACTTTTGCACAGTACTGTATATCTGATGCTTAATTGGCTTTTGCTTCAATTCTACATTCATCAAAATCTCCTTTAGATTTCACATGGTAAAAAGTTGAGATTTTCTACTATAGATATATTGGAATATATTCCTGAACTGAAATATGTTTCTCTTTTGCATGTATCTCAAAAGGTATATACTTTTTCATTTTGCTTATGCTTTCCGCAAAGGTCTTCAAAGGAACCATTCATTATGCCTATCAATGAATAAACCTTGCTAGCTAAGTGTGATTTCCTTGTACAGTGAATGTCATGCTTTGATTAAGTTGTTATACAACTATGTATATATATAGTAGAAAATGTCGACCTTTCGCCATTTTCCCAGGCTGTTGCACATTTCTGATCAGACATTTTGGATTTCAAAGGAGAAAACCTGATTATGAACTGCAGACAGTACTCACTGCTCTCTGTTTTGATGCAGAAGCGGTGCTTAAAGCCTTTGTGAGAATGAGTACAGGTGATGATCTCAGGTTTAGAGCAACCAATGTCCACATACTTCTGCCCATGGATGACGTTACAGCCGTAGCACTGCAGTCCATGGACTATAAAAGAACAGAAGAGAAAATTTACTTTTTGGGTGTTTGCTTGTACAGTTGACATTTTAAAAGCTAACATGCATTTCTTTTTATCTGTCAGGTGAGTGGAAAGAGTGATTAGAGCACACAGAATTGCTCATTTAATAAAAAAAAAAATCATCCAAAAGTAACTTTTAGAAAGTTAGCAATGCTCACTCATCTTTAAACTATGAATATTTTATATTATTCCAAAACAGACTCTAAATGTAGTTATGAGGAAGCTGTTGGAATCCAAATTAACCTAATGTTAACCTTCATATGATTTAGGGACAGCTTTGGACGTGTGGGATGTGTCGAATATCTTCGCTCAGGACACAGCTGAGGTGCTTTACTGCTCCTTTGCTTACTGTGAGATTAGGCATTATGGAATGCACAGGAAACACAGAGTGGCTTTTACTTTAATCCTTTAAATTAGGGATGTTTTAAGGTAATCTGATTAGGCATTGTTCTATCTGGACCTCATTAAGTAAAAGGGCACAACTTGACTTTTAGTGTAAGTGGCAACAAATAATGCCTCAATGCACAAGTTGTACTTCTGTTATTGGGCTTAAAACACACTGACAACTGTCTATTAACGTGCACAACATACCAGGAGATAACATTAGCAAAAAAATGAACTCCTAAAGGGTATATAGCTTCACAATAGCACCATTTCACACCACATTTGCTGTATTATATTAGTTTAGACTATGTGTTTTTTCTTTTTTTCTTTCCAGAAACTGTGAGTTGTCAAGGAAATGATTCCAACATTTTCACATTTCTAAAATATGATTCTGTATGCAGTACTATTGCAATATTTAGAGGTTTTTGTTTCAAAGAGCATACAACCTCAACCACATCCACATAAAACTGTGCTGTTGAATTCTCAATTCTGATTGGTCAGATGTTGTTGATTAATTTCTTAACAGCAGTTTAATTGCAGCTCTGACAATAGTTATGACTGCAAAGCAAATAACAGGTTTATATTAATGCACTTATTTTAATACATATACAGAGATTTGTTAACATTAACGGGTTAAAAATGTGTAGAATTGTTGATATGGTCAAGTTTTCCCTGAGCACACATTTATTTTTGGAAGGAGTCTCCAGTGTCAGCACTTTTTAACAGTCAGTTGTAGCTGCTATAACGTAAGCGATAACTTACTTGTTCCACAGACATTCCACATCATTAAATGTACCCATAAATGGAAAAAAGTATACATAACAGTTGTTAGCACATTTGCTGTGGTATAAGAGCTGTTATGGGAAAATAATCCACCTTGGGATGGTAACAGTAATGTTGCTTATGGTTGGGCCACATCACACCACCACATCGTTGATAATTTTCCCTATAACAGCATGACCCCAAGTGTTTTATTTTCTATTTCTTCCTTTACATCTGTATGTCCTTATTAGTTGGTCATACTGGACCCCCTGACTGCGTGGGTGAAGTCACAGAAAAGAGCATTACGTTTGTCTTTACACAACAGCAAATGTAGGAAAAAATTTTTATTTGCAGTGTAAATTCCTATTCCTTTTCAAAATAAACCCAAGACTTTCACCACAGGACTGTCAGTGTAGTTTGGTGCCCATACACACTTGCCCATGTCCCCTACAATGCACAAATCTTGTGGATAAAACGTTAGGTTAATATAGTTCCCTACCAGCCAGAATTATACTCTTCATCCTCCAAAATCGTTTTACCACTCCATTAATTCATCACGCCAAAAGCTTTCAGACAGATTTCCAAAGCCCATTAATCCCTACTGAATGCTCTTGGGTGAAAAAAATTGTCCAAAGCAATGTAAAGCCTCAAGGTAACGAGAAGCATCTCTCAAGAAACATGCTTGCTTGCAGCAACTGCACATAATAATCATATTATACAATATGTAGCCTAGTATATATATATATAGAGTGAGAGAGAGAGAGAGAGAGAGAGAGAGAGACAGAAAGAAAGATAGATAGATAGATAGATAGATAGATAGATAGATAGATAGATAGATAGATAGACCTAGTATACATCATTTTGGAGAATTGAATCTACTTCAAATTGCATTTTTTTTACATTTTATTTTAGTGCATTTATTGTTATGGACCTGTTTTATATGTTACATTTTATTGCTCAACCTTACATATAATCCTCCTGTTTCTTCCCGTCTCCTGAAAACATGCCAGTAGGTAGATCGGCTACAATAAATTGTCCCTGTGATGGTTGTATCAGGGTGTATTCAATTCAATTCAATTTTATTTGTATAGCGCTTTTAACAATGGCCATTGTCACAAAGCAGCTTTAC
The DNA here is from genome assembly GCF_027358585.1 of Pangasianodon hypophthalmus. Classification (NCBI taxonomy): domain Eukaryota; kingdom Metazoa; phylum Chordata; class Actinopteri; order Siluriformes; family Pangasiidae; genus Pangasianodon; species Pangasianodon hypophthalmus. Next base: position 5,677,883 of record NC_069736.1, on the reverse strand, counting down.
AGTAATATACAAATCCAGGATACAAATTTTAAACATTATAAATTTAGAAATTTATCCCTAACGAGCAAGCCAGAGGCGACGGTGGCAAGAAAAAACTCCCTGAGACGACATGTGGAAGAAACTTTGACAGGAACCAGACTCAAAAGGGAACCCATCCTCATCTGGGTGACAACAAATAGTACAATTATAAATAATTCCCTTCTATAACTGTATACTATATGTTCAAAATGTGCAATTGTTTAAACCGGAAAATTCATTATAGTTTTTAAGTCTATTTTGTTGAAGTTATCGACTGTTCACTGATGGAGACTTGCGTGCAAAACTGGAATTGCAGTCTTAAAGCTTATAGCAATTGAAGTCCAAAGCCATCTTCATGGTTTCTAAGTTGTACCATCCACAGTCATCTCATGTATCCACGTATTCCCGCTTCACACCCAGCGTTCCCGGGATAGGATTCAATGCAACCCTGAGCAGGATAAAGCAGTTACTGAAGATGAATGAATGAATGAATGAATAATGTTAGAGCTCTGATATCAAATCTGATATCAATCCACCTCAGGCAAATATCGAACCTAGTACCAGTATCGATAATCAGTATCGAATCGGTACATCCCTACTGGAGTCAACTGCTATCTGGGTAAAATTGCATTGCATATTATTGATGTTTTAAAGAGGTAGAAAGACAGACTACAATGTCTCACCAATTTCACAGCTGTCCAGTCATAAGTCTTACTGTCCTTTTTTTTAAATAGAATTTAGAAATACTTGTTTGCTATAGCGGTGTGATTTTTATTTATTTATTTATTGATTTATTTGTTCCTCACTCACCCTGTGCAGTGAAGAGCGCAGATGCCACAATGAATCCAATCCCGTACAGCAGCCAAGTGTGTAAAGTCATGGATGCAGCTCTGCTGAGGTCCTGTCCGTTTGGGCCGGAAGTTTACCGCAACCGAACCTGCGGGTTTAGACCAGACTTCCTGTCAGAACTAGTCCATGAAGCGCACCGAGGCTGTTCCGTTAAGCGCGCGGCGCGAGCTGTGAGCGCGCGGCGCAGGCTGAGCTGAGCGCGTGGAAAAAACAGTGAGGTGGGGGCGAGAAACACTTCAACCATAACAGTAATATCCTGACATTTTTTGGTGAAATAAATCTGTCAGGAGAGAGGGAAGGGGGACAGAAGATGCTGAAATGTCTGACTGAAACACTGAGTATGTCCACTGATATGGAGAGGTAAAAGGGAGCAAGAAGGGATGGCACCACCTCCACAGCATTATCTCTAGTGTTGAATTAACACCCACAGTGTTAAATGCAAACATGCATTGAGTGCTCAAACACTATTAGTGTTAATTCCACATACAATTACTGTAGTTGCTCAATAATTCCTAATACTGAAGGTTAAAACACCTACTAATTCTACATGGGCTCTATGATTCATTAATGCCGCATGCATCTGGAGTAACGACCCTCTCAGATGTCTGATTAGTGGTCTGAGATCGGATGATATTTGAGGTGGCAAGTCTTTTTTGGTCACATGCCAATTCCCACCCATCAGCCAGCCAGGAGGGTGAAGGCTGACACGTGATTCCTCCGTGTCACATGAAGAGTTTTCAAACTGCTGCTCATGCTGCATCACAGGGAAGCGTAACATACTCGGAGGAAAGCACTATCTGCCCTCTTCTGAATACATGAGCTCACAGACGCCTGCGATTGGCTAGTGTTTCTGTGATTGCAGGGGAGAGAGAGTATGCCATCCCTCCCACCCAGACAAGGATGGCTGTGGCATCGTGGGGCTCAAACTTGCAATCTCCTGATGATAGGATGAATGCTTTTCTGTTGCTCTGCTCAAGCTATGGTGGATCCAGAGCCTGTCACAGGAACACTGGCAGAAAGGTGAGAATACACCCTGAATCGGATGCCAGTTGATCACAAGGGCACCATCTACACACACATGCACACATAGGGCAATTTAATGTAGACAATCCACCTAGTGGCATGTTTTTAGGAGGTGGTAGGAAACCTGAGAACCTGGAGGAAACCAGTGCAGACATGGAGGGAACATGCACAGAAACTCCACACAGACAGCTAAATATGATTCATTACGTCAATGAAATAGGAGCAATAAACCTCTCAGATGTGTGACTGCAGGTCAGAGTTGAAATAGCAATTGGAAGGCAAGTTTTATTATAAAGGTGGCAGCTGCCACCCTGTGCCACATATGTGGCCACACCCCTGAGGCTGACTGGTGTTATTCCATGCCCTCTCCTGTCTTATTTTTGACAGAAGAGTAAAATAAAAAAAAAAATTCACAAGAGGTAAAAGAAAAATAAAAACCTCTCCTATTTCTTATAGTAAAAACTCGATCGAATGGAATTCATTTTGTATTAATAATCCATGATATCAATGCCCAGGTTTTTAGAGATGGAGTTGCAAAGGCCAGGATGGCACCACTTTATCATATATAGAACAAAGTTTTATTTTATTTATGATGTATTTGCAGAATATCTGACTTGTACCTTGGTGCAAAATTACTGGACATATTACTGTATTGGCTTTACATTTGCTCTATTCTATAATACTGAAGGAATATGTTTAATATATGCTATATGATTCATTTAGTGTTTATTAATTCTACTGATAATAATAATAATTAAAAACCTCTCAGAGATTTGATTTAAAGTCAGAATTGGGTGGCAAAGCTAATTTCATGGGTGGAAGCTAGCATCCTGTCTGGTTTCATCTGGCGGTGATGTGCTCATGTTATTTCCTCCCTCTGAGCAGGTTGCATCTCTTCATCATATCCCCAGGCTTTTCAGTCAGTAGAGACATTCTATCTAATCAAGAATTAAACACTAAATCCTTTCTTAGAGTCCGTAATGCTGCGGATAAGTCAAGCTTTGCGATAAGCTCCTACTCTCTTTCGGCCCTGGAGCAACATATGGTCGCGTTTGACACATGATTGCCCATGATTCTCCCTCATAATAAGAGATATGTTTACAAGGATAGTGATATAGTTCAGTCAGGATGGCTTTATTTCTTTTTAGGCCATGGTTAAGTAACAACAGAAAGGCTTCCTGTGGATTCCTATGTCCTTATTCTCTGCTGTACAGAGAGATTGTGAAAGTGAAGTGGTGAAGAACAGTAGGAGCTGAGCTGAAGGCTTTTGAAATCCTTATTAATATTCTACTCAGAGCTAAGCTGTGTGAAAATGGCGTTTTATCCACCAAACCCTGTCACAAACCATTACACCGTCAGTGGGATGCACTAGTCTTAGGAGTGAAATGCAGTTTACCATCTTTACATGTGATGTAGATTGCAAGGAGGTGGTAGAATTGGGATAAACTCACCATTCTGTTAAAAATATGTCAATTATATGTCTAGCGTACACAAGGAATTTGTAAGTCTACACGGAACATCAGCAAAAATGTCTTAAGGCTTGTGTGACCTTTCAAGCAAAGAAAAATTTATATGCTAAAGTCCAAGCGCAGCTTCTGAAGCTTTTGCCTCAGAGGTTGAAGACAGTTGAGCTGTGGTTCTGAAACGCAAAACCATCTTTTAAGAAGCTTTCTCCTTATCTAATGTCACACAGACACTTGAAAAGCCCATTTTAAATCCCTCAGCAGAAGAGTGACAGCTATAGGATATAGCTGTATAGTGCAGTATCCAGAATTCTTGATGAAGCTGCAAGAAACGGGATTTCAGGAGGGTAGCTGGAGGCACACAGAAAAGGAAATAATACGCGTGAACATAAAATATGGAATGTTCAAAGAGCTTCATGGCTCCATGTCCAAGCCTTCTGTGTATCTTAATGTGGCCACTCTGGAACTGCTCATATATATATATTGCTACCATTTCCTTCTCAATTTTTTAAATTAAAATACAACTATAATGTATTGTATTTACAGTATAATAGGATTATGGGTAACAGGGCTCCCAAGTTATTACAGGTTTTTCCTGCAAAGGATTTTTTTTATAAACAAACAATATTGTATAAGGCATAATATTGGCCTTATTAACAATCTTTTTTAATTAATAGGTCTAATATTGTTTGGGAATTGAAATCCTGACAATAAGAATTACAGGCGAGTGGAACATTTGCATACCCTTTGGAAAAAAATGAAAAAGACAGAAACATAATCTATAGTATGTAGAGTATTAGGTTTATAAACGTTTGTGAATACTGTAGTAAAAAGAGAAATATTCTCTAATATCTAACATGTCTCATATAATTATTCTCTAATAACTGACATATTTATATGTTATAACTTTGCCAGATGTCATACACTGCGTCCTTCATATCAGGTCTGGAATCCAAGAGGTTTGCAGCAAAAAGATGTTTCTGCTGATTTGTTTTTAAGGTTTTTAAAGGGTTTAGTTGTCACGTTGCAGGATGCACACTCATTTAATTTTAAACATTTCGAAATTCATTTTTGTGGATAAATTGCAAAACACATGCACTTTTCCTTTTTTTTTTTTTATTGAAGACCATGGGTATAAAAACTTTTGCCCTATTTATTTGAAGTGAATGACTGTCTATTTTAAATATACAATTAAGAAATGGTCAAATGCTAGAATGTCCACCTCTGTCTTTCATGCATTTCAAAAGACTAAAATGTATTTCAGAATATTTTAAAAACTTATATTGATACAGTGATGTGAAAATGACATGAAGAGCTGGGGGAGAGTGATTTATTTTATATGTGAATAAGTTGTTGGACCATTGATTCTGTATGTATATAGAGGTTCCTCTTGATGTAAAGCTGCTTGTTTGAAATAGTGGGATGTTTTTGTCTGCTTGTGCCTCCACCCTGTGGACATTAACTGCACTATCATTCAGCAGTGAAACCTGGATGTCACATAGACAACTTATTGTCTAAATGCAAGAATACTGACTGTTGCACTATTTGGCAGCAGCTGACTAGGCTTGGAAAACTATTTATTTTGGTACGATATGGTACGCTATGGCTGTATTACATATCGATCAACAGCTAAAAATACTCAATAAATTAATTGTAAATAAATTAATTAATAATAAATTAATATGATATCAATTAGGCTTGAACAATTTGCATTGGATTTATTAGAAAGAAACACCTGATGCTAAACTATTGGATACATTCTCCAAAAGCATACAGAGACAGTCCTACCATCCTGGGAATGAGAGGTAGACAGGACTCAAAGGTTTTCTTTGGATAGCTGAAGAAATGCCTAAGCAGGAATTTTTGAAAACAGGTTCCCTCCAGCAGGCCCTCTATCTGCTGAAACAAGGCATTTCCACCCACAGAACATATATATGTGTCCTATATATATATATATATATATATATATATATATATATATATATATATATATATATATATATAAAATACTTAATCACTTATTTCACATTACATATTTTTATTTAACTGACATTACTTTATTGAAACCTGTTTTGACTTTGACATTAAAGAGTTTTTTTTGTAATTTTTTTTGTCAGAAAAGCCAAATTATATTGACCATGATTAATTTATAAAATCAATAAAAGGGTAAAACATCCAAGGGGGTGAATACTTTTTATAGGCACTGTATATATATATATATATATATATATATATATATATATATATATATATATATATATATTTATAGGACACTTGGAGGTTAGCACTATTGCCTCGCACCTCCGGGGTTGGGGGTTTGAATCCCGCCTCTGCCCTGTGTGCTTGGAGTTTGCATGTTCTCCCTGTGCTTCTGGGGTTTTCTCCAGATACTCAAGTTTCCTCCCCCAGTCCAAAGACATGCCGTGTAGGCTGATGGGCGTTTCCAAATTGCCAGTAGTATGTGAGCGATTGTGCCCTGCAATGGACTGGCACACCATCCAGGGTGTCCCCCTCCTTGAGCCCTGAGTTCCCTGGGATAGGCTCCAGGCTCCCCGCAACCCTGTGTAGGATAAGCGGCACAGAAAATGGATGGATCTATCTATCTATCTATCTATCTATCTATGTGTGTGTGTGTGTGTGTGTGTGTGTGTGTGTGTGTACACACATATAGATAGATAGATAGATAGTGCAATTATGCAGTAGGATATAATAAGAGGAAGTAGAAATGTGGCTCATACTTCACTATAGTCTGTGTAGTTTTGCTAACTGTCCCGAAGAGGGCGCTAATGCAACAAACTGTCTGTGACGCGCTTAAACCCCAAGAAGAAGAAGAAGAACCGGACCACACGTGTTCCAAAATGTCCTACTTTACTGTTTTGGTCGTGTAGTAGTTTGTACGTCGAGTTTTAAATTATTAAATAGTTGGACGTTTATCTTTTCCTCTCGACTTCTCAGGGAGGTAGATAAATCGTGGTAGAGATATATCACAGGACACAATGGCGCAGAGAAAGAAGAGATTGTGGAAGAAGAAGCCCTCTGCACACAGAGAGCCAGACGTGGACTCAGATGGAGGAGACTTCGAGTTAGCTGCTGAAATTAAAGACGACGTTGTAGTGAGTGAATAAACACAAATCATGTTCACAAGCCTGCTGTCACCTCTCATCATCATGGCTGCTGTGTTAGGCTATATACACTAATCAGTGTGTTCATGTGTTTCCATCTGTGACAGATAGGAAGTACATTATAAACAATACAAATTGACCTATTAACTGGTAAAACTGTCTTATTTCATAAAGCACGTTGAAAAGTGAAAGACTTATACCTGCTTATAAGCTGTATAGGATTAAAAACTAATGTTAATTATGCTTATTACTTCACATAAGAAGATTTTTGGTGGAAAGAGAAGGTGTTAATGTGCTAAAATCATTCAAAATCAATACCAGGGTGCATTTACTTTTGCATTTATTCCAGGGGTTCACAAACTTTTGAGCAAACGACCCCAAATGGACATTATGAATTTTGTATGACGCCAACCCAAAACAAGCCTTCATTTTTTTTAATTTCAGATTTATAATATAGGATTGACTACAACATTTGAACATTTAATTGTATGTGAAATGTAAGTGACTAAAAACCAAAAGAATATTCCTTGCACTGACTTACCAGTCTAGTGGGAGGTATTCTGTTATTGTAGGGAAATAATCCACGCCGGAGTGGGGTGATATGCCCCGATGCGAAACATTCTGGTTTATACTTGACTCATGAATTTGTGTGCGAGTACAGAAGTAACATGAGCATCATTATTATTCGCACACATGCTGCATATCTTATGTACATCGGGAAGATTTAAAAACATCCCTGTCTGTCAGGTTTCCAAGTTGAACTGTAAAATGTTTAGCAATTTCATGCACAGGGATGTTAAACAGACTGATGAGCTCTTTATCAAAAGTATTTACTAATCTAGAGAATCCAGAAGTCTGGTACTCAAAATAGACCTTTCAGTAGGCTTGAAGGCAACGTGTGTGTGTGTGTGTGTTTTTATTCTATCATGAAGCTTGAGTTGCCAAGTTATGCAAAACATCACATGTGTCATGGTGGTGGGCTTCACGTCTGTGAAACAACTCAAAACAGCTTTGAATGAAGGCTGAGAATGATATTAGTGATCAGATATTTGTGATCTGACAAGTTTATACCAAATGACCAGAAACAGATGCAAGGCAGTTTTAGGAAAAATAAAGAAGACTCAGAAATACACTCAAACAGAGAACCAGAATGAGACTTGATGTAATTACTAGTCCTCAGAAGTGCTAATCATCATGAACCATTCAAATTCCTTAGAAGTCACCATAGATTGTAAAGTTGAAATGTTGGACTGTTTGGTTCTTCACAGTTTGGTAAAAAGCTGCCTCGCTTCCCCACGTCTTCTGATTGCCTGTCGGATGTGGAACCGGACACGAGAGAGATGGTGCGTGCTCAGAACAAGAAAAAGAAAAAGTCTGGAGGCTTTCAGTCCATGGGTATGTCCATTTGAAGACCTTTGTCAAAAAATATTACTGACTTTTACACACTGAGCTCTCACTGAAAATCGTCTTTCCCATTGCGTAGGTCTCAGCTACCCTGTCTATAAAGGGGTGATGAAGAAGGGCTACAATGTTCCGACCCCTATCCAAAGAAAAGTGAGTCCCATCTCACTCTTCATCAATCGTTTTTTTTTCCCCAGAATTTCTTGTAACCTTTTCATGATGTGTGCGTTTGTTGTGACAGACTATTCCTGTCATCCTGGATGGTAAAGATGTTGTTGCCATGGCAAGAACAGGGAGTGGGAAGACGGCTGCGTTCTTGGTGCCCATGTTCGAGAGGTTGAAGGGACCTCAAGCTCAGACGGGCGCTAGAGCTCTGATCCTCACACCCACGAGAGAGCTGGCACTACAGACCATGAAGTTCACTAAAGAGGTGACTTGAAAGCCACACATTGCGAGCTTGTTTTAGTAATTATTGCTTGCTCATTTACGAGTGTTTGTTGGTTGTTTCCCAGCTGGGCAGGTTTACTGGGCTAAAAACGGCACTAATCCTTGGTGGAGACAGGTAATTTTTTTGAATAATCATTTTGTTTGAGCAATGTTGGCTTTTAAGCAGGCATTGATATGTTTTTTTTTTTTTCTTCTTCAGCATGGATGATCAGTTTGCTGCTCTACATGAAAATCCAGACATGTAAGTGTGTCAACAAGCATTGTTAAATCTGCAAATTATTCTTTCTTTTTTGTAGCACCATTACAGTAGAAACCTTGGCACCATCTAGTTCATTTTATATTATGTGCTACTTTGAAATGATATTACATGATAAATGATATAAATGAAATTGTCACTCGTTGTAAGCTAGAACTATTCTTCCGTGTGTTTCTCCAGCATCATTGGTACTCCTGGCCGTCTGATGCACGTCGTCATGGAAATGAACCTGAAACTGCAGAGTGTGGAGTACGTGGTGTTTGACGAAGCGGATCGGTAAGCACCTAGGTCTTTCAAGTGACCCGATTTTCATGGTGTTTCCAGTGCTTTCAATACCATCCTGACTTTATAGACTTTTATAGCACAGCGCTGTTGAATTCTTGATTGGTCAGAAGGTGTTGAGTAATAATCTGTTACAGCCGCTCAGACGGTAGTTCAGAGGCAAGTTAAAACACAGGTTTAGATGAATGCATTTGTTCTAATAAATAAATAGATAATAACAAATAGATTATTTAAAAAGTGCATAATCATTGATAAGGCAGACGTTTTTGAGGAGATGTTGGTGTTCCATTTTGGAGTCTCCAGGGTCAGTGCTTTTATCTTGTTAACTTTGAAAGACAAGCTGATGCAAAAACGACAGCTGTTGACAGCTGTTTACAGCTGTTATAGTGTAACTAGACTAACTTGTTTTGCAGACGTTCCATGAAGTTCCATGATGTGTCTTGCTTTAATAAATAATTAATTGTTAGTGTTGGCGAATTGCTGTGGCATAAGGGAAATAAAAACTCCAGGGCTTACTGTTATTGGAAAATATTCAACTTTGGAGTGGTATGATGTGGCCTGATGTGGCCCGATGTGAAATGGAGTTACTGTTACTACTGCAAAGATGATTATTTTCCCATAACAGCACGTCTGTGGTGGTGGTGGCTCAACGATCAAGGCTCTGAGTTACTGATCAGAAGGTCGGGCGTTCAAGCCACCTCCAAGCTGCCACTGTTGGGCCCAAGGGGTGCTGTATCATGGCAGATCCTGCGCTCTGACCCCAACTTCCTAACAAGCTGGGATATGCGAAGAAAAGAATTTCACTGTGTTGTAATATATATGTGACAACTAAAGGCTTCGTCTTATCTTATAAGTGTTATAAGTGTTTCATTTCTCTCATTCCACAGCATTTTGCCATTTTGTCCTGTTTTATTCCTTAAGTAACAGCATTTTATTGTAAGCTACATTTTTGATTTTGTGAATCATTTGTGCTGTGGTTCTTCTCAACAGATTGTTTGAAATGGGTTTCACTGAGCAACTGCAGGAGATCATTAGACGGCTCCCTGAAACCCGGCAGACCCTTCTGTTCTCCGCCACACTGCCCAAACTTCTTGTGGAATTTGCTAGAGCAGGTTAGACCACTCACTTTGTCAGAGTTAGCAGAAAATATGCTGATTTCATGTTTATTGTGAAGAAGCCACAGTTATAAACCTGGTCTTCATCAGCACATCATAAGCATCCCTGTTCTTTCTTCCACAGGATTAACAGAACCAGTCTTGGTCCGTCTAGATGTCGACAGTAAGCTCAGCGATCAGTTAAAGGTAAATTGGAACAAATGTCAGCTGAAGGACATCTTCTTATCTCAGTATGTACTACGTCAGGCAGGAAACGAAAACCAGGTTTGTTTCTCTTCATTAGCTGTCATTTTTTCACCTGCGTCTGGATGACAAGCCTGCACTGTTGCTGTATCTTCTGCGTAATGTTGTGAAGCCTCAGGAGCAGACAGTCGTATTTGTGGCTACCAAACACCACGTGGAGTACCTCAACCAGGTAACTGATCACGGGATTTAAGGATATTATTTTACGCGTAATGCTTTGTAAAGTTCTAAAACATACATCTCTGATCTTTAAGAAAATACAGAATTATTTCTGTAAAACTAAGTAAGTAATAAAACATGTTGAGGTGTGCTGTTATAGGAAAATAATCAACGACTATAGTGATGTTAATATGGACGTTGTTCCTATAGAAACAATACTGTATTAGAATGAGCGCGTTAATATAACCCTGTGATCTGCCATGCTATGCTATGCTATGTCCTAATACGCTGTTCTTATAACAGTTCAAGGTTCTTTATTTGCCACATACATCTTACATACATGTGATGTAGTGTTTTTCCTTATTTCCTTATCCCAGAGCCAACAACAAACTAAGATATACACACACATAATAAAAACAGAGTATAATTAAAATATAGCAGACTATATAGTAATATCTAGTAGACATACAATAAAATCTAGCAGCCTATAGAGGAATGTGAATAAAATAGAATATATATATATGTATATGTATATAGAATATGAATATATAAATAGAACATGTAAAGAAAAAAATATGAAAATATACAGAGCTGTACAATGTATAGAGATATAATAAAATATAGTGTGGAAAAAATGTTTGATGCCTAAAATATTATACACATACATAGCGATTGCTGTTACAGAGAATGTCTGCCCCAGTGTGTGTTTATTATTATTATTTTTTTAATCTTTGTGTCTTTCATGACTAGCTACTGACTTCACAAGGAATCGAGTGTGCGTACATATACAGCGCTTTGGACCAGACGGCCAGAAAGATCAACATTGGTCGCTTTGTCCACCGCAAAGCAATGGTGCTGCTGGTGACGGACGTGGCAGCTCGTGGTATCGACATCCCGCTCCTGGACAATGTCATCAATTATAACTTCCCCTCCAAGGCCAAGCTCTTCCTGCACAGAGTTGGTATGTTCAGTGCACAATTAAATCAGCTTAATTGTGTAACTCGGTTTAAATCAATTTAATTGTCTATATCTGGAGGTAGTTTTTAGCTGATTATAGTGGTATGGTTTAGATACTGAAATCAGTGAGGTTTGTGGAGCCCAGAGTTTATTCTAAGGCCCAGTTTGTACTTCTGCATCCATGGTTACATAGTTGTCTGCCTTCTTATTTGCATGCAACATGAACATGTCCACTAGGGGGCAGAAAAAAATGAAACAAAGCCTTGCATTTTCCCGGAGGAGTGGACAGGACGTGGATGTGATAATGCTGAGGATCAGTAGTTCCAGGCTCTAAGTCACCAATACTAACATATTAGTTGTTAAAGAGAGCAGGTTATGGGACAGTTTGGGATTTTTCAGTTTTTGTAATATAACCCCTCCAAACTCCACCCACTGTATACCTTCTCTGAAATGAAGTTTATTTTTTACTAACAAACTTACCAAACGTTACCTACCACACTGGCTAGCTAGCTAACTTGAACTGAAACACACTTTTTTTTTTTTTTTTTTTTTTTTTTATGTTATGTGTTTTATTATGTTGTGTATGTGTGTGTATGAGCATACACTGCTCTGATGGACTCTTGCTGTTTTGTTGTGCAGGTCGTGTAGCCCGTGCTGGCAGGAGTGGCAGAGCCTTCAGCCTGGTGTGCCCAGACGAAGTGCCTTTTGTTTATGACCTTCACCTCTTCCTTGGACGACCTTTGCATCTTGCAACCATTGATCACTCACAGGGTATCTCTCCCTCTAAAAGATCCTTCTCTTAGTCCGTGCATTAGGACTCACTTGCCAATTATAGGGTGTGAATAGATATTCTCAAACATTCTTGATTTCTAAAGTTCTGTTTTGATCTTTGCAGCAAATAAGTGTCGGTTCTTTTCGGATTGGTGCTTGGACCCCAATGATCGCTGCTTGCAGCCGTATTTCTGTAGATATTTTGTTTATAATTGACAAAACTGATCAACAAGAGGCTGTCTTTTATTTATCTTCTTTGTCTAGATGCTGATGGAGTGTTGGGTCGCGTCCCACAGAGCATCTTGGATGACGAGGACACCCATGTCCTTACGGCTCATGAGAACTGTCTAGACCTTGAGAACCTCAAACGGATCTCTGAGAATGCTTACAAGCAGTACCTGAAGTCTCGACCCAACCCCTCACCAGAATCTATCAAGCGGGTGAAGAACTCCGATCTGTCCTCCATAGCTGTTCATCCACTGCTAGGTTTGTGAGTTTTATATCAGGTTGAAGTCTAGTTGTCTTGATGACCTGTCCCTGCTTAGAGTGGTATTTTCTGGCATGTTTCCAGGGTCAGGACTTGAGAAGATGGAGCTGGAGAGACTGCAGATGGTCGACTCGATCAAGGCTTACAAATCAAAATCTGTGAGTAAATAACGGAAAACTGCTTTGTCCCAAATGCAACAATTCATTCCTCATTAGTGTTCTTCAGTAATGTCTGACAATTTTAGAAAATGTTCTCTTATACCAACATGAGTTCATTTGTTATGTTTGAGGTTTCATAGGTAGTGTCAGCGGCCAAGGGTTTGTGTGCATTCCCACAATGCACTGCAAGCATATGGTAGATTTTAAAGTGCAGTGAAATCAAAATTGGGGTTTAAGGGCTTTCTGTAGAAATCTCTTTATGTAATGGGCACAAGTAGGCCGGTATAAAATGACAAAATCTGTTTTGTAGATATTCTTATTTTAATTGTACAAGTAAAAAAATCAGAACTAATTATTTCACTAGATCTGTGATTTTCTTTGCTTAAAAAAGTGACATTTTCTTTTTCTGTGGTTTATGCAATATGAGCTCCTAGCGTTACACTAGTACTAATGTTCACTCTGTCTATGGCAGTATAAAATTTTCGAATTCTGTGTGTCAATTTTAAGAAAATGAATTCAAATATAGGTAAATTGATTGAATTTAGTATTTTTCATGAATTTGAATGCATTATAATATTGGTATTAAGTTGTTGGTCAGGTCCATCCTTTCAGCACAGATACTCAGTTACTCAGAATGCCAGTCAAACATAAATAGATCTACCGTAAATAACACATGCACTACCTGAATCTCTCAGACTATATTTGAGATCAACTCCAACAACAAAACCAGCGCCAGTGAGGTAATGAGGACGAAGCGCTCTCGGGACAGCCGTCTGGTGGAAAAATTCAAGAGGACAAGAGAAGAGATGCAGGCCGAGAGTCAGCAGAACCGTCCAGCTATTCAGAACTCTGCCACAACACAACTGCACCATGGGGAGGAAGAGGATGATGATGATGAAGACCTTCAGGTGAGTCTAGAAGACAGTTCACTTTGTTTGAAAGTTTACTAAAAGTTTCGTTGTGTTCTGGGGTGTTGCATATTTATTTATGTATTTGTATTAAGTCTATACTGCTATGGAGGAGGGAATATGGGCTTGTAATATACAGTGTGAAAGAGAAAAGTGATTTTGTTTAATCTTTTTTTTGGTTTGTAAGCTGGTGGAATAATTCTGATTGATAACTGGTTTTAATTTCAGAAAATAAGTAAAATATTAGATTATCAATTTAGCAATTTTGCCACCCTAATACCAAAGAATATTATACAAAACAATGACCTCAAAAACCAGTGTGGCTCTTCTGCATCCATCAGGGTGTGTTCTCGAAAGTGGTCGGAGGAAAGAAACGGAAACAGGACGAGAACATGGATGTGGACAGACCTAAGAGCAAAAAGAACAGGCAGTCGGGTCGAGACGAAGAGTTTTACATCCCGTACAGACCCAAAGACTTCGAATCTGAAAGAGGGTATAGTTCCGATCTGCACGTTAATTTTTAATAACTCGATCAAACAAAAGCTTTTTAGAATTTTACCCAAGTAATACCCATTGAAGGATATTGAGAAAATTTTAGATAATTACAATTCAAACATATCTGAATATTCCTTTTGCATACCATTCTTTCTTTTTTTAAAAAAATTATTTCACTCACACACCTTTGCTTCTGAAGTAATTACTTATTGTTGTTCATCCATCTCAAGACCTGGATATATTTCAGTTATACAAATGAAAAATGATTTAATCTTTGTTTGAGGAGTATTGTTTGGTAAAATCTGATTTTTGGACCGCACCATACTCACTCAAGGGTTCTTTGGATAGTTAAGAGTTCTTAGCTTTCTAAAAGGGGAAACACCCTGATTTCAGCTTCTGTGTAGATTTAGAAGGGTTCCCTCAGAAGGGCCAACCAAAGAGCCCATAATGGTTTCAGATTTACCCTTTTCTTCTGAGATTACATGCTGCAGTGAGTCAAGTTGGGATTGTGTGCTGCTGTTTTTGTCCATAGACTCAGTCTTGCAGCAGAAGGCAGCTCGTTTGAACACCAGGCCTCCTCGGCTGTTCTGGATCTGATGGGTGATGAGAACAACACGCTGGACCAGCACAAGAAGATGATGAGATGGTGAGAGGAGAGACACCTTCACACACATTCAGTCAAACCCAAATCAGCCACAATACACAAGCAATAAATTCTGTCTCCTTGAATCTCTCCAGGGATCGCAAGAGAAAACGCTTCGTCCGTGACACAGGAAAAGAAGACAAAAAGAGCAAAATAAAAACGGAGAGCGGGCAAGTGGTCAGTGCCAAGAAGTCAAAGAAGAACTTGTATCCTTTTATCTGGCGTTCTGGTTGTAGTTAAGTGGATTCTGTATGAATTTTGAACGAATTATATGATGAAAATGGTGTTGAAGATTTATTCCTTCACTCTGACCCAGTTATGAGGAATGGAAGAAGAAATACAAGGTGGACGATGCAGATGATTCAGATGGAGAGAATGGAGGAGGAAGGGGACCGAAATTTGGAGGTATGAACACATTTAAATCATAAAAATATTTCAGACCATGAAAGGAATTGTTTCATCAGCTATTGAAAAGCTGTAATATAAAGATGTAGGACTGGTCACTTAATCATTTTGTGATTGGGATTTTGTCTTTTTTTTAATGAATTGAACATAATGACTGCAGTATCTTTGAGCTCAGGTTATGTCAATTCACCGGCTAATATTAAATATTATTATTCTTAATTTTCTGTCGTGCATTAAATAATAAGCTTTCGTCTTTATGCATTTATTTATTTTTATTGTCTCAATGGCTAATTTCATTTATTCGGTTAAGACTCACAAGCATTCTTATATTGATTCAGAGAATATTATACAATGTGCAAGAATTTTTAAAAATACATTTTTAAGAAATCTTATATAATATTATGAAAAATATATTACAGTGGTAAGTGTTGTCTTTTAAAGACTGTCAATCTATATTTTAAGTCATCTATGCTATGTAAGACTTAAGTCAGTAGTATTATTATTTATTTTTATTTAGTAGTAATAATTATTATTATTATTATTATTATTATTATTATTCCAGGAGAGCCGCTGTTAATGCATTATACCCAGATTTCTCTGATGGCTCTATAGTTGATTGAAAATACTGCTTCTGATGTTTAAATCTGTGTGTCTGTGTTATTAAGGTCGTAGGGGCTACCGTGGAGCGGGCTCTCAGCCCCAGAACAAGAACGGCTCACGTGTTCGTTCGGAGCTGAAGAGCAGCGAACAGATCCTGAAACAGCGTAAACGCCAGTCCAAGCAGCAGTTCCTGCAAAGCGGTGGCTTGAAGAAGCTGCGTGGCCGAAACAAGCAGCGATTAAACGATGTGATGAAGTCTGGCTTTGGCCGCGGGCGCTTCAAGAAAGGCAAGATGAGGAAGAGACTGTAAGAGCTTGTGGGGTCCAAACTCAAGCCAGAAACACAACCTAGCTTTCAACCTGCCACCAGATTTAACAAGGACTGGTTCAAAAAAACATGATGGTGAATTATTTTAGTGGATAAAGTAGGTCAAATTGGGTTCAGTGACCTCAATCTCTTAATAATTTCACCTTTTTTTTTTGTCATTTTCATAAGTTGGGCAAATGGTAAAGGGATAGCTGTATAGAGCTAGGCCATGTGACCATTTCTGGAAAATGAGACTTGTTAAAAAAAAAAAAAAAAAAAAAAAAAAAAAAAGTCTGTAAACTTTAAGAAAATCGAGCAAAGTTTGGAAACTGGGAAGATGTGATATAGCCTTCTCAAGGAAACTTTGTGAACTATATTATAACAATGTTAAATTTTTGTTATATATATATATGTGTATTTTGAAATCTATGGTCAATACAGATGCTAATGACAACAATTAACATCTACTGTGTGTTTCCTGACTGTTAGAAAAGATTGTTATTCTAGACAGCAGTCATTGGACCCGAATACAAGTCTTGGTCATGATCAGGTCTGCAGAGTTTATCCACAAGATGGCAGCAGTTGCAGTGAATACATTTTGTGCTTGGGTCCACAGGATGCACATTTTCCACCTTCTGCCAAAACGCAATACGTTTTTTTTTTTTTTTTATCCCCAGCTTTTGGCTCTGACTTTCCGACAAACAGTAATTAAAAATGTTACTCTGCATACTTCTATAAATAATCATGTTTTCACAACAAAGATCAAAACAAGCCTATGTGAGTGTTGAGGGACGTGTTGGAGGGAAAAAAAACGTAAAAATTCCTTCAGTGGAAGACGAGACTGTTGTTTCCACAGCAGAAGTATGCAGCCAGTTGCAGGACACATGTTGAGAGCTGTGGTCCATATGGATGCAGTTAGTTTAATTCATTCTTGTTATCGCTAGGTTATCTGTGCCATATCTGAGTTATGCCTATGTCTGATTTAACCCATTAATGATTAGTGAATGCCTGTCCAACTCTGACCTACAGCAGTACTGGTAAAACTACTGGTAAATGAAACTGCTTGGCCTGTGTGATGGTAGAAGCTCCTGGTAATCGTGATCGTTTGGCCACTCTGTACGAGATCTTATCTGCTTGTAAATCTAAACCTGAAATACACAAGCTTGTTTGCTGTATATCGTTAATCACAGTTGTCTTCAGTGACAAGTTACAGGAGGAAACGTCTAATACAGTGAGTTATTTTAGTTGAGCTTTTATAATCTTTAAAGTACAAAAGTAGTTTTGATGCCTAACTAGTTGCTGTAATTAATTTATTTATTCAGTAAGGAATAAAACATGATGGGGTCATGCTGACGTGTTTCATTCCTCTTTTACAACAGAAATGTCTTAATTAAAGAAAGACATCATACTTTTTTTTTTTTTAAGTCCTTTTATGCTTATATATACATAGTTGTGGAACATCCACGGACAAACAAGTCCAAACACAATGATCTAAACAAGTTAGTTCCTTTTACCACATTATAACAGCTATAAACAGCAATTCCCTTACCAGACTCTCGTTTTTTTTTCTTTTAAGTTGAAAAAAAAAAAAAGCAGTCTGTAATGTTAATGAGAAACCGGACAGCACAAACTCTTCTGTCCTGAAGACTTTCCCATGCCTGTTATTGAAGCCCTGACGCTGGAGACTCCTTCCATAAAGTTAAATAAACATCTCTTTACAGAAAACTTCATCGTATAAATGATCATACTATTTTCTTTACTATGTTAAATAATAAATAAATGTTTTAATTTTTTTATTATTAGCTTTAGATTGTGTGACCTGTCCACCATACAAGTCTCTGTGAATGATCGGTTACTATGGAAACAATAACCTACTAGAAAGAGAGCAAATAAACCTGTGATTTGCCTTGAAGACAGAACTACTATCAGAGCTGCTGTTGTAGAAACTGAATCAACAATCAGACTGGAGAATTCAACAGCACTAAAAAAAAAAAAAAAAAATTCTGGGAAAACAAGAGCAAAAAGTTCATTGAGTTGCTAAACTTCCAAGGCTAATTTTACCCTGGCAGGTTTTATGTGGGTGAAAAAAAAACATAAGCCAGCCTACTAATGTTGTACAAATAGAGTGAAATAGATTAATACAAATCTAAGTTTATGAGCTCTAATTTATTTCTTATTACTTTGTACATCATTCACTAGTTAACACTGATTATCAGTCTTATTATTTTAACATTCTTATTGTAGTGTTTTCTTCACAGGTCCTAAATTATAGACATCTGAAGGGATCAAATAAAATTAATCAAAAGGGGATCAATTTTGTCACTTTTTAAACTGGAGGATTGGCATCTAGCTCCTCTATCCTTTACTTACCATTTAGTATAACCCCCCCCCCCCCCCCTTTTTTTTTTTTTTTTTTTTTTTTTTTTTGTTTTGTTGCATTAACATATGAGTGCTAAGCTTGGTCAGGGTTGCCAGGTCTATGTCATAAATCTATCAATTTAAAACCATCCCAATGGTCCACAATATCAAAATCTAGCCCTCCCAAACCCTGTATTAGATTCCAAAACATGACAGCCATTACTAAATATACTTATATGTACACAGTAATATGATATTATATGATTATCTGACATTTGAAGCAGTATTTAAACCAAGCACCTTTATAACCACTTCTTTCATTCACAGAATTGTAAATATTGTCATAAATAAAAAGGAAAAAAAAACCCTTTGAGAATGAATAAAGCAATTCACTGATGCACAACAAGCACATCCATGCAGTAATAGGAGTCTATATTTATTTTGTATGTATGCACTACTGATATTTCTACTGATACACTGATTCTGTTAATTCCCTATGTTTTAATCATAATCACAGCCCATGTCCATATGCAATCAACTACATGTTAATTTCTAGTTTAGCAGTTTTACATGTGCATGCCAATCATCCATAGGTTCTCTTCTTGGGAAAATTTGAGTATAGCAGCTGAAAGCCCAAATTTGTACACTAACAAACAGTATGTGTAAGTCTTATTGTAGACCTCA
The DNA here is from genome assembly GCF_027358585.1 of Pangasianodon hypophthalmus. Lineage (NCBI taxonomy): Eukaryota > Metazoa > Chordata > Actinopteri > Siluriformes > Pangasiidae > Pangasianodon > Pangasianodon hypophthalmus. The sequence continues at coordinate 5,658,733 of NC_069736.1, read as the reverse complement.
GTATTGATCCTCAGGACAAATGCCTGTCCTTAAAGGGGGGTCCTGTATGTGAGCTATTAAAACCTCAGAGATAGGACTTAGGCCCTGAGACAGACGAGAGCGCTCTTGAGTCATCCTATCAGATTGCTTTTTTCCGAACCCCAGCTCTGTTCTAAAGTGAAGAGGAGCGACTACCTTATCATCTTTCCCATGGCTGACAGAGCGTCCACTTGAGATAGGCTGAGACACTGCTGTTCCAAACTGGTGAGACTGCCGAAAGTCAGCAGTCGATATGCGACAGGGCCGTGTGAACTGCCTTATCAAAAACTGCATAATTTGGGCATCAAGTCAAGTCAGCTTTCTGTTGACATCACATCCATTTAGTATACAGTGAGAGAAAATAATTGAGCCTCCAGAACCATTGTGCAAAATGCGCAGATATCAATTCTTTTCATTCATTCCTTTATCTTCAGTAAAGGCTTTATCCCTGTCAGTGTTGTGGTGCATACGGAGCTTAACAGTGTGTGTGAAGTGGAAATACAGCCTGCATGGATGCCATGCCATTCACACACTCTTTCACATTTAGAGTAGCCAGGCATGTTTTTTGGAGGTGGGAGGAAACGAGAGAACCCTGAAGAAACCAAAACCCAAGGAGGACACGTGAAACGCCACACAGACTGTAACCTTAACTCAGGATAAAACCGAGGACTCTGGAGCTGTGAAACGACATGCGCCATGTCAATTCCTAAGACCATAACACTACATTAAAGGGCAGAAATGTGTTCTGGAGTGACCTTCGCTGTTGAGCATCCAGCGTGCAGAGTTGTTGACACGGCATCTCAGCAGTGAACGTCTTGGGAAAGACAGGCTTTCATGTGTGTTACCTCATGGGGCATGTTTGATGGTGTTCTGGTTTCAGCAAACTGTTGAAGGTTGTTTGGGTTGCACTTTCATTGGAGACTTGATAAAGACAACTTAATTGATAGTTTGTTGACAGTTTCAGTAAGTGGAGTTAAAAAAGGCCCTCCTTAAATTCATTCTAGGATCTGTCAAATAATAATATTCTATATAACCATATCTAAAATAAAACTAAGCTTAATTAATATATACATTAACTTAAGTCTGAAATCTATGAAAATCATTATTAAAGAACTGGAAGCAAAATCATGTATATTATTCACCTCCATTTGAAATGAAATATTTTGTTTGCAGTGCAAAAATAAATTTGAATATAGTGCTTATAAGGGTAATTAAAAAAAGCAGTTCATGTTTAATAGAGATAGGGAATACAGATACATATACGAATAAGAGGAGCACTGTTATTTATTATTATTTTTTTAAGAAAGCTTGTCAGAAAGGCTCACATGGTGTGCATTGATTCGGGACGCAACAAGAAAGTCATGTGAGCAGGAGACCTTAACTTTCATGTGGGCGTGAGCATTCACGTATGAAGCTTGTGTAGTGATGCACGATGCGTTTACGTAGTAACTGCCTAGTCAGGATCGTGGTGCTTATTCATGGTGAATATTTTGAGCACTAAACAAATGCAGGTACAGATAATGCCATTGTGTTACACTCATTATGTGTTTGGTGAACTTATTAATTTTTCATCACTAAAGCACTTCACAGACTGTCAGCATCTGGATATTATGTCAGCAGCTGTGAAGTCCTCAATATGAACTCCATATTGTACTGTTGGTTCTTCACACCTTGTGTTGCCATGAGTTACTTCAAAATCCCACCCCAACCCTTCTGTTTTTGTAATAATCTTCACAATTCTTTAGATCTAATAATTTGTGCAATCTTTAGCAGGCCTAAGCATAATCAATTACAAAATCACTTCCTTTTTTGTGCTCCAGAAGTTTTTTTTCCTCTTGTCCTCATGGTGATGTGGAATCTAATTGGCACCACAGGACCCAATAAGGGAAAGTGCACGTCTATAAAGCGATGTCACTCACTATATGGAGTAAAGACTGGAGTGCTGTGAACTTAGTGGAGCAGAAGCCAATGTTTTGATGTTTTGATGACACAAGCGTGGGTTCATCTGTGGAATGTAGGTTTAGCACAGCTTTGTGGCTTTTAATGCCAGTTTTCAAAGACCTGGTTTTGGAGCTTGATCTGTGGTACAAGGTTGTTTGACTCAACAGCAATACAAATTGCTTAATTACCCAACTTCTAAGCCTGGGTTAGAATCAAATGTTTCTGGTATGCAGTCATATGCAAATTATTTGGATATATACATAATTATTCTATGTTTAAATACCATAATACATTCCTTCTAGTACTTGTACTCCTTTTATTATATTCCTTTTAAACTCTTTTTTTAAACTTTTTTTTTTTTTTAAATCGGATTTAGGTTTAGTGGTTCTTTGATGCCTTCTTTCAGCCTTATAATACGTTTTCATCCTCACGGTTTGATGATGTGCTTATGGCATACCGAACACACTGAAATCCCATTAATTCTAATAAAGCAGGGAGAAATAAAACCTTTTCTCTGGTTTCTGCTACCACCTGTCACTGACACATGAAATACGGGTTAAGCCCACTGTAAGGTAGGCTGCAGGATGGTCTGCTCAAGTCTTTCGTACCACTGCGATAAATCCTTATGCACTCTATTCAGACAGTTAAGTGAATTTGAAGCGTGAGCATTTGGTTACAGCACATGGAGAGAGAATGTGCTCTGTCTGCTTGCTGGAGTGCTCTCAGCACGCAAGGGTTTCTCAGCTCCTTTACATCCCCCTTTTTTTTAAAAAAAAAAAAAATCTTCTTTTTCTTGCTGGTTTGTTTTTCAGTTCAGGATTTTATTATTGAATTAGAGTCTACTATTAATTTTGTTGAATGCGAAGATGTGTGTAATCATTTTGGTGAAGCGCTGAAGTTTGGAGAGAATAGAGATATTTGTGAAAGGAATAAAACACAATGGGGTGTGCTGTTATAGGAAAATAATCAATGCTGGAGTGGTGTGATGTCTCCCAACATGATTATTTCCCTATGACATAACGTTCCAAAGTGTTTTATTCCTCTTATATCACAGCAATTTGTCAACACATACATTTTTAATTTATTAATAATAAATGACACAACATACTTTTTTATCCATTTATAGTTACATTTAATTGTGTAGAACATCTCGAGACAAGTTTCTATTATCACCTATGTTACAGCAGCTATAAAAGAGTCATTCCTTTACCAGCCTCTTTTTTTCCTTTCTCTTGAAATTAATAAAACAAACAAACAAACAAACAAACGAACAAACAAAAAAACCCAGCATGTCATGGTACTGAGAAATTAGAAAGGTCAACATTGTCTGTACTGAAGAGTCTCCTGTTGTGGAGACTGTTACAAAGTGCTGACACTGGAGGCTCCTTCCATAAATGTTAAATAAATATCTTCTTACAGAAAACTTCACCATATTAATGATTATACATTTTTCTTTGTTAAGAAATCTGTGCAGTATTAGGATTAGATGATGTAGAGCATCTACCATGCAAGTCCCTGTGAATGAGTTGTTGCTATAGAAACAATAATGTATTAGAACAAGTGCATTAATATAAACCTGTGATTTGAATTACAGCCGGTACTACTGGCAGAGCTGTTGATTTAGAAAATTAGAAACACCTTTTGACCAATTAGATCTGAGAATTCAACAGTGCTGTGGTATAATGTATGTTGGAGGATATACAGACTACAGGGTGTCCCAAAAGTCTCCATACACAGGGGACTCGGTTTGCCAGCACCATGTCGGTTGTGCCGTCGTCAGTGGATGTTCGTGGACATCCACTTCTCGGTTGGTCCATAACACATCCAGTCTTTTTGAATTTGTTAGTAAGTTTGGCAACAGTGTCGTCTGTGATGTGCTTGCCATGTTTCCTGTTAAAGTCCATGGCAACCTTGTGACAGCTTCCCGATCCAGCCATGAGAATGATTTCAATACGCTCTTCTTTTGTCAAATGCATTCTTAAAGGCTATCTGAAAAAAATATATACACACAATACAAACTAAATATGAAAAATTTTGGAAGACATTTTGCTAAAAAGTGTTAATTTCCCCTACGTATGGAGACTTTTGGGACACCCTGCATATACTTGTACTTTCCAACTAAAAAGCTATATTGGGTAAAAATATTGATTAAAACAACAGATTAGCACAACAGATATTCTTGAAGTAGATAACAGTGTAAATGAAGCAGGACTGATTAGTAATAAGTAGTAACTGTTGTAGAAATACTGCATGATTTACACTGCGCACTAGTGGGAAATGCTCGGGATATCATAAGTCCAGTGTTATTTTGAGAGTCCTCAGGTCACTGTTGGCCGATCAGAAAGCCCTTATAAAGACGTCGGACTGACTGGCAGAGGAAAAAGTGGGTTATCACTACACTGTCGTGCCTTGTGACACAGACTCGTTCGCATTTAGTCAACACCTTCCTCCCACTGCTCGCTGCCCCTGACTTCCTAAAGCAACCTCTAGCTTTATTGGGTTCTCCTCACGCATCAGAGCCTGGAAAACAAGTCCCCTCTCTCATCTCCATGTGGCTTATATTATTCATAAGAAATGATGGGCCTCTGGTTTGGCCATGCCAATGTCAGGCTCTTAGGTTGTTAATGGCTTTTCAGTGTTTTCCAAGCTCTTCCTGCTTTTATTTATTTATTTATTTATTTATTTTTTAAAGATGATTGTATGGTAAGTCCTGGTGCACTTTGATGCTGGGATATGGTTAAATTTATTTACTAAATTCACACTCTGTTAATGCTGCTGTTTGCTTCAGAGGTACTGCTTATGTAGTTTCATTTCTTCCTGTTGCATTCTGGTTGAAGGCTGAGGTAAACCTATAAGAGAAAAAAAAAACATATTACATTTTCCCCTTCATTCTGTACTCAGTGTATTTATAGCTATTTGATTTTTCTGGCTATGTGTCTTATTTAGCAATACAATCTTGAGACACCAAACTCGACAGCATTTTCTTCACTCACCCTCAAACCTCTTAGTCATGCACCAAGTGAACTGGAACAGTTTAAAATCACAGGTCACAGACTTTTTTCCCCCTTTCCGTGATTTCCAAAAAACATACCAACAATCCCTCTTCTTTGAATTCATGAGTGAGAGCTCGTTGTGTACTAAGGTAATGTTACAAGCGAGCCTGTGTTTGGCCTAGTTCCTTGGCTTTCTCTTTACTCCACTGATCCTCCATTTCTCTCTCCTGCTAGATGTCTGATGTAGCCATGTGTACTCAGAGTCTCCCTGTAACCGCTCTGATGTGCCCTGCCCCTCCGCGGTTAGACACCTCATTTGTCATTGGAAGGATCAGAGGAGGCGGTGAAAATCAAAATAATCATTGCACAAAGTCGCTAGCAGAGGAAAAAAGCCGGCCCCAAGATAACAAGACTTCTTGGGTTGCATTTGTACAGTCAAGAGAGGGAAATCTGAGGCAGATACTTTTTTCTTATTTTCCTATTTTCCTATTTTCGAGTGCTGATCTGAATAAAAACTTACAACAAATAACTTATTGAATGAAATTATATATAAAAATAAAAATAAGAGAAAAAAAAAATCACCAACATGCTAATATCCATTTGTTTTTACTGTGATTACTTGTTGTATTAAATGCTTGTAAATTATGTTTTTAAAATTTATACATTATGTGTTTTTATGTCTTATACAGTTAACATTTAATGGTTATTTAATTTATATTTAAGTTATGTCCAGTCTGTTAACTTAATGTACTGATATACAAAATGCAAGACTAATGTTCATTAGAAATAATATATGATTATAAATAAACAAATTTAAATGAACTACAAGATTATGTTATTTAAAGTCAAATGTAATTTGTAATTTTTTAAATTAAAAATGAAATTTCAAAAGGATTTCTTAATGTTAAAAAAGCTTGTATGGGGAAATGCTCAAGACAGCACACATCTTTTATTTCTGCGTTTGTCAAGACAAGTCATCTACGTTCTCTGAAATCTAACTTCAGTTGGCTTTTATCAGTTACATTGCTACACCATACTGAAACTCAAACTATCTCGACTCCTATGTGACATTAGTGACTAGTGCCTGTGTTTTGTAATAACATTACAAAATCTAATCACTCAGCTGTGCTTTTTCTGTCACATCAGATACAAAATCATTTGAGCTTTAGGATCCTGAACCTGTGTTTCTGACGTCTGGGGGTTTTGAACGTTGCTTTGTTACAAGGAGTGGAAAATGGAAAGATTTTATTTAAAGGGCAACTAATCAAGGTGTTAAGTTTCCAAACTTTTTCTTACAATTATTATTTTTCTTACACTGGTACAGAATTTTGAATATGTCTTGTAATTGAAATACTGTAAATACCTACTGTAACTAACTAAATAAATATTTTTATACTATATTAAATATTTTTACTGTATATATATATATATATATATATATATATATATATATATATATATATATATATACACACACACACACACACTTACTATATATATGTTGTTGTAATGTGAACTCAAGTAATCTGGAACATTTTTTTAACGTGAGATAAACATTTTTAACTTTTCTGAAATCATCTCCAAGATGTTGGCTAATCACACTAGAAGGAAAAGCATATACATATTATACTCAGAAAAAACATAACCAACCAGGACAGGATTTCTTCTTTTTACAATTCTTCCTGCTTTACATAGCATACAAATTATCCTTTTGTTAATAAAATCTGTTTATTACTGGACTATTTAATATTTGAGACTAATTTTGGCTAGAGACCTCAAACAAGCCAAGACACTGTAGCGTTTTAGTTAGATGATAAACAATGTAAAGTCATAACAGCTTACAACAGGGTATTTGTCTAAATTATTTAAAGTGCTTAGTTAATCCATATGTTAATTATGTATTGTCTAATAAGCTGTTGTATAATTATGTATGTGACGTCCCTAAAATGCATGACTCAGAATGCATGTGTTAAGAGACTAGAACTTTCCAAAATAGCTGAAACATGTTCATTTCCCTCTTAATATTTATATATTAAGAGGGAAAATGTATGAGCATTAAAATATGACAATTTTACCAATTTAATATGTATTTTTATGCTTCAAATCTACCATTTAATTAGATTTAGGAGTGCTGCTAAAGTTAAGCAAACCTTTTGAAATTACCTTACCCTCTGTCTGAGAAACTTCCTGTTTGCCCCACCCCCCTCTATGACATCACATCCATAATATCATATGGCTTTGATAATGGCTGTGTCTCAAATCGCATACTTATGTATTACTCTAGTTGATGTTTGAGTATATAAACCTGTCTAGTGTGGACACACTGCTAAATACAAACAAATGTAGTGCAGTTAAAACACCTGAGTTATGTAGTGCATTTGCCAAACAAATGAAGTGAGGAGCAATGGACACTTTGTCCATCAACCTGTCCCAACTCAGCAGTGGGGGTGGGGCCTGGAGGAGGTAACACACAGAAACAAAATGGCTGCTGACAAAAGCTGTATCTCTGAAATATTCAAACTTTGCAGCTTACACTAGTTAGGTTGGTTGTATAAGTTGTTAATATCAGCACTAATGTTTAAATCACATGTAGTTTTAACATCAGTTCCCTTCAGTACATTTAACAGACCTTACAAGTGTGAACCTGTACTAGGGGTTCTCTATTTCCTAATCGTATAAATATCAGGGCTTAAAATCCTGTCTTATTCTGTAATTAGAGCAAGAAATGAACAAAACATAAGCCCCAGATGACATGAATTTGCTGTCCCGGCTGAAAAATCCAGCTTGGTCTGGCCAGCTACCAGCTGCCGAAGCAGGCCCAGCTTGTAAAGCTTGTAGATAATCTTTGAAAGATGGTAAGTCATTTTCCAGCTTCCTAATTACTTAACTAAAATGATCAATAAATGTTTGAGATTTTCTAATTACCCTAGTTTTGTGTTGATTTCTTAAAAAATAATTTCTCAACTATGTAGCATTGCTGCGTTCATGGTGCCTTGTAAGAGGTAATTTGCAAGTTGTCTTTTACCACCTCGAGACGTTTGATGCATGAAGTGAAAAAAAAAAACATGGATGCCTCCATGAAAGTGTGTCTTTTGCTTGTTCTGTCAGAGCACATAAAAAGCTACTTTAACCGCTCTTTTACATTTACAGGCCTGAGCGGCTATTGGTACTGTTCTACTATAGTGAACTTTAAACATTTATGCAACATTTTTGACTAAAATTGAAGCACAGCAACAACAATGGACAATAAAGCAACAAGCTAGTCAGCTAATGTTAGTGATAACTCTAATGTTGATGATTACCTTCTCAAAACAGTGATTAGTCAATGTCATAGATTTAATCAAGTACTGTGTCTGTATATTCACTGATCTAAAGGCAATACTGCTATAAACACATTTAAAGGTAGAGAAGGGGGACTTCACTCTCTTCACAGTGTGAGCAGCCATGTTGATTTGATGTCACTCAGTAAACAGGGAAAGAACTTTTGAGAAGACTAACCCAGGTAGACAAGTTGAAATTTCAAGGTGAAGGGGTGATTTCGGTGGGTTTTTACCAGTTGTAGGCAGGGAATTACAAATTGTGACTTCGCCTCGAATGCAGTATTACTAACGGTAACTGAGAATTTTTTTTTTCTTTTTACCATAAATACCCAGCTGGTAAACATGGTCTACCATTTTAACTAGCTTGTACTGTTTTGGGTGCTGGTAGGTGATCAGATTAAGATGGACTGTTCAGATGGGGGCACTAACATTCGATGTTTCTAAATTTACATATTTCAAATTCTGCATTTCTAAAAATGACTTATAGCACAGGTTCCAAACCCTAGTACCCCTGTCCTTTCCATTTTAGTGTTTTCCCTGCTCATAGTTACATAATCAGCTACTTAACAGCCCTTCCTGGGTTGAAGTGTGTGTTTTAGAGCAGGGAAAACACTAAAATGCTCAGGACAGTGTGTATTCCAGAGGTTGGAAACCTGTTGTTAGTCTATGCTGAATTAGTGGTGGTAAGTTTAGTAACCACTAGAGGGCAGTGCAGTTGCTCTAGTATTGCCCACCGGTTCACCTTGTATTAACCATTTGTCTTAATGTGATATCTGCATGTTTTCTTACATTGTAAACCACTGTACAGTGAGGAACAAATGAACATATGCTCTTAGTTATAGTCATCCTAAAACAGTATACACAATCTCTGTACTTAAGTCATATTATGACAGAAACATCATGTCATCAGTTGCAATCTTGTTCATCTCCAGTTGGAAAGGCAGTGTGTCAGTATGTGCTTTCTACATTGTGCATGATTAATCCATAGCTTTGAAGCTACAAGGACCAAATGTCTTTGCTCTGTCCAATAAAGCGCGCCATGGGAGGGCGGCTGACGATCCATGCTGCATTGGCGCCCACCGAGGCCGAGAGGGGGTTGGGCCTAAGACCCTTTACATATTGTGGAAGTGTGTAGTGGACAAGGGGCAGACAGGACATGACCCGGGAGAGGAAGTACTGTGCCCACTTGGAGGAGGATTCATCCATCAAGCAGGGGCAGGGGCAGGGGCAGGGGCCAGTGGTCAAAACCTCAAAAGAGCTGTGAGGATTAGTGGGCAACTTTGACTTTTATTATTAATATGTATGCCTATGTGCTTCTCTGTAGTTGCTTGAGAGGGATGTGACACTTTCTGCAGTCCTGTGATGGTTCATACTAGGATGGTATTGACTAACTGAAATAATGATGTCTTAACTGTTTGGGTATCACCATTTCTTAAGATGCTTTTGGTACTTTTAATTTCATTTCAGCAGCTGAGAAGAGAAAGACATTCTCTCAGATCACTTGTCCTAGTAATAGTGTGTATGGCATGCCATTCCTATGCAGGCTATATTCATCAATAAATACAAAAGCAACCCAAGCAACTACAGAGAAGCACATAGGCATACATATTAATAATAAAATGAAAAAAGATCTGGAGTACTCAGATACAGACCAAACACTAATTCACAGAACCCCTTATTCATTTGTTTTGCGTCTCTATCATTGGAGTGCCATTTGAAGCTGCTCTAATTCATCAGTGGAGCTTCATTACTCTAGCATCAAGGCCAAGGAGATCAAAGAGGCAAGGTCATTTGTACGGCCACAGAATATCACACCAGTCGGGTTGGTTAGGGCACTGGACAAATAGCCAAAGGGTCATGAATTAAATTCCTCCACAAAGCAAAAAAGATCAGATACATGCATTCTGCTTCCCCTTCTTTCAGTGAACATGTGCCAAATGGAGCCATTTTGTTTAAGGAAACAGATGGCAAATTAGTTATTTCCATCTGCCTTGCTCTCAACCATGGAAAACTCATTTTCTGTCTTAATATACATTATAATTCCTTCTAGGCTTGTGTGCGTGTTGTCTGAATCTACATTCCTTGATCATTCTAAAAATACTTATGAATTATTAACATGTATTTTGTACGTACTGAAGTATTATTATTACTTAACTGAAAAATGCGAGAAATTCCCATACATATACAAATTAATTTCATAATTAATATAGGTGTTTACTGGGTTTGAGATCTGGTGACATCATTTTCATCCTCATCAGACCATTCATTGAGTCCTTGTACCCTTTGGATGGGGGCGAGGTCATTTTGGAAGAGACCACTCCCATCAAGAGAGAAATGTTTCATCATCGGATAAAGGTGATGAGTCAGAAGAACTTTCTGTTGATTTGCTGTGATGCTTCCCTCTACGGGGACAAGTGGACACAATCCATACCAGCAGAATGCAGCAGCATAACATACTCACTGGTTTTTCCTTTATTTTGTCACCTGTAACTCACATATTCATGTATCAAGTATTGGGGAAAAACAAACATACAAAAAACTAAATTAACAAAATTAGACAAACATGAAAAATAACTAATTAAATAATAAATAATGCATAAAATATTTTTTTTATAAAAACAAACAAATAAATAAAATTAACTTTTTGCCCTACCTACAGGATGCTCTTGTAAAAACAAGGGGTGCCAATAATTGTTGTTTGTTGATTGCACTGAATCATTCGCTTTCTTACATAAAAGTTGACTTCATATATATTTTATGCTTTTATACAATTATCATAATTTTTTTATTAATATGAAAATATTACATACCATACCAATTTGCAGTATTTAGATTGTACGCCACATTATGATAGACCTATTCCTACTTTTTTCCTAACTTTTAATCATCTGTGTATTTATGGAGTGGCCTTGACGAGTGATCAGTCTGTGATCTGTCATAGTTTCAGGCTAGTGTTAACTTTTGGTTAACCTTTGTGTTCATAGCCTGTCAGTCTGTAGACCAAATCTTTATCCCCGCTGGACTGTTTTGGCTGGCTGGAAAGTACACATACAGAAGTACATCAAGTCATCAAAAGATTAAAGAATGCACACATGGCTCTGTGCCCAGTGGATTCAGGAGTGTGTGTAGAATAGCTAGCAGTGGGGGCGCTTGGCTTTGGAAACAGGGTCTAGGTGCTAATTAACACTGCTGTCAGTGGTCTCATGGAATGAAGTGATGCCTCAGATAAGCGGGCTGATGGGAGCAGCAAGCAGCCATCTGGACCTTGTTCCGTCATCTTGATTGGTCTGGGGTTCAAAATTCATGTTTCTACTGTGCTCATAGGCTACTGTATTGTTCCTAGTGTATCTAACAAAAGTGCTAAAAATGTGTGGAATTCAAAGCTAAAGGATTTTAGACTAGCAGCAATCATTATATTGTCATAGCTGTATATTGTCATCGTGTATATCAAATAGATTGCCTCATATTTAAGTCCACATCAAGGTTACATTCCAGCAAAACTGTCTAATTTTTTTTGGTAGGTTTTGGAAGCCATCAAATCAAATCAATAGACTTCACTACACTGCACATTTCAGGATTTAATCAGCACAGACAATAAATTTTTATACCACGTGCTATTCCTGACATCATTTTTGTATTAGAGTTTATCATCTATATGAAATATTACCTTAATATTAATGTATGTAATAGCAATACAACATCAAAATCAAGACTGGAAATAATACAGTCATAGCCCAAAGTGTTTCAAGTATTACATATGAAGGCCATGCCAGAAAAAGCTATTTTATTTCTCTTCTGATACAATAGCTAAAATATGTGGCACAGTGCAAAAATATTTTCCTCCCTTATGTGCCACATCTTGCTCACCTTATCCGCTGTCACTTTAGAAGCTCTTGTGGTTGTTGCTGTTGTAAAAGTGTCATCTTGCAGCTTTGAAAGCCACTCGCTTGTCTTTTTACAGTTAATCCTCTTTCATTTTTTAATGAGGCAATGAGTGTGGGTAAAGGGTGTAGCCCCATGTCCCTGGCTTTAACACTGATGTGTCTAACTACACTCGTGAGAACATGGCAGAATGACTAGCAGTCACCAGTCATCTCTGCTAACTGAAGCATGTATGGATGAAGGTGGATGGACTAGATCTGAGGAATTGGACGCTGCCAGTTCATGAAATCCAGTGTGTGGTTCCACTTTTCACCTTCAGAGACCATGATCACAAAGATACACTCACCAACCATTTTAATAGGAACATCTGTATACGCCCGTGCCCACTGTAGCCTCAGATTCCTGTTCTAGGCTGAAAGAAATGTATCCTGATGTAATCTGATGTTGTGGCCTATCCGTCACACTGTTGTCCATTTTGAAATACATTTCTGCTCACCACACTTGTAAAGTTCGAACCAGTCTGGCCATTCTCCTCTGACCTCTCCCATCAACAAGGTGTTTCTGCCCATTCACTGGAGGACAAATCAGTCAGGAATCCATGGCAACAACCATGCCGAGGTCAAATCACATTTTTCCTCAGTCTGATGTTTGATATAAACATTAACTGATGCTCTTGTAGCGCCTGTATCTGCATGACTTTATGCATTGTGCTTCTGCATCAAGAGCAGGCGTACAAGTGTTCGTAATAAAGGGACCAGTGAGTGTATGTTGCTGTTATGTTGGATTTATAATCTGCACTCTAAAACCATTAAAGAGTCTTTGGAGAACCCTTGTAGAACCCTACAGTAGAGTGTTTTCTTATCAGAGAAGGTTCCTATAACCTCTTCAGTAATCTAAGCATGCTTAACTATCCAAAGAACCCTTAAAGAAAGATGGAAGTACAGCAGAGAAATCAACAGTGTATCTAATCCACTGATTATTCACATGCATTGTTATCCATTAGGTACCATGAATTTTCTTTACAGTGCAGTATTCCTATATTTATTCTATAGGCACTATGACAGCCCTTGAGTTTTTGTGCTCTGAACCTGGCAAGAACAAAGCGAGCAAAGAACAGGCCAGACGATTGAGAAGTACGAACCCAAAGGAGTGATAAAACCGAAGAAAACAAGAGCTGAAAATCTGCAGCGAGTTACTCTACAGATTCTGTGGCTTGTGTTAGCAAGAGTCCAGGGAGAGAGTTAGAAGTGTGGTGAAGCCTGAGAGCGGCATGATGGGAGACAAAGAACAGGCATCCGAGGCAGACGGCCCACTCCACTGACAGGACCGAAACTCTGGCCTGTAATGTAATGGATGGGATCTCCGGCCCCAGCCACTTCAAAGACACTAATGGATCACTGATAACAGTGTTATACAGCATTTTTTTAGTTTCTCTTTGTGGTAAACGCCTAAGTTGAAGCGTGTGTCACTGGCATCATGCCATCCTGATTTTGACAATAAAGCTGCCAAACTATATACCAATAGATCATTTGAAATTTGCTTTATGTACAGATGTTTCATTTGTAATCAGGGCCTCAGTGAACTCAGATTAACTTAAATAGAATATCACAATTTTTTCTTTCACTTATACTCAGTGAGAAACATTTATGATGTTAACTACCTCATTAAACAATGATAATACTAATAAATATTTAGAAGTGTCAAGTTTGCTTTTTTATAATGCACCCAAATGTTCTCACCTTTTTGCTTGGAAAAATGCAGTGATAATAAATTTATAAATACATGAAATGTCATCTCGGATATTTCAGCGATTCTTCTGCTGAAGACACACTCGGCTAGAGGGATGTTCACTCCAGTGTCCTTTTTTATGCTAGGTTATGGGGCTACATTATGCCAGCTTTCAGTATGTTAATGCACTTGGGATGTACTTGAATAAAAAATGATTTTAGGAGCTGAGTGTGAGGATCACAGAGATGGACTCCTTGCACCCATGTACATGTCAAACAGGCCTTATAAAATGGCTACATGCATGCAGGTTAACTGGAAATCACATCTCTGGGCTTGGTGGTTGGTATTCTGCCTGCAGACGTTTGCTACATACTCAGTGGAGTATGTGTAAAAAGAATGAGGATTAGTGGTGTCATTGGTTTGATACTTATGTTCATGCCCCTAATTGACATCTATATTTTGAAACAAAATGTTGAGTTATGGAAGTTTTCAAAGTTAAATAATTACACATATAGAATTATAGTTATCATTATGATTGGGGATTTTGAAGGCAAGAGATTAGATTAATCTTCAGGTGGTTATAGAGCTAGTAGTATTTAACAGGTTTGCTTATTTACAATATTTATCCTGACTTCTTCTTGGCTACTGATCATATAGCATTATCCAGAACACCTTGGTATGGTATAAGTGTAGTGATGTTCTGAAAGCCATGATTTTGCCATACTTTTGCCATACTTTTTGAGAAAACATACAGTAAACAGAGGTTTCTTAGCATTTTAGCTGTAACATTGTTGTGTAGTGGTAGTGAAGTTAGTGAAGCCTTAGCCAGCTAGTTTATTAGAATTATTTTCAAGCTTGATACTCTAGGGTACCAAATAACAGTCACTGAAAAAGTACCTTTACATTATAGTTTCTAAATCGCAATTACAAACACGGCTCCACAGGTGAGTTCTAGTAGGTTGACTGACAACTAATAGCATGTATCAGCTATAAAAGAAGTCTGACGATTAGCACGTTGATAGGTGAGATTTCAAAGCAACATGAGGCAACAAACAGAGTTATGCAAGGTGCATCAGTCTCAAAGAACTGGTTAAAAGCTTTTGATGGTAAATGGCATCAGGAAAAAGAAGCAGTGATTTTGCAAGTCGAATTAAACAATTATACTTTCAACTCACAATATCTGCTGCTATCTATTAAGTATGGTAACAGCAAAACATGTATGAGACATAACAGCAAAACATATATGAGATAGTTTTACAGGACCAGATGCATCATATTTCAGGATGATTATATCCCCAGATATAGTGCTAAGATTATTCAAGTGTGGCTTGGTAAACGCGAGTATGACGTCCAGCATCTTCCATGGCCTCCCCAATCACCAGATATAAACATCATTGAACTTATGATTACTTCTTATTGAGTATAATTCAGTAATTCAGTTCAATTCAGTTTTATTTGTATAGTGCTTTAACAATAGCCATTGTCACAAAACCGCTTTACAGAAATATATAAATTCAGGATACAAATTTTAAACTTATAAATTTATCCCTAATGAGCAAGCCAGAGGCGATGGTTGCAAAGAAAAACTCCCTGAGATGATCTGAGGAAGAAGCTTTGAGAGCAACTAGACTCAAAAGGGAACCCATCCTCATCTGGGTGACAACGAATAGTACAATTATAAATAATTCCCTTCTATAACTGTGTACTACATCGTCAACAACTGTAATTGTATAAACAGGAAATTCATTAGTTTTCACATGAAGTCTATTTTGTTGAAGTTATTGAAGTATATATTGAGTATATGCCCTTGATATTACATTGTTGTTTTGTTTTATTCCTCACTGTACACTCTTCTTTCCAGTCATACTTCTCCATTTCTAACTTGCCATAGAGTGCCTTTTCCTAGCTATAGTCTGGCTCATTACAATGTCAGTGTTCAGACTGACTTGCCAGTGTTATGGCAAATAGTAAGTACTTTTACCTAGTACTCTATAATGGTGTCATATTAATGTGCCGAAAAAGCTTTTGTATTCCAAACAATACTGAGGATACAGTGAAGAAGGCAGCAAATAAGTTCAACCTGAGACATTATAATCACCCAATGTTAAACTCTTGATCATCTTACACCTTGTAGCTGATATATGTTAGCAGTAGAAATTATGTGTGTATGTCTGATTTCTGATGTATATTCTATATTTATTTCTGCTAGAACTATCAGAATCTTGCCAGTGTTCTTCCGTTTAAAAAACAAACTTGATCTCTAGAGCATCTCTGTGCAGAATACAGCTACTACATACATACTACTATCTGTTTCCAGGTTATGTTACACAGAACAAAAAGCTACCAGACTCTCAAGAACTACCAGACTCTCTTGAGAGACTTGTAGCTAACTAAGTGGGTTTGTAAGCAATAATCATTTGTATTTATTTGGCTCCACTTTTGCTGCTTTATAATTCAAGGCTAAACAGTGAAAACAAAAACCAAGAAAACAAAAGACCCATAAACATGTTCCCTTGGCCAAATACAAGCCAAGACTGGCACTGATACTAAATGATCTTCTTTCATGATTATGGTTGTGACATGATGACATATAACATATCTGATTACATATGACATATAAGTCCGCAATATTCACCCTATCAGACTTGAATGCCAAGTTTTTAGAGTACTTTTTCTTCACACAAAAATTTATTTTGACATTCAAACATTCTTTTTAGATTTTCTTTTACCAACATGCATGTGAGTTGAATTAGACTGAATACTTGTAACCTTTTCCAGCCTGAATTCTATTCCTCAGGAACATAAAGCCTTCATTACACAAGCAACACTTCCAAAAACACATATCAAAAAATGTTGCAATATGGCATTGTTAGGCTTCAGCTGTCAATTTCAGTCTTTTGCAAAACACTGGATTTCTGCATTCAGTAACATGAAAAGTGGTAAAATAATCAAAATTACAAAAATGAACTTATAACAGATTGATGTACTGTATAACAGATTATACAGCTTAACTATATTGTTTAACATTTTGTATTTAATTTAATTTATTATTATTATTTCTTAACATACTCAGTCCCCTGTTCTGCACACTGACACTAGCAAATCGTGGTCATCTGTGTAGCTCATGTATGCGGAAGAGGACAGATAGCGCTTTCCTCCAAGTGTGTTACGCTGCCATGTGATATATCATGAGCAGCAGTTTGAAAAGATGCAGTTGCCTGGCTTCACGTGTCTCAGAGGAAGATCGGTATTAGCCTTCAGCCTCCTTTGGTAGCTGTTGTATGATAGATCAGAGCTGACTTGTGAGTGGGAAATGACTAAGACCAAATTAGGGAGAAAACTGGGGGAAAACAAATTTTAACAAAATAAACAATTTTATTTAAATTTTAGCAAACTGCAATCACTTTTTGCAACTTTTTGTAACATGTATTTACAATAACTGGGCACATATTTAATTACTGTTTTTACTGTCTTCACTGTCAGTGACCTCTGCACTGGACTACATTAGCATCTGACTGCTCTCCTGCTGGTGTTGCAATGAATGTTGTTATGTATATTAAAAAACATATTTTTATATATAAAATTATAGATTTAATTTATATACCTTTATGATTATATAATTTATAATATTTGTTTCTATGAAAGAACCCTGGAATTTACTATGCTATTTTGGAGACTTCCAGAAATTCAGTGCAATTGAAATACAACCCCCACTATTGGCTAAATATTCAACCAACAATAGCTTTCAGTATTAGTAATGTTGACATGTGACCCATTAAAGCAGAAAGTCTAAAATCAGTATTGTAAATCATGTGTGTTATCTGCAGTCTTCAATTTGGCTACACTTTTGTACCTACAGTTCACTGTTTTCAAACAGACTTTTCTCCCAAGTGCACCAGTGAACAGGAATTGCGTATAAGTTGTCATGAAATAGGAGCTGAATTGGACTGTTGTGATTTAGAGGTTGTGCTTGCTACATGTTTTATGGAATTTCTAGTGCTTAATGTGGTTGCCAAAATGCACACACTCATTGCCATCATTATTTAACCGGGGGTCAAATTCCAGATCTTTGGTGAGTTTCCAAACTAGCCATGTTAATGCCAGAGACAGAAAGTGAATTTCAGTGATGACGGGTA
Organism: Pangasianodon hypophthalmus; assembly: GCF_027358585.1. Taxonomy (NCBI): domain Eukaryota; kingdom Metazoa; phylum Chordata; class Actinopteri; order Siluriformes; family Pangasiidae; genus Pangasianodon; species Pangasianodon hypophthalmus. The sequence continues at coordinate 5,640,715 of NC_069736.1, read as the reverse complement.
TAGTCTATTCATCCCAGATTTAGGTGTACTTTTTTTAAGGAAGGATATTAACGTATTTTGTTGGGAAGAGTTGATCATTTCTCAGCTATGAATGCTATCAAGGTGGTTGGGTTTGTTGAGACACAAATACAAACTTTGTGAACTTTTCATTCCATTTTTATTCAAGCCTTGGAATTAAGCAGAGTTCTCTGTTAGGAGATGTTATGCAGCACACTTGTTTTTTACAAGGCCGCCACTTGGGGGAGTTTGGTAATCACTGCTCCTCTTAGTCCACTGATTGACTGCACGCCAATTATGCAGGGGATGAATGTGCACTGACTAGAGTGAGGGCTCTGGGGTTGGATTCTTGTCCAAACTTATGCACACAGATTTGTATTCATTGCACCCCTGCTGTTACTGATATCATTACGCCAGGCTCTCCAGCTGAGAGCAGGGACTCTGGTTGGGCAGATGGGAGGTCACGGGGCCGGCAGCCCTAATGAGACGTGACACTGGCTCCAGGTTGGCCGAGCATCCGCCGGAATTCAATCAGAGCCGCACTTTCCCAGTCGGTGCATTAGATCAAAGATCATTACCTGCTAATCAAAACACATGAGCTTGAGGCTCTCCTCCCTTTTGTGAAGCTTTGACGGCAGAGCAGGTGGGGGCAGCTACTGGATCAGACAAAACTGCCTCAATAATAATGGAGATGCCTATGTTAAATCTTACACCAAAACATTGAAAGAACCAACTAGCTTAAAAAACACACATTTGCACACTTGGATATGATCTTTGTCTCTAAGTTGGATTAATGCAAAAAATCTTTGCAGACTCATTTTTCATGGAATAAGCTGAACACATTTAGTTTCCTGCTTTCAAGGAAGACTGGAAGGCAGTGTGATGAGCCTTGGCTTTAGTGATTGCCACAAGCATCACTCTAGCCGAAGAGAATAATGAAAACAGCCAAGATCTATGGATTACTGAGAATACATGTATAGTGGGAGAGTGGGAATTATTGGAATTATGCACTGAACTGAAAATTAAATCTCAATGATTCGGCTTAGGCAATGGGAAAAAAAATGGAGATCAAACTCTGCTCAGATGTTGTGGTAAACTGCTTTATGATAACATTTCCAGGATGAGCTATGGTCCAGGATACATGACCTGTGCTTTGCAATTTTGTTAGACCCATCCTTAAGTGATCCCTCTTGTACAGCCTCTCCATCCATTATCCAAATCTCAGCAGTTTTCTGAACAAAACTGAGTCTAGACCTGCTTTGGTGGTGAATTGCTTATAGTAGGACCTCCATTTTGAAGGGGGTTTAGGAGGGCTAAACTCTGGCCTCATAACCCCACTCTAATCCCATTTGGGCTGCGCCGCTCCTGCTTCATTAGGTCATAAGCTCTAGCCAATAGTAGAAAAGCAACTTTGAGCTTCTGGAACTTGGAGGGGATTTGCAAAGCTCTCTGTCTCCATTGCAGACTGGCTCTTCCTTTTATGCTGAGCACCATCCACACAAGGCAATCTTGTTGCACCATTGATGGTCTCCTGTTTTTGCTGCCTCAAAGGACAGATAATTATGGTGATTGGCTAGACAGATTTCACATTTCCTCCTTTCACTTCTCAGAGAAACATTCCTTACCCTTTCCACAGATTCTCATATATTGCATATATATTCTCATATATTGCATATATATTTCACAAGGTTTTTTTTAAGGTTGCACAGCTGCCATCCTTCTGCTTTTGGACAACTTGCTCTCAACTCTGGCAGGGATGATGATTATAGTGAATGGGGGATGGGAAGACTCTGAGATGCCTGCACCAACCAACAGCAGCGTGTGGAGTTAGAGAGAAAGTGAGCAATTGGAGAATGGGAGGGAAAGAGGGAGGGAAAGGGAGGGAGGGATGTTGTATTGTAGGGTCTATGGCCCATTAATCGTTTGTTTGAGTTTATGCCCTGGTGAGCATGTCATGTCTCCATTAGCAGGGTTTTGTTTCCTCCTTCCGCCCTCCTCTGGGCAGCAGGGGGCTCTCGCCCATCCCATCCTCTGTTCACTGCTGCCTGGTGCCATGCAGACTGTCTGCTCTCTATATGCATAAGGCTGTTTACAGGAGTGTGTATGTGTGGAAATATGGCAGAACTTAATAGCTTTGATTTTCTTAAGTACGTTTACTTAATAACCTGCAGCACTGACACCATTGAGTAATTTACACTATTGATTGTTTTGCATTTTAATTTAATCAATGCTTTTATTTAGGCATTACCTGTTTGCACCATGCTTTACCTCTTTTATGCTTTTGCTTTTGGCTGTATGTGATGAACACCTAAACAGCTTGCTAGTCACAAATGCCCACATCCAGAAATGACTGATAAGCATAATAAACATAATAAGAAGCCCAGAAAGCAGTCTGAGTTACTTTCTAGGCAAATTACAAATCTGAGGTAGACATAGCTCACCTTCCCTGTTCCTCACCAGACGAGCAAGAGGATGCTGTGTCTACAACTGTGTCCAGAAGACTCTTATTCAGCAACAACTGAAAATGGATATGGGTTTTCCCCTCACTGCTATCCTCTAATGCAGCTTGTAAGCTATCATGCTAATAACTGGTAGTGTTTGCTAATCTGTTCCATGAGGAGTGGAAAAAAATGGTAGTGGCTTTCAGACTGGACAAACTGAAGCTTAGATATATATTTTGAAACAAGACATTTTTTTAAATTCAATAAATCTAAATCTATTTTTATTATTTTTTTATTTTTCTACCAACATCTCTTAATATAAAGCGAGCTATAGAAGTGTATCCACAAACTAGCTAGCTAATGTTTAAGAAAGCTTCCAAACAATCAGTACAATTAGCTAGTTCCCTATAAATGATTACGTTCACTGCTCTATGTGCCCACAGCATTGATAATGAGGTGTACTAATCACCCTGTCTGTGGTGCAGCTGTCTCCTTGTGGCCCACCGTGTGACCTGCTGTGGCACTGTGTATCTTGAAGTTAGTTTGACCTTTGCCCTTAACCTGCTCTCTTTCTGTGACCTGCCAAATGACTTCTATTCTGATGGCATGACCTCCTGAGCTTTTTTCATGATGAAGAGAAAGCCCGGGTCTAGGTACCTAATTAGCATGTGGACAGAGACCAGTGTGGAATAATGAGGCAGTGCCATTGGAAAGCTTTCATCTGCTGCAGTCCTTATGAGCTTAAATTCCTAATAATTTATGCAATTTGTATGAAGTGGTAGGCTAAGGTTGGGGTTGGGACATGGTTAGTATTAGAACCCTTTCTTACAACATAATTTGTACTTTATTGGCTATTTGAACTAAAAAATTTTTATCTGATAAGTTTAATAAAACATACCGCCAATATAAAATCTCCAACCCTTTGAGTCAGAAAAATTTTAGGTCTTTAGGCATCTTGTTGAAGCATGCTATTGCTTTATTTTAGTTAGATAGTTGCCTTCAGTTTGGCTAGTACACTCAAGAACTTAACAATGCTTTATTTTCTACTTTAAAGTTATAGAACACCATTGCTAGGACAGTATAAAAGCAGAATGACGGTGAACACATGACAAAACATTGCAAATATCTACAATTTCCTTAGATGTGTTGATAAATTACTACAGAATGATTGCATATGATATGTTAAATTATGCCGTAATTACAGTTAGCATTGAGCAATAAACAAACCTTCATGGACTCTGTTTATACAGAAAACAAATTAGAAATCATTATTCAGTAAAACGCCCAGTAGAAATACTGAGCATACAGCATATACACAGCCACTTTATTAGAAACACCATGCTAATACTGGGTAGGACCCCCCATTTGCTCTCAGAACGGCTTCAATTCTTTGTGGCATGGATTCCACAAGGAACATTCCTTTGAGATTCCTTCGAGGTCCATGTTAATATAATAATTGCTGCAGATTTGTCAGCTGCACATTCATGCTGTAGCCTCAGATTCCTGTTCTTGGCTGACAGGAGTGGCTGACAGAGTGTTGTAGCCCTTCCACCTCAGACATGATATGCAGTTTGAGATACTTTTCTGCTCACTATTGTTGTAAAGAGTGGTTATTTGAGTCACCATAGCCTTCCTGTCAGCTCACAGCTTTCTGGCCAATCTTTTCTGACCTCTCTCATCAATAACCATTTCTCCTGTAGAACTGCTGCTCACTGGATGTTTTTTGTTTTTCGCACCATTCTGTGTAAACTCGAAAGACTGCTGTGCAAGAAAATATCAGGAGATCAGAAATTTCTGAAATACTTAAATCAGCCAGTCTGGCACCAACAAACTGAGATCAGATTTTTTCCGATTCTGATGTTTAATGTGAACATTAACTGAAGCTCTTGAAATGTATCTGCATGATTTTATGCATTATGCTGCTGCCACATGATTGAATGTTTAGATAATTGCATGAATGAGCAGTACAGGTGTTCCTAATATAGTGGCCAGTGAGTGTATGTAAATGTGGCCTCAATTACACCACTGCTATATCCAGGTTTTTTAAAACAATGATAATATATTTTTATATTTATTTTTAATTATTGCTGTCATGCTGCAAAATTTAGGAGATGTCAGCGTAATGTCATACTATATGGTTCAGTAGACTCTTAATGGGAACATGATCATACCAGGTATTGCCAAAATCATCAAAGCTACTATTTATATTGATTTCTAATATGATGCTGGCTCATCTGCTTGATTGCACCTGACATCTCCATCACTCTGTGCATTTCAGCAATCTTTATTTAAAGCCTTGGGAGTGAGTCAAGTCAACCAACACCCCAGCCTTGACACAGAGCCCCTACTTACGTGTTCATGGAAAAAGTGAGAGTTGTCCTGGGATGTCCAGGGCAGCCTTTCTGGACCATTGTCTCAGTTTAATTACATCTAGTCCATTCAGCCAATGGCTCCCATGACCATCTTGTCAAATTTTAGAAGTCTTGTTGAATGTCAACAGCCATGAGGAAGAGTGCCACCATATCCCTTGTGAATTTGCTGTCTTTGAGTCACCTGGTGACAGAATCAATAGTGTACTAGAGTGGAACTGCACCATTATTGGCTGTGAGCTTCCATTTTTCGCCATGTTAGACTGAAAACCAGATAATGTTTGTCCATGTCTTTGTGCCATGGACTGATATCTGTTGCACACTTGAGAATGTGAATGGTGTCAGGATCAAGTTCTGAAGTTTTTATTAATAGGAGGAATTTAATGACTTCGATCCACCTGCTTGAGACCAGCTTGCACTTGCATCTGTTTCTCTCACAGTCATTATTATTGTGGATCAGCAGTCCAGAACATATTGAAAAAACATTACATAGTTACATTACATTACATAGAGTGTTACATAGTACACTTACAAAGTATTTTTTATCAGACCACAAGACATTTGCTGCTAACAGAAACTTGTAAAAATAGCCTTGATCAGGTTTAGAAGATGCATCAAATCAAATTCTGAAGCAGCTGATAAGGATGACAAAGTGCAGATGGTGTTATTTATAACCCAAGCACTTACTGTCCACTTACTGTCCATTGAGACAGATAATGAAGAAAGTCTGAGAGAAGGGTTTATCCCATGGCCATGACAACCCCCATCATATTACAGCACACATACCCCACAGCAGAAGCTCCTTTTGTTAAGTACTTGTTAAGAGAGTTATTTTGTAGGATGCACACAAACATTACCCTGGTGATTTTGGAGGGAGAGAGAGAGAGAAAATGTCAAAGGCGAGTGGGTAACATTATGTGCCACTTCAGGCGCTTTGATCAGTGTACATTAACAGTCATCTGCAACAGAGGTCTTGTGTATATTACAGTGACAACCAAAGTTATTATTAACATGTACATCGCTGTACCAGGCATACTTTTATGAGTGATCTGTGCTTAAGCAAACGACACAAGCAAATGTCTTAAAGAACCATTAGTTGAATTGAAAAAACAGTATTACATTATTCTTAAAATAAATACATGATTAGAAATTAACTTGAAAACAACTTTTATTTTACTTCATACCAAAGTGCTGTTGAAAGCCAAGTTCTGATTGTCAGAAGGTATTGATTGTTTTTCCATAACAGTAGTTCTGGATGCAGAGTTATATTAACATGCTTATTCTAATATGCTATTGTTGCTATGGTAACAAAGGTAAGTCAGAAGATAGCAAGTTTGAATCTTTACAATGCCACAGCCATCGGTAGCCTGGAGCAAAATTGGCTGTGCTCTTTGAGTGGGAGGGATGGCATACTCTCTTTCCCCTGTCAATCACAGTGACAGTAGCCAATCATGGACATCTCTGAGCTCATGTATGTGGAAGATAGCAGATAGTGCTTTCTTCTGAATGTGTTACGCTGCCCTGTGATGCAGCATAAATAGCAGTTTGAAAAGATGTGGTTGGCTGGCTTTGTGTGTCTCAGAGGAAGCACATGTTACACTTCCCCCTCCCAGGTTGGGAAAAATGGAGGAAATAAAACTTACACAACTTGTAGGTGACTTGTATGGCGTATGCTCCACATAAACCTATTTTTTTTTTTTTAAAAACTGTGCAATTGTTGATGTTTATTTAACATTTTTGAAATGAGTCTCCAGTGTGAGTGCTTTGTAACAGTCAGAGGTAAAGCTGTAACATTTCCAAGTTTGCCGAGGCGGGAAAATCTTCAGGATGGAGGGCTTTGTGGCTTCTGAGTAATATGACAAGCTAAATTTTTGTCTTATTAACTTCAAGAGAGAGAAAAGCAAGATAGACTGGCAAAGGAACGACTCTTTATAGCCGTTAAAATGTTAGTGATAACTTGCTTCATGAACTTTCCACAACATTAAATGTAACATTAAACATAACATTAAAAGTATTTAATTAATAATTAATATAATAATTGGTAAATTGATAAGGTTTAAGAGGAATAAAATACAAATGGGCATGCTGGTATTGAAAAATAATCAATGATGGGGTGGTGTGATATAGCCAGACACAAAGCAGAGTGTAATTAATGTTTTAAACAGAAGTTTTTAAAAATTAAATACCATAGCACATTGTCAATAAAAAATACGCTGATATTAAAGTATACAGCCTTGAGACTTCAGACCTGCAACGTACTAAGCATATAACATTATTTTCCCCTATTCTTCGTGGTGCAGCCCTTCAACATAAAGAATTTCTTTCTAAACATGCGCAGGCGGTTGATCCTCAAAGGCAGACTAAACGAACAAAGAGGATTTTTCAACATAAGTGCTGACCAACCACCTGCACTTTCATTAATCTCTACTGAAGTCAAATGAATGAGAGATAAGCCTGAAACTGTATACATGCACCCAGATAAGACCTGAGCCTTTGTAGAAAGGCGACAAAAAGCTTCACTGATACTAAGTGTTGAGCCTGGCTCTCTAACATAATTTTTTTTTTCCTCCAAACTTTCCCTTACCAATGTAATTTATCCTATTTGTCTTCCAATGATAGTGTTTTGACTTGTCATTCATCTACATTCCAGGCCTAAATCTGAGTCAGAGGACTGGACTGCAGTTCGACCATTTTTTATAAATCCATCAGTCAAGTGCGATGTCTGAACCACCCATGCTCCTCCCCTACACTTCTTTTGATCCAGCATACAGAATTTTAAAAATGGTGACTGTTTCAATCTGTTTTCTGGTTCTGTTTGGTAGATTATTGAAAGCTGCTGGGTTTGGCCACCTGGTTCCCTTCTTTGGTTCCCTACACTGGACAAAAGCAGTACTATTACAGAGTTTGTCTCTCTGGAGAAACTCTTTAAGGTTTCCTATAACAGACTTCCCTTTTTGAAAAGTGTCCAAGTAGGACCATTTTAGGAAGCTAGGAGCTATAAACACTAAGAACTAAAGAACTAACTAAATTATTTAACACATTCCACAGTATAGACTTGCTATCTCAAATACCACTACAAATGTTTTACCATTAGTTCACTAAGGTACAGTTCATTTCTCTACCCACTGAGCTGCTTTGTTTGGACATTTTGATGTTTCATTAATTACTCAAGCCAGCATGGTTCGATTTTGAGCTTGGGTTACTCTCTGTGTGAAGTTTTTGTGCATGTTCTCCATGTTTCCGCATGAGTTTCCTCCGAGTTCTCCAATTTCCACCCAGAAACATACTTCACACAGTGTTCCTGGGATAGGCTCCGGATCCACCTCAACCTGACCAGGACAAAGCTATCACTGAAGATGAATGAATGAATATTTTAAAGTTTTTGGAATTGTGTGTCTTAGCAACTTCTGTGCTCCTTGACTTAATGAATCATTTAGTTCATGAGCCGGTCCCTCCTCTGTCTCGGGTCATGTTTGAGTTAGTGAATGCTTACATTAATGAACGGCCCGGTCAACCCTGACCAGGATAAGCTGTTACTGAAAATGAATGAATGACTCACACAGTAATCTCTGCTGCTGTAATGAATAGGGGTTGGTTTAAGACTTTCAGATTTAATTGTGATTAAAATCACAAATTCTGACTGGATGTGCAAAATTGTGTTATACAATGCCAAGGAACCTGTGACTATGAATGGCCATCGAGGCTGCTTCTTCGACATCATCACCATCACCCAGCTCCGGGCCTTTACAAGATGTTTATCTTTTGCGTTCTCATTGTTACATGGCTGCTCCACCACTCAGGGGGGTTAAGAGGGAAAGCAGCCCCTAAAGTGTGTGCCGCTTAACCTTGACCCACGGCGGGCTCTTTTCAAAGTGTCTGTGTGTGACTGCAGCTGCCCCCCTCACCACTTCACAGAGTGTTTACATTCTAGTGAGAAGTCTTTATCTTCCCCAAGCCTGGGATCTCTCGCCGTGAGTTTACATAGTGCTAGCATAGACACACACAAAGACTTGCTGTCTTCCCATCTCTCTCTTTTCCCTCTCTCACTCTCTCCCAGCTACACACACACACACACACACACACACACACACACACAGGGCCCAACATGAGCCTCCCATAGAGATGGAAGAGAGAAGAGAAAGCTGTCACACTCTCATCCATCTTCTCCGTAGCTGAGGCCAAGTTTCCTTTCTACAGCGTAGCACTTTGAGGCCAGCCGACCTGTTTGTATACACACTCTTGATATGTTATATATCTAAAGTCCTTGAACTATTTTAGGGTTAAAAAGTCTACAGTACCGTGCTTCTAATCCACATCAAATGTGTGTTTGGTTTCCAGTCTTTTAACCAGGCCAGTGAGAGGATAATCATATTCACAAACCCGTTTCAACTGTGTAATCGTTTTTTAAATGACCTTTGAGTTTGTGGTTTGCTTTAAATGTACTATTTAATGCAAGACACTACAGGTAGAAACAACAATTTTGGTCATGTCAATCATTATTTTTTAGATTATTGGATGAACTAGCACATATCTTCTTATAAACTGTAGTGATAAAATGATCAAAACTGATGATCAAAAAAAATTTTTTTTTTTTTTACTCTTTTTGTATACTTGCAAATACTGCATTATCTGAAACTTAGCACTTTGAAGAAGGTTTAAACTCCATCTGTTTTGTACAATGACATTCATACATTCTTGAAAAGCTCGTTTCCTGATATACTGTATAAACCAGGAGATGGTAGATTCCTCAGATTCCTGTCCTTGGCTGACAGAACTGGAACTTCTGCTGTTGAAGCCCATTTGCCTCATGGTTTAATGTGTTCTGGGATGCTTTTCTGCTCATATTAGTGATTATTTGAATAATCGTTGAGCTTCATTGTCAGCTCAAATCACTCTGGCCATTCTCCTGCGACCTCTCTGATCAACAAGGCATTTTCGCCTGCAGAACTGCCACTGACTGGATGTTTTCTGGTTTTCTCACCATGTTGTGTAAACTCTAGAGACGTTGTGCTTAATTAGGTGTTCCTAATAAAGTGACCAGTGTGATATTGTATATCAAAATTTTGTGTCATTTTGATAAACATGTCCATTTCCTTTATAACCCTAAAATACACACTAACTAGAGTGGAAACACATTAAACCACATAGTATATATTCCGTTTTCCACATAATCTTTTTTTTAATATTCAGAACATCCTTTTCTTGAACTTTTAAATGTGCATTTCTATCATTGTTTAGAACGAGATTACAGAGCAATTTTCCAAGATGTTTATCTGTTGGATTTACATTAAATTTTAAACACAAAATATATAATTTTTAATATAAAAAAACTTAAATAAAGAAATGATTTTGTAACAAATATTTTGTAAAAACCTTTTTCTTGATACTGTTTTTACAGTGAAATAAATACTTTAATTCTAACAGCATCAAAATCATAAAATGTTTATGTATGCAAGTTTCTGCATATTTAATTACATGAAGCCTCATTTGGATAAATAAATGAATATTTTTGGAAAAAGTCCCAGTACAAAAAAATACTTGTAATAATATCAACTGTCAATCAACTGCCAAAGATGAATTGTGATATCTACTGTTTTTTTGTATACTTTGTTTTACCTGTAGTGCCTTACCTTAAATTTTCACAAAACAGAACAAAACCTACGTCAGGTAACAGATGAATATTGCCATTAATTTATGTGCTAAATCTGTCTTATTATAGGTTTTTACTAAAAACTATTTTCACAGAATTCTTGTTGCATCAAATCTGAAAACAGACTGATATCACACACTGTAAGTCATCTGTGAAACGCAGACTAACCCAGATTGCTGAATGAGGCTTATCATCTGAACCATAGCAGCACTCCTATTAACCAATCATGTTCTCTGCCTGTGGATAGTGAAGACATGATTGGCAGGAGTGTAAGTCTGTGTGTCAGTGCGTAGTCCTGTAGACCTTCAGCAGTGTCGTACAATCAGCATGTGACTGGCCTCCACTGGCAATCAATCATGATAGGGCTTCTGGTATGAAGAGCTCAGACACTGAGTCCTCTTCCCTGTTTGTATTGTCACCCACGCTGCAGTCTTGATTACGTCAAGCGGACATGACAGACCTAGAGTCAGACTGCTTAATTAAAATCTATTTCTTAAAAAAATCTTAAATCTTAATTGGCAATCAGATCTTAGCATCTTTTGAGCTAATTTGCGACTTGATTTATAGTTTAAAACTTTGGTTGAATATTTAAAAATAGCTACAGTTACAGTTACAGTTCAGTGCAAAAGTTTGTACCCCCATTATACTGTACACTATACTAATTTGGTAACACATTTAAGGTTAACTAATATAATTAATGTCTTGTTATTTGTTTAAGCTAAGATTAACCACTTATAAAAGGTTTATTCACTATGCGCTAGTCTTTAAGACCTGTATTGCTACATAATTAGCATGAATTAATAACTAATTCTAATAAATTCACATCTTATTAGACTTAATTGTCTTTGTTCTATGTGAGTACCATTTATGACTTTGAGAGCTCTCAGTGTTCATCTTGGTGTTTGTCAGTTGATAGGGAGGCATGCTGTGAATTGTGTGAATAGTACATCCAATTATCTTCCATTATTGCAAAAGCTAAAGTATAAAACTGCTTAATAATTGAAACCCTAAAGAATTAAAAAAAACTATAACGTAATTGAAATACATGATTTTTCATGATGGATTCAAATATTATGCAGCAACAGACGGTTGTGTTAAATAAAGTCATAATATATGCTATAGAAAAAAAATCAATCCACATGAAGTGTAAAATGGATCTTAGCACAATGGCATTATTCCTTAGCTACAGAAGGATTATAATAGATTATTACTTAATGATCAATAGCTTGTATAACAAGGTTTTAATAAAGTGTTTATTGTGCATTATCACAACTAATAATGCAGTTATTAGTCATTGTTACATAACAGATCTCCAATTATGTAGCAATACAGAGCTAAATCTGTAAATAAATCCTTAAATAAATAATAAGAAAGCAAAACAACAGGAACATAGTTTTAGATGAAGGGTTTGAGTTATGTCAAACATACTGTATATACCCAGGAAGATTGGGAATTATAACAGATATTTCGTACAAGTAATAAGAGAATATTTATATGTTGAAAAAAAGAAATACAAATGTTTTAACAAATGTTTACAAAGGTTTTGATAACAGTTTCTTTTTATCCACTATGAATATATTAACATACACTGTTTGACCATTTGTGATGTTGACAATCTATTAAACCAAACGCATTAAATTACATTTTTAAAACTTTATCATTTTGTCATAAGGGTATGTGCCTTTTTTACTTGACTGCACTTACGTGCTTAAATGTCTAATTTATCAAACAAATCAACATCAAAAACCATGCATGAAGGGAAAAAATCTGACTTTGAATGAAGCACTAGGTCAGAGTTACTGGATTTGTGTAATAGCCAAAGATGTTTCACCTCTCATTTGCGAGACTTCATCTCTTCTTGGTATTTTTATGATACGCAGCATGAACGTGCCGCTCCTCTGTGGTAGACTACGCTATGCACGCTGTCAGTGTCTATCACTATGACTGATGGTGTGTGCTGTTCACATGTGTGCATCAGAGAAGAGAGATAAATACTCTGTCAGCAGGACATGCGAGAGGGCCTCTCTGCCAACCCATCTGCTGCACTTAATTGGAAACGCAAACAGAAAACACAAATTTATCTAGCTCGTGAGAGGTTGACAAGTTGGGTGAGAGATTATACGCTCATCCCGAGAGATCTTTTGATAGTCCAGGTATATTTATTTAACATCAAACTGAGACTGGAGCCATGGAGTGCCTAGTTTGTTTGTAAAGTGAAGTTGGTGCTGGACCACCAGCATGTGGAGAATAACTGTGCTTCTATAGACACACACACACACACACACACACACGTACACGCATACTCACAGTCAGCCCCAGAAGTCAAAGGTGTGTATGCACTGACAGTCATTATGTCAATGTATATCCAAACTCTACTTTGATTAAAACCCTCTGGAATGCAAAATGAGTTTCCATAGTAGGAATGAATCCTTCTGTTTTATTATTAACTCAGTTGCCTTTAGTCACACTTATCCAACTAGCAAATACAGGACTACCTTACCAGTTGGCCCATGTAACACTTTTCATTCAACTTTTTAATGTCATTTTCCAACACGGAATCAAGAAAACATCCATTTAGAGATGTGTTAAACCAGCTCACATTATAATATCTTGTTTTTACAAGGTTTCTTTGCTGACATCAGGTGCATTTTGCTCTTAAATGAGTAGCAGTGTTAAAAGTAACAGGGTTGAGGGTTTTAAAGTATAGAATTACACGACATTTTTTTGTTAAATTTAAATAAATTAAAATTTTTTTGTTAACTAGTGTAAGATACAACAAATGTTAATTTATATACTAACTGTTTTAGAATATGCAAGTGGCACAGTTGATTATTTAATTATTTTCTGTGTTAAATTATTTTATGCTAGTGGCACAAAAGCCCTAACAATGTAAGCGAAGTAATTTAGTATTCATTTTCTGTATTATGATTGGACTCTGAGATCCGAGTTGTTGTATAGAGTATATGTGACTGGATTCAGTAAAAAGCAAGCTGCTGGAAGTCAGTACTTCTCCATTCTCCTTCTTTGTGTGTCAGAAGTGATAGAACCATATTACATTGAACCCATCACTTTCACTAGTATCCATGCTAATGGGAGGAAGACATTCAGTCTAATGTTTAAAAAGATTTAAAATATATTTTACTATAATTAATAATTTACTTTCAATTTATAATTTGGATAAGGGGTTTGTACTTTCAAAATGACCTCTTCAGTCAATATCAAAATGTAATTGAAAATAAAGAAAAAACAATGAGAACTTACTTTTCTTTTTCTCATGATCTTTAAGAAATTTGGGTGATGCAACTTCCTGTTGAACATGTGATATATATTTACAAATATATTCCAAATGGGATGAATATATTCTCAAGTAACAGGGTTGAGTGATGATTTTTTCATAATACATAATTATCAAATCATTATTGAGAAAGAGAGTTTGAGATGTTACATGGACTCAGATATGAATGCAAAAAAAAGAATATGGTTTTGGAAGTATTTGAATGAAGTTCAGTATTTCAAGTTAAAGTGTAGTTATGGTGGGCTGGCACATCAATGTTTTAAGTTATATATCTGAAACTTTGTTGGGAACACTACAATGTTAAACACTTTACCCATGCTTAAAACGTCTTTTACCTTTACATACGTATTTGTAAATGTAATATCAGAGGGACACAAATGGCAACTCCAATCATGGAATCATCCCATATCTTTTTGTAACACTTAAAGTCATTGAAATGTCATAATATGCTATTTCAGTATATTACTGTAAATTTTATAAGGTCAGGATGTGCATAAAAGATACTCATTTGCATCATAACACACTTTCTAAATTCTTCTTAATCCTAATCCCTCAAACACCCAGGATGCAGAATTACATTCCTCGCTCTCATAACTGCATACTTTCATTTTATTTTGACTGAATAATTTACTTAATAAATATGCTTTATGATGAATAACTGAATAATAAGCCAGGAGTTTAAGGTGTTAATAGTTATTTCACTTTTTAAAGTGAAACTTTCTCTTCCTCATCCAAAATGTACAACCTACCTCTATGTTTTAGCTATTCCATTTAAGGTCTCACACACACTCTCTATGAACGTGTCACACTGTATAAATGACAACATGCACTTCTCTCACTCAGATGACATGGCCCACACATGAATAAAAAAAACACAGAGATGTTAAGTTATATGGATCGAGGCAGTCAGATAAGAGTGATATTGAGTGTTGGAATCCTAGAGTGCTGTTTTCGGCTGAGTTGAGTCACTATCCTCTCTCTCCATCCAACAGCCAAGGGTCATGGATTCAGTCTGTAGGGGAAAGAAATTTTATTGAGAGCACCAAATCACACATTGCTTTCCTCAGAAGCTCCTTGCTGTCTTGCTGTGGTGTGCCGAGGCATTCAGACAGCCCAGAGACTGACCTTTCCAGACCCCCTGCATTTAGGGAGATCGATACCTCTGAACAAAACCAGCAGGAACAGTGTCGAGGGATATGCTTGTATCGACCTCGGACTGGTATTCATAAAGTGAGCAGATAGAGTTGGCAGGCTTGGGGTTTCTTTATACATTACAGGGTTTACCTTTTATTTGAGAACAAATGGCATTGTAGTTGGCAATGGTGCTTTAATATTAAGAGTAGCATAATGAAGATTTAGTTTGCTATGTCCGTAATCTATTCCTTATGACTTGAAAATGGACAGAATTTCCAAATAAAATTGGCAGATAAGAATTTTGCATACTAATATATACCGAAAAGAAGATGGAAATAAAGCCTATGATAGCAGTATATTAATGAAGAAAAGAATGACAATAAGGTAAATCTAGACTTTAGTGAACAGATTTTCAGATTCATCAATAAAAATGCGTGTCTAACATGAGGGTTTTGAGCATTCTTCTCTTTTTTCCCTTTAGTTAGGAATTCTTCCTTATTTTCATAATGAATTTTTAGGAGCATGGAAAAATGGGATGAGGTGATCTTATACAACAGTGCTGTTGAATTCTCAAATCTGATTGGTCAGGAGGTGTTGATTAATTTTCTCTGACAGTAGTGCCGGCTAAAATACAAACGATAGATTTATTGTTTCTATAGTAACAACTAATGATAAACAGATTTTTACGAAGAAAAAAACGTCATCATTGATATGGTGAAGTTTTCTGTAAGGAGACAGTTATTTAACATTTATAGAAGGAGTCTCCAGTGTCAGTGCTTTGTAACGCAGAGGATTTTGCACTTTCCGGATTCTCGGTACATGACAAGCTGTGTTTTTTGTCTCATTAACTTTAAGAAAGAGGGAAAAAAAAGAGGCTGGTGAGTGAAATGACTGTTTATGGCTGCTATAACATAAGTGATAACAGGAACTTGTGGGTCTCATGACTGTTCCACAAGATTAAATGTAACACAATGTGCCATTCATTAATATCATTTATACCATTAAAATCATACTGTGGTATAAGTGGAATAAAACTCTTCAGGACATGCGGTTATTGGAAAATAGTAAACTTTGGGGAGATAACTACATCACACAACCCTGGTGTTGATTATTTTCCTATAACTGCACACCCTGTCAAGCTTTGTTCCTTACTCCTGATGTCTATGAGATACAAAACACAGAGTTGAAGGAAACCATCACATTTGTCTGGCAGTGCAAATATACTGTTAAGTGGATTTTTTCTTAAACTGGTTTCTATTGGAACACTTCTACTTGCCAGTAACACGTAACGATTACTAGGTATTTTTACATCAACTGTGCCTATTGTCATCATCATTGCTACAAAAACCACTTAGAAAAATGGCAAATTGTGAAGCGAATTGTAAAATTATACTGAGAATAGGAATTAATCATTCTAGTGTTATTCTTTGGTAGGAGTGTTACCCCATGGTGATAAGGCTAGACTCATTGACCTGTTGTGTTGACGGTGTCATGCTCTCTGAGGACTCTGTGGGTCATCAGTAGTATATTGATCTTATGGGCTGCATACTGGTTTCCTGTTGTGTCTTCCAGTTCACAGATGCTTTTTCCCCCTCCTAAACGTGTGGCCACATTACTACCGCCTCACGTCTCTAACGACCACCAGTCACCAACAGCTCTGTCCCTCTTCATTGTGGTCCAGTTTGTTCTGCTTAGTCTATAGAAGATAAATTGGATCAACAAGCAGGTCTAGGAAACATCGAATGCTCAAGATGCAAAATATCCTCTGATGTAGGTATGAAGAATACCAGAGATTATTTTTTTAACATTTGGTGATGTGCCACAAAATTACAGGGTGATTTAGTATTTCAGTCAAATTGGCTGCCTGGCCTTGACATATGAAAAATCACATTTCACGTGAAATTTACACACGTGGATTTTAGATATTTCATGGGGATTTTTGGCTTGTAGTGCATGTATCACATGTGAATTGTTCTTATAATTCATTTTCTTCACATTATTTTTACATACTTCATTATCACATGATTTTTTTTATACAAAGGATTAATTTTTTCCACATGAGAAAATAAATGAATCATGTAAAAAAATGTGATTTTTTTACACAGGATTTATTTATTTTTATTTTCACATGCAATTTTTACACAATTTATTCATTTTTCACATGTGATTTTTACACGATTAATTTTTCATGTGATTTTTTTACATATATGATTTTTGATTCATTTCTATGTTCATTATTCACATGTAGGACATGTATTTTTTTTTTAATAATGTATATTTTTCACATGTGCCGTTTCAGGGCATACCATGGTGAAATGCACTTTCACACGTTTTTCATGTGATCACAGATTATTCACATATTCGCAGGTAAAATGTATGTGATTTTAACATAAGGGTCGCTGGTTCAGAATTATTCGGAAAGAGCAACATGTTGAATTCTAAGGCAAATAATAGTATAAAATTTTTTGTAAGAAATATTGTACGGCTTTCTCATAGTTCATTCACGTTTCCTATAGCAGAATGACTAAAGAGGTAACACCATGATCACTTTATATGTAGTATATCACAAAAAATGTATAATAATGTGTGACTAGAGAATAGCGAGTGAGAGTGATGCTGTCAGCAAATAATGAGAAAGTCTGAAATGACACAGACTCTCTATGTAATACCCAGTCACCATCGAAGTAAGGAAAGAACAGAAATGTTTTCCATATGGAGCGCAAATGCAGGTGAAAGAGCTATCTGGGTGTACCAGAGCACCCGAAAGGGTGCTTACCTTTTCCCACAGGCCGCCTAAAGGTGGAGGGAATGGGGTGCCTTATCAGCTCTAATGATTAGACAGCTGGAAGCCATTTTCCAGGCCCACGGCTAGATTAAGCTTTGCAACCTTTACTGGCCCATCCAGCCCTCCAATGACAAGGACGAATGGAGACGCTCTGATACACATTAAAATCTGATATGACTGCATTTTACATCAATGCCATTATTTTTCACTGCTGCTCTGACCTCATGAATCATATTGCAAGAAACACCGTGATGAAATGAGTTTGTGATTAACGGTGAACGTTGGTGCATTGTGATTGCTAAGATCATGATGAAAGCTGATCAGCAAACTGAATTAATCTTCATCGTTCCTTCTGTATGGGTTATCAGGGTTTCGTAATAATTTGTTCGTTATGCATCATTCACGTTGCATTGTATAAAATGCATTTTTTTTGCATCTATACTTGACCTTACGGCTAAATATTCCTATCAAATGGAAAAAACCTCCCTTCATATCAGTTCCTTTTAGCTCTGACAGCCTTTGCAAGCCTCCCCAGCTCAGCAGCTCTGTTTCTCACTCTCTCAGTACCTCTATTCCTCCAGCTCCAGGCCTGTACTGAGTGCTGAAAGACTGAATGTGAGAATCGGCGGAGGGCCTCTGTTCCCATCTAAGCACCGCAAAACCTAGTGCTTGACACAGATGCTGCATGTCATCTGCATGATGTATGTCTCTGTTGATATGCCGGACATCTTTACATGAACCAGAAAATATGCTGTCTGCTGGAGGCTTGGCTTAATTCAGTGCCCCATGTTTGCTCAGATACACTGTCTAGATGAACATTGGTAAGAGTTTATAATTGTACGTATTACAAAACTAACAAATATTGCACTTATATTTGTCTTATATTTAAATGAAAAACTGCTTAACTGAAAATGATTTATGAGACTTATGAACTAGTGTATTATTAGAATGTTAACATGAGAGTAAAATCGCAAACCAAGAATGCAAATATACCTATCTGGTACATCTGTGCGAGATGCTGGAGATATCAGGAAGTTAGAAACACGCTACACTTCAAATAATGCGATTTTGGCTGCTACAGTTGGGTCCAAGCACATTTTCAAAGAAGCAGCGCGACTCCTATGGCAGATAGATTTGTCTCCTCCAGACTCTTCCTTTTTGAACTAGTCATCCATCACCGACTGGCTGCATTTCAGTGCATCTTAATAAAGTAATCCCCCTCTCTCTCATTTTTTCCCTCCCCTTTGGAATGCTCTTGTTCTTTCTGTTTCTCTTTACTCATTCAGGGCACCCCAGCAATGATTTGTTTTCTTTCCAAATTCTAGGTTGAGAAGGGCCATGGCTTATCATTACTCCAACCTTACTCTGAACGTCTTTACAAAATGTATGGCTTGTTCCATGTATGATATTGTACATGTAACAGTGGTGCTTAAATCCTAACCAGAATTAAAAAAATCCACACAGTTTAATGGGAAAATTAGATAGGAAAAGTCAGGATCTTAGAGGCTGCAGTTGAATTGAAACTGGGTTATTTCCTTCTGTGTATGGAACGTGTGTTAAAAAAAGGATTATTTTAGGATTCCTCTCATTTGTTTTTGAAGAAAAAGATATCGGTGTGGCAATCTTACTTTAATTCTGAGGCTGTATTTATTTATTAATTAATTTATTCACTTATTATGTTTTTATTATACATTTAAAAAAATTGGGAATATTTAAAGCAAGAGACCATTTTATAAGAATTTTATAAGAATTTTGAGTGTATACAACACACTATATATATATGTGTACATATATATATTTTTTAAATCTTCGCTGTAATCTGTCTTGTCTTACACATAAATGTTGGGCTGATTGAATGATGTGTAGGGTGGACATAGCGATAAATCAGACATTAAGCAGCAGGGCCAGGGCTACAGGGTTAATGAATTTCTCTGGCCTGTGGGGGGACGACGTCAAGGATTTCAGCGATGGATAAGGACGGCCGCGTAGGAGCAGGTAGTCCAGAGAGGCTCCATCTATCAGATCAAAGGCATATGTAGGGAAGGTCATCACATTTGGCCGAAGACCTGCCCAGAGAAGGAGAAAAAGGGAAGAAAAGCAAGGGGGGGATAAAAAGCAAAAAGGGAAAAATGGTCTTTCTGCAGTTCTGCTTTCACTGCTGTCATTCTTCACTTTGTTTAAGAAGATAAAAAGAAGACTCTGCAGTCTTTGTGAAAACCTGAATGAATTGTTCAAGGGTGTTGTGTCATATTATTTAGAACAGAATAGAGTCTTTTGGTTCATATATTACATTCAATTTATACTATTAATGTAGAGGACAAAGATATTTGCCTGTGTATATCACTGCATGAGTGTCTATTTAAGAACGTTCTGAAATACTGAAATATATTTTCTGCCTGACTGTACAGACAGACTGGGAGATTCATGCATCAGATCAGCTCATGGCATCCAGGATCCATAATGGAGAACTGACAATCCTCGATATTTTGATAATTGATTCAAATAATTTTAAATAATAGTGAGCAGATGTAAATATGGGTAAATGTAACAGAGGTATAAATGTGATGTTGGAACAACAATGCAGTATGTTTTTGATTTTGCTCTGGGCAAACACTGGGTACACAGCCTGAATGGAATGCCAGTCCATCACAGAGTAGTAGTATTAGTAGTAGTAGTAGTATTAGTAGATGTGGGGTGGTAGTAGT
The DNA here is from genome assembly GCF_027358585.1 of Pangasianodon hypophthalmus. NCBI lineage: Eukaryota > Metazoa > Chordata > Actinopteri > Siluriformes > Pangasiidae > Pangasianodon > Pangasianodon hypophthalmus. The sequence continues at coordinate 5,620,339 of NC_069736.1, read as the reverse complement.
AGTAGCAGTAGTAGTGGCGGTAGTGGCGGTGGTGGTGGTAGTAGTAGTAGTAGTAGTAGTGGCGGTAGTGGCGGTGGTGGTGGTAGTAGTAGTAGTAGTAGTAGTGGTGGTAGTGGCGGTGGTGGTGGTAGTAGTAGTAGTAGTAGTAGTGGCGGTAGTGGCGGTGGTGGTGGTAGTAGTAGTAGTAGTAGTAGTAGTAGATGTCGTGGTGGTAGCAGTAGTAGTAGTAGTAGTGACAGTAGCAGTAGTAGTGGCGGTAGTGGTGATGGTGGTAGCAGTGGTGGTAGTAGTAGTAGTAGTGACAGTAGTAGTAGTAGTGACAGTAGTAGTAGTAGTGACAGTAGCAGTAGTGGTGGTGGTAGCAGTAGTAGTAGAAGTAGTAGTAGTAGTACTAGTGGTAGTGGTGGTGGGCATTAGTAGTATTAACAGTGGAGGTAGTAGTAGTGACAGTAGCAGTGGTAGTGGTGGTGGTAGTAGTAGTAGTAGTAGTAGATGTGGTGGTGGTGGTGGTAGTAGTAGTAGTGACAGTAGCAGTAGTACTAGTGGTAGTGGTGGTGGGCATTAGTAGTATTAGCGGTGGTAGTAGTAGTGGTGGTAGTAGTAGTGGTAGTGGTGGTGGGCATTAGTAGTATTAGCGGTGGTAGTGGTAGTGGTGGTGGGCATTAGTAGTATTAGCGTTGGTAGCAGTAGTAGTGACAGTAGCAGTAGTACTAGTGGTAGTGGTGGTAGTAGTAGTAGTGACAGTAGCAGCAGTAGTAGTAGTAGTGGTGGTGGGCATTAGTAGTATTAGCGGTGGTAGTAGTAGTAGTGGTGGTAGTAATAGTAGTAGATGTGGTGGTGGTGGTAGTAGTAGTAGTGACAGTAGCAGTAGTAGTAGTGGTGGTGGGCGTTAGTAGTATTAGTGGTGGTGGTAGTAGTAGTAGTAGTAGTAGTAGATGTGGTGGTAGTGGTGGTGGTAGTAGTAGTGGTAGTGGTGGTGGGTGTTAGTAGTATTAGCGGTGGTAGTAGTAGTAGTAGTAGTGACAGTGGCAGTAGTAGTAGTGGTAGTGGTGGTGGGCATTAGTAGTATTAGCGGTGGTAGTAGTAGTAGTGACAGTAGTAGTAGATGTGGTGGTGGTGGTAGTAGTGGAGTTGGTAGTAGTAGTAGTAGTAGTGACAGTAGCATTAGTAGTAGTGGTAGTGGTGGTGGGTGTTAGTAGTATTAGCGGTGGTAGTAGTAGTGGCAGTAGTAGTAGTAGTGACAGTAGCAGTAGTAGTAGTAGTAGTAGTGGTGGTGGGTGTTAGTAGTATTAGCAGTGGTAGTAGTAGTGGCGGTGGTAGTAGTAGTAGTGACAGTAGCATTAGTAGTAGTGGTAGTGGTGGTGGGTGTTAGTAGAATTAGCGGTGGTAGTAGTAGTGGCAGTAGTAGTAGTAGTAGTGGTGGTGGGTGTTAGTAGTATTAGCAGTGGTAGTAGTAGTGACAGTAGCATTAGTAGTAGTGGTAGTGGTGGTGGGTGTTAGTAGTATTAGCGGTGGTAGTAGTAGTGGCAGTAGTAGTAGTAGTGGTGGTGGGTGTTAGTAGTATTAGCAGTGGTAGTAGTAGTGGCGGTGGTAGTAGTAGTAGTAGTGACAGTAGCATTAGTAGTAGTGGTAGTGGTGGTGGGTGTTAGTAGTATTAGCGGTGGTAGTAGTAGTGGCAGTAGTAGTAGTAGTGACAGTAGCAGTAGTAGTAGTAGTAGTGGTGGTGGGTGTTAGTAGTATTAGCGGTGGTAGTGGTAGTAGTGGTAGTAGTAGTAATAATGGTTTGCTTCAGAGTGTTATTAGAAAGCTGCTCACACAACACACTTTTTAACATTTCCAACAATGTTGGCCTCAATGACTGGACCATTACTTAACAACTTTGAGGTGATTCAGATCACTGAGTTTGGTACATTTGGATTTTTTTTTTTTTAGCTTTTCTGTTCATTATTGCTTTTTCACATGCCGTTACTGTTTTTCAAGCCTCAATTCTAGGCAAATTAAATTGCCTAAATTAATTTTATATTGGTCAATCAGTTAATCAGAATGTTCTAGATGTTGCTGAGGTTGTGAGAAGCTTGGAAAAGAACGTTCATTTTCTATCACAACTTATTAATGTTATTAATGCTATGTTTTTTGTTTGTTTTTTTTTACCCATTATTATGTCATCAGAATTGGTACATTTTATTAATGTTGTGTTTTTTTTCTTATTATTAAGTCACATCAAAATTAACATGTTAGATCAAATCACTGATCTATAATGAGGAGCTTTATTATAGATTACTGGAGCAAAATTGGACCATCCTGGGATTATATCATTAGCAGTGTGCATGATCATGAAGCATTGAAAGCAGAAGCTGATAATTCATTTACAAGATTATTGTATTTTTAATGACTCTTTCACCAACCAGTGACCAACGGCAGCCCACTGGACATCTTCCCGCCTCTCTCAGTTGCCCACCCTATCATTAAATACAGACCTTAAAGGAAATATCCACCTGGAAACACATTAAATCTGTTTATATTGAACTTTGTGATGTGCTTTGCGATTCTGGTGGTTGTTTGTTAGTTGGTGCTGCATTTTTGGTGTTTCTGTGAGAAGTTAGCGGTTGTGTGCCGCTATGATGTCACAGCGGTCATTGCTAGAGTAGTTACAATGGAGCAAGGGCTTCTTTTCTCACTCACAATTTCCAGAATTTATTGGAGCTATATGATGCAGCTGAGGCAGACACTAGGCTTGGCTAGTTAGCGATCTACAAGATGACAAGTGGCTGTATTAGCATGAAAGTTGAAGTTTTAGAAGCTGATCTGTTTAAGTAGAGTATACAGATGAGGAGATGAGAGAGTAAAGGAGTAAATCGCTGCTGCATCAATGAAGATGGAGATGAATTCACACTGGCACTACTATCAGTGGGTAGTCGAATGGCATTGTGGGTTAGGTAGGAAACTGTGAAGATAGACCAATTCGTCAAACCAAAAAGTTATCTGAGTCTGTGAGCGCCCGTATAATCACAAGATTTTCCAGTTAGGGTTAATTGTAGTTTATACTAACGATATTATTGTAGTCATAAAGCAGACCCTGAAATATATTTTGATAATGAGAGCAGGTATCATTAACATGTATTTGTAATGTTGCAACCCTTCAGCTAATTTTTATACTTACTTAGTAGACTGAGATAATATGTGAAGAGACTGTAATCATTTTTACAGGCGTTAAAATTTACAGAGCTTCGTGTTGCGCTTCCAGATCATAGCATAGATCAGATATATTTGGTTATAATGTGCAAATCAAACTGCAAATTCAAAGTACACCATTTAGATTTATTTCCATTCTGTTTTCTATGTACATTTGTATTTTTATTTACAAATTCTTTTTATACTGTTTCTCAAAACTGTCCTTCTGTCACCTATCAGTAGGTGTCAGAATTTCTAAACCAGTCTGTTTTTTTTCCTAAAGAAAAGAGAAGAATCTGAGTTAAACTTACATACTAGAAAAGACAAACAAACAAATATTGCAGATAAAACACTGATAGGCTTCATAATAATGAAAAATAAATACTATTAACAGGAAGAAATGTAGTGACTGTACACCATTATTCCCTAGGGACATTCACCTTTAACTAACAGAAAAACTTGGGTTTTTATTAATTTTTTTCTTTCATAATGTGAAGATTATTTTGGAAATGCCATTTTGACATCTGTGTCTTCTTCATTGTTGGGTGCATGTAGATCCAAGTACTGAATGGTGAGTCTTTATAAAAGGATTTGTACCTTTTTTCAAACAACTTTGTTAGAAGGGACCAACTGGCCCACGACAGCTAGCATTAGCTATAATAGTGCTATTAAAAAGTAATTAACTAATCCATTAAAAAGAGATCACAGGGTGTAGCATGTGGTACATGGCATCTCTCTATGCCTTGCAGATGTGCCTTTGCTATTATGAAGCAACTGTTGAAAATATTTTTTTGCAACAGCTACTCGAGCATAGTAATTGATTTATACATCCGACAAATTTGTACCGTAACCTTGAATGTGTAAAACTACTTAGTGCATTTATCTGCACCCATTAAATGTCAGCACTCCAAACAGAATTTGTGAATTTGACATGAATGTGTGTACTGATAAAAGCTTCTGAGACTTGTACAAATGGTGGAACATGGACTAAACACTACATCTTAAGGACTTCTCTTGGATTTCAGAGTACAAAAACAAAACATAACACAAACATCAAGAGGAAAAATACTATAAAAATGGACTTTTCTATTTCCATTTTGTTTTAAAAAGTATATAAAATCGGGGCAGTCCCAAGTGCGTCCTCTGATTAAAAATGAACCGTAATTACGTGGCATATCTTCAGCACCGATTTACAGAATACAATATACAATTTACAGAACATGGTAAAAAAAAAAAACTTCCCATAGTATGAATAAATCTGTTTTCCTGCCTTGTACTACAACATTCACACGACTGCTCAGACATTTATTGCTATTTGAAGCAAATTATGATCTATCCAAGCAGTCGGCTACAACATCTGTGTCCAAAATCGATGACAAGATCACATGACTGCCGGTGTGGTGAAGAGCTTCAAAATATAAATATACACATATGCCTTTGTGTGTGCAATTCCAACATTTTATGTAGTGTATGAGAATCCAGTTAGCTGCCCTCATTCCATTCAGGCATGATGCTTACACTGTGGACAGCGTGATACTGGTGGGGCGATAGAGTGCGAGGAATACCGTGAGTGTACAAGTACTCATTCCCCTGCAGGCTAGCACTGGGTGACTGGATTCCTGCTCCAGGGCTACACTGACGGGCGAGAGTCTGGTGGGGCATCGAGCCCTGGTACATAGCGTGGGCATCACCCAGTTGTGGTGAGGCGTGGCCGGCCACTCCACTCAACCTGGACACTAGAGGGCTGGAGGTGAAATGGGCGGAGAAGTGCTGGTAGGGCAGCCGCTCCATAGGTTGCATGGAACAACTGCTGTAAGGGGAGACGCCGGCCCAGGTGTTGCAGCTGATGTCTTCCAGGCTCGGAACAGCCTCGCTGGCTTGTGAAGCACTGGCGTACATGCACGCCTGCCGCTGTCCAGACTCGGTCCGATAAGGGGCAGTGGAAAGGCCCAGCGTTTGAGAATAGCTGACAGGGCGGTAGTAATGGTCATCTTCGCTAGATGAGCTCTCCATGTAGGCCTTCTTGTAGGAGTGATCTGTGTGACAGTCATCCTCAACTACAAACAGTAGAAGTGAGAGGATAAGTTAGTGCCATGGCTAATATGGAATTATATGGTATTATATGGTATAATAACAGCATTTCATTCCACAGGATATACTACTAAAATATTGTTTTTTATAATAAAGTTATGCAAGCATTTTACTAACATTGTAGCCAACTATAATGAAAAATTCGGGTAACTTTTTACATTTTAAATTATTAATAGACGTCTAACTTCAATGACCTTTAAAGATGTACGGAATTATAACTTCAAAATTATTGGCACCCTTCATGAAATTGGTAAAAATGATATGAAATTAACCTTGCACACAAAAAATAACCATGATAGAACATTTTTTAAAAAAGAGTTTGAGATATTCTATAATTGTTCTCCAACATCATTTGTACTGGCAATGCTTCAGCAAATATTAATTATGGGGTCGCAGAATAAAAAAAAAATTCACTGCTTTGAAAAACTTTTGAACAAATTACTGTGTTTAAACTAGATATTTTAGCTCAGAATATCACTCACTGCATATGGTAGTCAAGTTATGTTCACTCTTGCTCATTTTCATAATGGGTGCCAATAATTCTGGTGTTGACTGTAGCAGTGCAACAGAAATAGACACGAAGCAATCTTATTAAAAGAAGTGTAAACACCAGTTTACCAACCTTTTCTCTTGATGCAGTGATAGTCTTGGCTGTGCTCATGGGGTAGTGGGTAGGAGCTGGACTGAGGCAGAAGATCCTGGGAGGTGCTGGTAACTCCGTTCTCACAGGAGTACTGAGAGCTCATGCTGCTGGGTGTAGGCATCCCCTGAATGTCGCCGCTAAAGGGACTTTGACTGGTGCCCACTCTTTGACGTACTGTACTTCGAGGAACCACTGGATACTCCTTAGTGCTGTTGGAAGAGACAAGAATTTTCTGAATTATAGGTATTAGTCATGCTTGATACACACTTATATGTACTTATTCACTCCAAGACCATGGAAATGTGGTAACTAACCATATGTGCACCACTCTGAGCCACTGATTCTGAGCTGTTGATTGAAAAATAACAATCCATTTGATTCCAATAACATTTTAAAACTCATAAGGAGTCATTCTCCATTCTTCATCTGTTGTTTTTTTGTAGTTTTGAGCAAGAAAAAAGGTTCCTTAAAGGTTCTTTGGATATTTAAGGGCTCTTTGCTTCCTGGAACCATCTCTGATAGGAAAACTTGCTGGTGTACCATCCTAAATACGCTCACCAGCCACTTTAATAGAAATACCTGTATGCTTGCTCATTCAGTCAGTTATCCAATCAGCCAATCGTCTGGCATACAGGTCAAGAGCTTCAGTTAATGTTCACATCAAACGTTCGAAAGAGGAAAATCTAAAACCTATAATCTAAGATCTTAGTGACTTTGACTTTAGCGTGGCTGTTGGTGCCAGATGGACTGATCTGAGTATTACAGAAACTGCTAATCTCTTGAGATTTTTACTCACAATAGTCTCTTGAGTTTACACAGAATGATGCAAAAAAAAAAACCATCCAGTGAGCTTCAGTTCTTTGGGAGGAAATACCTTGTTGATGTGAGAGGTCAGAAGAGAACGGTGAGAATGGTTTGAGCTGACACGAACTCAAATAACAACCCAAATAGTCATTCTTTACACCAAGGTGAGCAGAAAAGCATCTCAGAATGCACAATGGTCAAATTCACTGAATTTTTTTCCCAGTCTGATGTTTGATAATCTGAAGATAAACTGAAGCTCTTGACCTGTATCTGCATGATCTTATGAACTGTGCTGCTGATTGACTGAATGAGGGTACAGGTGATCCTATTAAAGTGGCTGGTGAGTGTAGACCCCTTAAAGGCTTCTTTGAAAAAATATGTTTAAAGACATGCAAAGGTTCTAGATTTCTTTTTTTTCTCCAAGAGTGTATGGACATTTTTCGCTTGGCTCAAGTCTGAAGATGAGACCTGCTTTCTTTCAGATAAGGAAGCGCTTGAGGACAGAAAGGGCAATAAGACCTTTGACCAATGCATGATGATAAAGGACAAACGTGGTGTCCGTTTCACATCTGCTATTTTGGCATTGATGCATATGATATTTGCTTAATGATTATTATGAAACATGTTTGTAACTTTAAATGCTGTTCACATTTTCCATTTCTCTCTGGCATTATAGGAATGTGTCACACTTGCTGTGGTGATAACTCCATGCTCTTGTATGCTAATTATAGGACAGTAAAGAGGAGCTATTCAATGACTGTTGAATATTATTGATTATTCTTCTGGCTTTGAATATTGGTTTAAATGTTAAAATTATTTTGAAACTTAACAGAATTATATCTCATGAGCCTATAGAAAAAATGCTTAATAAGCATGGTTTTGCTCAGCCAAAAAAAAGTAATGACAGATAATGTTAACTGCACTGAGTAAAGGCCAGTCATATTTTTTCCTTATGTATCACAAAATCTCATTTTAGAGTGGACACCGCCTTTGTTGGCTGCAGCGATTCATAGACCAGATTTTCTCCTTTGAAAACGTGTTTTTCCACACTGTATGGACGCATGTTATACATCAGTCATCTGGAGTGAATAAGAGGAAAAGCCATGTGGGCTTCGCTTCCAAAGGACCAACTGCAGCACCACCGCAGACAATTGTTGAGAATATGCACGAAACGAGGAGGCTTTGCATGAAGCTGAGATATTGCTGTGGTTTCAAGGCCAAGATAAATCGGCTTTGAAAGCCATCAGCTGAATGGCTGGTCCTCGTACATCAGAACCTCCCCATTGGGGAGAAGAGAGAGCAAAAAACTACTTTTTTGCAAATGAGCACTCCTGGCTTGTATCTAAGAGGCTGTTTCTCCTGGTTATGCATGTGCATTGATTAGCACAGCTCTTCTTGGTGATAATTATGGAGCTTGTGAGATTGCTGACTCTTCCTTTAAGGCTCAGCTTATCTTGTAATGTCAATCAAGCCTCTTGTCAGAGATGTCCCTTAAATACATTGTGTATTTATGGCACCTATATCTAGCGGGAGAGTATTCAAATGCAGTTAATGGTTTGCACTGTGAAAACACTAAAAGATTGAATAGGAGACCAATTTACTACCAGACAATGTCTGTAGTACCATTTTGTTTGTTCAATACAGTAATACAATTGGGCAAGTTTAAATCACAGTAGGTATAAATTAGTTCAGCACAAATCACATAAATCGTTAGGACAGCTCAGACAAATTAAAGTAACAGTTTGCCTAAAAAAATCACAACTCATATATCACACTTTACAGATCCTTTACTTGAGAGAACCTTATCTTTACATACCTCTGCATTCTCGACATGCGGTGCAGTTCCATATCATCACTGCCACGAAAGCCCTTTGCAAAAGGATTGTTCTCAATCTTTAGCTGAGTAATCTACAAAACAATGAGCAGACCAGACCAGTTACAGATTTCCCCTCGGTCATTACAAAAGAAAAAGAAGTACTTGAAAAAGTTAAACATAGATATGCAGTTGTCTGATGGAGGAATGTACTAAATCTGTAATGTGGTGAAAAAAATGAGAGAAAAGTCATTTTCTTGTCACCTATATCAAAAGAGCAATTTTTTTTGGCACGGTCTGCTATTGGTGTTTGCCAGCTGTGGACAAAACATGTAATAAAACAAAGCTGATGTCAGGCTACAGTTTTTTCCCCTCTACGCTATAAGTGAAGCCATGTATGTGCTTCATGGTAAGTGACCAAACTATAGTTCAGTCATTTGAGCATACATAATCAGTGTATATTTTCATACCACATTATAATTATTATTATTATTATTATTATTATTATTATTATAAAAAACCAAATGTATAATAATAATAATAATAATAATAATAATAATAATAATTATTATTATTATTATTATTATTATTGTTATATAGTAAAACCATTATAGTATAATTTTAAGTCTAACACAAGTGCATTGTCCAGCCTGTCAATTTCCAATGCATCCTTGGTTAATTACCTATAATCAGTGCATATAATTAAACAGATATATATATATATATATATATATAGAGAGAGAGAGAGAGAGAGAGAGAGAATGACCCACGCAGAAGTTGCATCGCATATTGCACAATATGAAACCCTCTAAACCTGATGGTCTGTGCATTTCAGAAATAAATAGATTATAAAATGACAAGATGTGTTGAAGGAGGGTGTTTTAAGAGTGCAAGCTGTCCAGCTCAGGGGTTTCGTGTATCTCCCACGCAATAATCCAGGCTTTCCTTGGCAGGTTAGTTGTTGGCGGTGTGGTGTGTTTCCCAACAAGACATGAACTTTAACTGCGTGTTGGCTCTCACTTGAGACCCTGTAAAAGATCTTCATGTTGGGACTCGGTTTTAAGCTCTCGTAAACACACTCCACACTTGGCAGATAGACAACTTCTTTAAGTGTAGTATTTTGTGTATGATATGCTGAAATTGCTTATGTAAGTTAGTTAAAGTGAGTTATTTTGCGCAAAATGCGCAAAAAAGAATTGGTACATATTTTAAAAAAGGGCTGTAGGATGTTTAAAAACCAGATTGCCGAGGAAGAGCTTTGTCATCGGCTCTTCTTAAAAAGAGTTTCGAATTCATATTTATTTATTATTTAATATTTATTATAATACTAAACTGTACCTTTTCCTTGTCACTGAGGTGGTACTCTTACACCATTTATTACACCACTTTAGTATACCTGGAAAGGTGCATATAGATTATCTTCAAATCTTTACAAACTAAAACAATAATTATGCACCTTAAATCATTTTAAATATACACTATATCCATATTTCCAGCTGAAAAATATAAAAACATATTAAAGGTATGAAATGTAACCTTGAAGATACCTCCCCATCGACAAAGAAAAACATGTAGATTAGTAGTATTTTAATGTTTTTTCCACTCGGAGTTTTTAGATCTTGTTCTTTATAATTCTAGCAACTAACAACTAATTTCCAATAATCTTCACATGCATATTCATGCAAGAGCGACATTTACACAGATAAATGAATGAATGATTTATTAAATGAATCAGTGAATAAATGAATCATTTAAGATGCAAACATTAGTTTGGGCATCCTGAGGTACTAAAGCCCAAATATGAATTTAGGGAATATTTTATAGCTATACAAAATCCCAATTAGTTTTCTCTCAAAGTCGCCAGTTAACTCTCTGAATATAATCATTGTGTCTCGGGCACTGAGGGCCACTTGGACGGATTTCCGGTTCTGAGAGGTACTGCGTTTTGATTGGCTCACACATCATTACCAGTCGTCGCCTCCCACCTCCATATTGCTCACAGTGCGCACAAGCACCTGACACTAAACGTCCTTACAACAAGGATGTGAAACAGACACTTGAGGAATGTTTATTTAAATCCCAACTAAAGGAAGTCTGGAAACATATCGGAGAGAATTGAAATGTACTTAAAACCAAGCCAAACAACACACTTGGCTCTAGTGGAACAAGTGGCCTATTAGGCAGTATTGCACAGATCTCATTAAGTGCCTCTGATCGACAGTCATGGATCACAATAATCTACTTAGCTGCATGCCTACAGCAGTACGCCTGTCGACTACTGACCCCTCTTACAGTATATCAAGTTTAAACATTTTCCTTAACACCAAAAACATCAAAATCACCACACTTGTTTGCAGAATGTCAAAAAAAAAAAAACGTTTAGAGTGTTTTCAAGAACATGAAACATTGAATAAATTGTCAGAATCAAAATTGCTTGCAAATGTTCAGAATTGTGATAAATGAGCAGAAGGTAGCTTGACCTGCTTGATTCTGAGCTATTCAAGGCTCCATGCTGTTCTCATATGGCCTGGTGCTTCAGGGTAAATGCTACTTTACATGATGCAGATTCAGTTTTTACCACTGTGGGGGAGGCTGCGGGGAAAAAATATATCATGACAATTTTCGGAACAGAGAAATTATTTATTTAATTATGAAAAAAAAAAACTCTGAACACATGCGATTTTTCACTTTTTGAGTTTTTTTTTTTTTTTTGAGTAAATGCAGTTTCATGAAGAAAAAAAGACAACTGAATTGATGCACCTTAGCCTAAAGAAAAAAAAAACCATTACATTGTTGTGTAACAATTTTATCAAAATGCTGGTCTTAAAGTAAGATTATGTTTGTTGTTAGAATGAACAGCATATCTATCATCCAAAATGCCACGGAGATCAGATTACAGTTAAATATTTTATGGTACAAGATTTTTGGATTCAATGTATTCCAAAGATTTTTGTTTTTAACTTTTGAAAGTAGTCCTCTGTTCACAGATTTTGTGTAGAAATACATTTAACACTTCGCTTTTTATAAAGTGAGTAAAATTGTTGAAGTTAGTTCCGTGTTAAAACATAAATATCTTTAATAAAAAATTTATACGAGAGGACGAATGCTTCAAAAGAAACGGATGACATGCTTAAAAGAAATTTAAAAAACAAACAAACAAACAAAAAAAAAAGAAATCAGCGCCAGCTCAACGCCTCGCTCAGTGACTGAGGGTTGCACCCAATGACGTTTTTCCAGACTGTGTGTCCATGAAACTATTCTATCAACACTGAAGATGCCAGAGTCACAGTTTTAAAAAATAATTCATTTCTCTTGAGTTAATGAAAACAAACAAACACATCAATAGCTAGCTAGATAGATAGATAGATAGATAGATAGATAGATAGATAGATAATAAATAAATAAATAAATAAATAATAAAATACAAAGAAACAAAGAAAGAAACAAACAAATAAAAAAAAATAAAAATAAATAAATAAAGAAAGAAAGAAAGAAAGATTGTTAAAAAAAATTACATTTTCATTTTAAATCTGTTTTTATTTCTGTGGAATCTATTCCATTCCACTACATTTTCTCTATTGGATTTAACGATTTTGTCGATTTCGCACAAGAAATCACATTTTACCGGATAAAATGACAAGTTTCTAACCTGCTTCACTCTGCAATATTTTCATTTGTACGCCAAAGAAACTGATTATTATTTCAGCTAGAGCTACAGTTCAGTGCACGAGGGTTTGGATAATGACAGTATACAGATTATAATAAAGCTCCGGTCATCAACATAGACTTTAATGACTTTAGGCACTTACATGGCTGTATTGTTGGTTAAGAGACAAAAGGGGGCATTATTATAAGCAAAAGCTGAGTGATGCTTTTATTAGAATAAATCTTAGGAGCAGCTGGAGGCAAACGCTAAGAATGTTCAAGTGTAACAGATTTGTATTATCTGTAGCCTAGGTTGGGATATACAAATTTGGCAGGCATGTAAACCATGTACACGATCCAGTTATCCCACAAAAATTTCGAGAAATGTTTTGAACATAGATTTGGGTTGTCTTTAAAACTTTTAGCAACTCTCTATAAACTCCCAGTGTTACAGACGCCCATGATAAAAAAAACATCATCACTGCACATGCAACATGCACATAAACACCTATTTCTCCTATAATGTACTGCCAGGCAGAAATGTCTTATTTTCTGTCTCTGAAGTATTCGGATATAACCACATTACACCGAAAAGCTCACATATAATCAGGATATGCTGCTTTTATTCTCGCAATTACAGACAAACAGCTTAAACACACCAGTGAGTAGAAACAGACTATGCTTAATGCTTCGAATTAAATGTGGAGCCTAAAACCTTTAACAGAACCTGCTGTGAAAAAAATAACCAAAATCATCAGCAAGAAGACTTAGAAATGAGAAATTAAGCTATATGTGACCCTGATTAAAGTTTGTATTTATGTGGAAAAATGAAAAGACGAAAAAGTCGCTTAATATTTCTTGAACAGAATATAAAACACTCAACTAACAGTGCATGAAGGGTTTTAATAAAAAAAAGTCTCTTAATAGATAGTGGGCTAAGAGTATTTCTTGCATGAATAAGCTAGCATTATGTAAGCATAGTTTTAGCCTAATGATCTTTGACTTGACCAATGTTCAACCCAGTCATATTTTGCGTATAATCTCCAGTCCTGAAATATGGCCTAATCCTTCATGCACTTTTATTTGACTGTTTTTATTAGTGCAGTGTCTGATCCAAGCCAACCAAAAGGCAAAGAATATGGCTAAAGGTTATTTCTCGAACTGCGCACACATCATCTCCTCAACTTACCTTGTGGTTCTGGTAAGACGTGACCGCAATGAACGAGGTTTCGGGGAACACATGAGTGCAGAAGGCGGTGTTTTTGGAGCCGAACCCGTTATTTTCATCCGCCTTTACAATGTGGATCCTCGGTTGGTATTTATGCATAGAGTTCAAAATGATCTAAAAGGGAGGAAAAGGGACAAAAGGCATGTTCTAGCAGTTTTCAGATACGCTGAAAGGTGGAATAGATATTATTTGTATAATATTATTTGATGTTAGAAACAAATAACTTGTGCCGCTTGGCACAAGTTTGCACTCGTTACGCATGAATCCAGCGCACAAAACTCAAACGTGCTCTAAAATAAACGTGTATGCATGCACAAAGTTTTCCCATTCTGTTCACTGCGATATCTGGACACCTTGGGCTTCATTTGGCTTTTTTGTTTTGACCTCCTGTGACCTGTTGGGAGTAAAGCACTCGGCGTTGTTTTGCGGCATGGCCTGGCGACACCGAGACGCTGCTCACTCAGTTGAACTTGAGCCCTCGACTAGAAGCTGAAGTCCCTGTTATCCATAGAACTAAGCCTAATTGTACTGACACACTCAGGAGTCATGGGCACCACCCGTGAAGAATCTAATAATGCCTTCTAATGGCCACTTTTACGTAGAGAAAACAGAACAAGGAAACCCTGCACTCTTAAACAAGAGAAAGAAAGAAAGAAAGGGTACTGGGGTGGTACCCTCAAGGCTACACATTTTGTATCTTTAATATATCAGCTATGTTTTGCCTGAAAGGTCTACTTGTACATTTAAAGCTTTATTTATAAAGCTTCATTTATGTACCTTAAATAATTAAACACTATATACACATTTCCAGGGCAAAGACAGAAAGACATACTAAAGTATAAAATATCTATAAAGTTAGCCCATAACTTATTAAAAGACTGAACTGTAGCCAACCTTCTGAACAATTATTATTATTATTATTATTATTATTATTATTATTATTATTATTATTATTATTATTATTGGCCACACCAGTTTTTTGGTTATAGTCATGGAAATTGCAATCCCCTATTATGAAAGTGTTATTTATTACTGAGTTTGTGTAGTTATTAACCTACTTTTCTTGTCACTTGAATTACATGAGTTTAATCCAGAATCTAATATCTAATCTAATATTGATAAATAATTTGGACTTGTTCAGTAATAAAAAGCTCCAAGAAATAACCAGAATATTACTGCACATATTTGAATAACATGCCTAATATTTTAATATTTCATGAAATATTTGTTGGCTGAAGGGGTCCAGGATTTTTTTAAAATTATTTTTTGTTAACAACTAAATAAGTCCCTGGTTGCAAAAAGTTTGAGAAAACTTGGTCTGGTCTAGAATATCTGACAAATATTACACTTGGATACATTCACTGTCCTGGCATTCATTTTCCACATGAAAAAATGCTAAATGCTAGCTTAAATACAGTGTTATAATATCTTCTTTGATATGCATCATCTATTTTTCTATCTGCTCTTTGCTCACTGATTGATAGGAGCAGCAATTGGTTACACAGCTGAAGAGCATCTACTGTTTAAATACTGCACTCAACACCAGACAGCTAGTCTCCCATTCATAGACCTTATGAGATGTTTACAGAGTTAGATTAAATAAACCGCCCTATCTTCTAATATAACACAAAAACCTGCAGCATAGGTTGTCAGGTACAAAATGACTGAACAAGAAATCTCACATCACTCTTGTGATGTAAGAGCGTAAACCTCGCAAGCTTTACCACAGAGCTACATCACACTAAGTGTTTGAATCTGAACTGCGATCAGGCAGAAGACAGTTTTTCTGGCATGCTTGTGGAGGGACCACCCACTAGGAGTACAGCATTAGTGTGAGTTTGGTGCCCTGTTGCTCTGTATCTTCATTTGCCCTGATGGTTTTTTATGATAGCAAGGGATCACAGAGGGCTCTGATTACTTGCCCTCTCTTTCATGTCCCTGACATCCCTGGGATTTTGAAACCGTCCAGATTAACAAGTTTTGTATACCTTTGTTCATCAATCATCTTGCACTATCATTATAACATAAACAGTTTGTAGTACTGATATCCAAACACCACCCTGTGACTCAAATATTTCTAGAAAGAATGTGGAATGGTGTTTGGTACTAAAAATGATCAAAGTGGATTAGAGGAGACAAAACCAGTCAGTTTTAACTTGAAAAACTTGAAGTATGCTTTCCCTGGATAATGTGATCAGCTCTATCATCAGTAATTGTTGCTTTCCATTATGTCTTGATGTGAAGTTTTCTTATTTGTGAGCCTAATTAAAACCAATCCCCAAAAACATAAGCCAGTTTTATGTATTTCCTTAATAGATCCAGTCCGTTACGCTGCACATTCAGCTGACATGGATAAGTTCAGTAATTATTCATAGGTCTGAAATTATTTCAAGCACCTGGAACAACAAGTCGATAGATTGTTATTTTGGTCGAGAAACCGTACTTCATTTATAAATCCCAGGTTGCTCTTTCAGGATAAAAAAGGAGGGAAATGCCAAGAACCACTGCAACCAATCAAAACTGCATTCTGGTCAAAAAATTTACAACACTGCTCACATTCCATCTGGAGTCCAATTTCATTTTGCCAGCTGGGGTTTGGCAAGAAAACAAGCATGATTAACTTAAATGCAAGCCAATGGAAAACTTGTGATCAGCACTAAATAGTGACATGGGACGATACTGCATCTTCACAGTGTAACTATATTTAAGCAACACAGATTTAAATAGGCCCAAATGTCTAAACAGTATACAGAAGGTTTAAACACAAAATGTAGGTTTCTGTGCGTAATTGTGCACTAAAATAGATTTTAGACATCTTTTCTTTAAAATATGTATCATCTCAATTATAAAACTCATGCATGTAAATGGAGTACACCATACAATCATGAGGCTGGTAAAATGGCATAACTGTAGAAAAAAAACCACTATGTTGATAATGCTCACATCCCAATGCAGGTGCGCTATGAATAAACCCACACACTACTCCATGCTGGAAAAAACTGAATAACTGAGAAAAAGTGGCCGTCCTGATGTAGGTTTAAAAGGTACAAGTAACCAAATAAGCCATGCTGCACATGATGAGCTGACCTTAAGGGCTACAAAATCATTCCTGTGGCACCCTTTTAAAATTCTTACAAATTGCGCAAAGGACTTCTTCAGAAATCTATTTTTCTTACATACTTTCATGGAGCAGAAACTCAAAACTTCATTTCAGGTCCGACAGTATCTTCAAGAAATAGTTCACGCTTCTGGCACTACAAAAACCCCCGTGCTATATCATTTAAAAGCCAGAAACAGACTAAATTTATACTGCGGTGTTTCTAGTACATTAAAAGTGCGTTGCCTACATCAGAGGTTCTTTTAATTATGATTGCCGCTTATTGTTATAGCCTAAGCTCTGGCATTTGTCAGCGACGCCTGCTAAAAGTCGTATTAACCTTTTTCTCGAGTTCCGATGCTTGCAGTTGGCTCCAAAAGCAAGGTTACCTAATTGCACTTTTAAAAAATGGTCTTAAAACTTCCCCAGTGCGAGTTTTATGCATGCGCCGAGTCTGATCGGTCTGAAACGCGTAATATTAAAATATGCGCAACGCAACAAGAGACGTGTTTAAACCTCAGCTAGCTATTGTAGAAATGAAGTAGAAATGCAAAGAAAGAAATATAACAAACAAAGTGTTTACTTACATGTCCAAAAGGATCGAGATGGTTGTTGGTGAGTTTGAGTTTCTGGAAGGAGACGAGCTGTCGCATCCAGTGCGCGCCTGTGGCTGGAGAGTCGGGATGCACATAGAGCCTGCCGGGCATTGCGGGTTCTGCCTTTCCTGTCACTGACCTAGAACACACGCCAAAAATATCATAACATAATCAATCATCTGTACCATATAGTTTTCATAACATTTCCATTGAAGTCAAAAATTCATACAAAAGTGGACCTGTTCTGTAGTGCGCAAAGGGTAGCGGAGAGAATTACGCAGCAACAGGTTGGTTAAAATATCTGAGATTTTATAGTTTATGTTTGAATCATGATGAGATTCACCCCTAGTGTTTTTAATCCATAAGTCAAGTTTGGGTTTTGATGCTGATGATAATAATAATAACGGGGTTAGCAGGTGTATTGGAATTCATGTCCACTCTGAAATAGGGTCAGGATTTTTTTTTTCAGATGTAATCTAATTGACACTGTTGTTTCGCATGGCTCATTAGCCTGTGCAGTGGCATTCTGACACAAATTTCTCCCTTCTGTTATTTTTTTAAGACCCGTTTGGTGTGTAAAAGAGCTAAAACAGATAAACCAGTAGTTGGCTGAGAGCGCCATTAGTTCCAGTGCTTGCACAGAAGGGATAATTATCAGCGATATTGGCATGTGGTCATCCTCACTAAATAACCTTACATTTAAAACCGCTGATCCAGAAAAAGCTCCTCAAACAAATCTAAATTCTGCGTCTTTTCAGGGAGCAGAGGGGAGAGAGAGAGAGAGGTACATATGAAGTGTTGAAAAATTCTTTTCATAATGCAAAAAAAAAAGTAAGTCATTTCACTTGGTTGGCAGTCAGATCTCTTGCCAAAACAACATTTTAGCCTATACTCACACATGTGAGCCCATCTGGGCTTGCCAAACTGACTTAAAACCACTTTCCAAGTTGTGGGGAAAACAGCTCTCAGCAAAACATTTCTTATCAATGTAAGCCTCACACTATTAATACTGATTTTTTGGCCTACTGTATGTAATTGCATACGTGTTCAATCCCAAACCAATACATCACCAAGATTTTAAATCATCCAGATAAAACACAGTGCAAGAAATCCACCTACATTTCAGATGTAAACCTTTGCTTGCATTCTGTATATGTCGTGCAAGGAGTCTATTGTGGTCTAAAATGTGAGGCAGTAAGAGGTTAAAGGGGTGTTTCATGGAAGAACCAAATGTGGTTGAAACAAGAGAAACGAGAAATGCCTGCATTTTCCCCTCTTACGAAGCAGACAGCCGCTGAATACTAAGCATTAGTCGAGGACAAAATTGGCCAGGCCGAAAACTTTCATTTCTTGGCTCGAATGTGGCTCCGGCTTCCCGAAACTTCCAAAAATATACTGCTAGCCTGCTCTATAGAGTGAAAACAATTCTGTGTAAATACACAGCAGTCCTCCAGTTAACTCCATCGTGCAGAAATAACTTGCAGAGGTGTCCTACGAACCATTTATTATCGGCGAATTTATAGCGGTGGTCGTCCGCTGGCACGACATCCATCAGAAGAATGTATTTCGTTTTGGGGTTCAGTCCAGTGACCTTCACTTTGAAGCTCGGGAACATTCGCCTGTAGATGAAAATGGGAACATTATGGCATTGAAAATAGGCCTGGAATGATTAAAAACAATAGTTAAAAGTAGGATTTCCCTTTGTCTGGGTAATCCGAGTTCCAGATATTTTTATTTTTATTCTTGAGATGTATAGTAGAATTTATCAGCAATAGATGCAAATTAGATAATAATTCAAACATAGCATCAATGCATAAGCTTTGTTTATTCATTTAATCGACATTTAAACAACAACAACAGCATAATAATAATAATAATAATAATAATAATAATAATAATAATAATAATAATAATGTTGTTATTGCTGTTGTTGTTATTGTTATTGTTATTATTATTTTTATTTTATATAGCATTTTATGAAACATTCATTTGTACCAGGCTGGTCATTTCAGCCCACGCATCAGTTTGTTACTCGTTTATGACTCAGACATTCTGTAACATAAAACGCTCAAAAAGCATGAAAATATATAGTCACCATAAAAGAATTGGACTGTTGTATATTTTGTTTTGTAGCTGTGGTGGTGCATTGTGCCTAAAGTCTGCTAATAACCAGCAACTCTGTTCCAGAACTTCATGAAATGTGCAGCTAAATTGGTCCTTTTCCCTTTATTAGCATGTGAACTAGGCGACTGCATGCTGAAAAGCCCATGCATCAAGCCTGAGCCTGTTTATGGAGCTGCAAGGCCGCGTGGAGTCCAGAGAGCTACAGGCCTTCGGGAGTTGTTTGAATGATGTGGGAGGGATGGCAAACACGTTTCAAAAAAGAAGTGAGGAAAAACGAGCTGAATATAATAGACGCCTTTTGCAGCTATGTGTGGTGGAGAAACACCGATTTCTCTCTCTCTCTCTCTCTCTCTCTAAGTTTTCTGAGACTGTTACTCTAACAAATAATTAATACCTAGGTTCACATACAGTCCTTATGGATTGCTTCTTGTTTCTTGTTAGACATTTACGCGTAAAAACGCACTCCAGACGGAATTATAAACGCAGCAAAATCAGACACTTCCAGATCTTTTTTAACGTGTTATTCTTACACTACGCTGTAACACGACAAGAGCTGTTCCACTGCAGGTTTTGCAGTCAGTAACCTGATTCTGGCAAACACAAGCAGCTAAATTTTACAAAGAAAAATGCCGTTGCAGCAAAATAGAAACTTCACCTTGAAAAAGTGCACTTCAAAGCTTCCCATAATAATCCTATAATATCTTTGGCCAACAAAATGATGGTGTGAGCACATAAGGGGAGAAACTGGGATTAGGGTTATGTAAACTATAGACTAATACTATATACAATAATATACAGAAAGCACTCGGACATTGTACAAACACTTAAAATCCGCTGGAGACAAGAAAGTGATCGTATGGAGGATAGCTCAAAAAAAAAATCCTCATTTTATTCTTTTTCAGAATCATGACTCGTTATATTTTGAGAAATCACTGACACACGGCTAAATCTGTCTTTATAGTCACAAACTGATCAAAAACATTGTGCATTGTGCCACATACGTTTTTTTGTATAGTTTGGGACAAAATGTTAGTTATTGTGGAAAAAACAGACTGAACCTAAAGCGACCTACCTCCCTGCTTTGGTGATGATCATTTCCGTGCCTACTTCATGGAATTTCATCCACAACTCACGTTCGTGTAAGTAAACTTTTATTCCCTCCATTCCCTGCAAGAGGACACACAGCTCAAAATGGAGCATGAACAAATATAGCACCGTCATCTGCTGGAGCCATTGAACACCACATGCGGAGCATAACAAAAGAGTGGAGTTGCGCAAGACAAAAATAATCATCAAGAAAACTCACTTTCCCACAGTGTTTATTTATTTATTTATTTATTTATTTATCTATCTGAGGGAACGGAGAAAAGTATATATTTTGTACTGGGACAATAAAAAAAATACGATTTAGAATAATATCACGCCAGTATATAATATTACTCCAGTTGTGTTAGAAAAAATAAAGAGCTAAGAATAAACAGAATATAGTAAGCTTAAATATAAATATAAAGAAAATGTGTATAGGTGTGTATAGTGTTATATAAAAAGAAAATGAGTATTAAAATAAATAGAGCCTTGTCAGCTTTAAGCCTCCCAAATCAATTACGAACAGCCAATAAATGAATAAATAAATAATTAATACAAATAAATATGCTTGTGTACTTATTACACATTTGCGTATTTTTCTGCTGCACGGTTTTAAAGTGTTTCTTACTGGCTACATGCCAGATTTGTCTACTTTATTATTAATCAGTTAATGCCTATGCTAGCTATAACTTATAAACATGAGGTATTGTGAATAATCCATTAGCTTTGTTATCGTAGCTGGAGTTTGGGCCTGGAGTTATACACAGTAATATGTACTACTGAATCCATCTAGGAACAAGTGAACGCTGCATGAAAAAAAAAATCACTGCAGGTATTATTTCCACACTGTTGTTTTTCTCTGGAAAATAATAAAATAGATCAAGAAGGATTATATTCTCCAACCTCTCCATTTACACATGCCTTATTTAAATCCATCCTTGATGTATCCTAAGCCTGTAATCAGTGAATCGCGCGTGCACACACACACACAAACACACACACACATACACCAGACAAGCAAGCAATTCCAACCTGTTGAATGTAAGTTGTTTGGGATGATGGAGATTTGCTGGAACTTCCATTTTGCTTCTCCGCTTTACTCTCGTGTAAATCCTTTGAATCGGGATCATGGGGAGATTTTTGGAGCCCAGAACCTTCTTCGTTGTCAGCCATGTCAGAAGGCCTATTTCCCCACTGCTTTGTAGCCTAAAGCCTAGATGACAAAATTAACAAAAAAAAAAAAAAAAAAAAAAATTCAGATTATGGAATCAACTTTTAGTGACGACATCAACATTTTTGGAGAACGCTTTATATATATATATATATATATATATATATATATATATATATATATACACACACACACTTTTAACTTTTAAACGCACATACACATCTCTCAAAACGTAACATAAGCGTTTTGACAAAAAAAAAAAAAAAACAGGATACAAACTGAGGCATTTCTCAGAAAGGTGTTAAAAAACTATTTATACAAGTTAAGCAAATGGTCTTATAAATTCACAGTGCAAAACTACTACTACTACTACTACTACTAATAATAGTAAATAATAAACAATAAACAGAACATATTCACTTTCGAGGGCCAAATCATTAGGACTTCTCTAAATCCTATGAACACCCTGCAATACACTTAACAACAAATTCAACAGCCAGCTATATAATTGCACAGGTATTTATTTCCACAGTAAGCTCATATTAGACTACATATTAGACCATTCTTCCACTGTTTCCAATGAATAAATGAAAAAAGAAAGAAATATTTAGAAAATTATGTCTAGTTAACTTTATTTTTTGAAAATGAGTTTAATCAGTAAACATAATGATAATAATAATAATAATAATAATAATAATAATAATAATAATAATAAGCTACTAATACTGATACCACTACTACCACCTCCACTAATAGTAGAAACAGTAATACACATAACACATATAATATTAATACAAACAATACAGACGAACTAGTCAACTTGTCATAACATTAGGCAAGAATGTGATTAAGATCATGCAATGCTTTAGGCTTTGTAGGCCATTTCAGTTGTAAGAGCTACAGCAGTGCTTGATTAATGACTGTCTGCTTCAACTACAAGTGAAGCAAAAGATTTTCAAATCTAGCACACCATGAGCAGATCATGCATCTGTACCAGTGGTACGTACAGATCATTACTGGGGGCCTAGATGGGTTTATGGTTCACTACAACAATGGCTCAGGAGAAGCAGAAAGAGCAGAACAGCTCTGGAAAGCACATTACCTTGTGCACAGATTGGTGCGGAATTCCGTGATTTTCCGTGACGCTGTTCGGTTTTTTTTAATGCGACATATATTCCCAAGCTCACGGAACGCTACTCTGCGAACCCATGGATTTCCTTTCCTTTATTTCCACAGTCTCTGGCGATTGAGAGTTCAAGCTTCGCTCCAAAAGATGGTGATGATGGAGAAGACCACGCGCTGATGTTCACGCCGAGGTACCCGTTTTTCCGCGAGCCTGCTTTAGCCGATACCATGGGCTAAGGAATACCATCCCGTCTAGGAGGCCACTGCTGTCACCGCCTTCCTCGTTTCTCTCTCTCTCTCTCTCTCTCTCTCTCTTGCACTCTTTCTCTCCGCCTGCTGCTTTCAGCTGGTCAGCGAGTGAGACGTTGTGGAAAACGGAAGCGCCGTGGACACGCTGTGCCGTAATGGTATTGGTCCGCCCCTGGTTTAGCTGTCCTCAGTCTCTCCACCCCCTACCTCTCTCTCTTTCTCTCTCTCTCTCTCTCTCCTTCCTCCCCCATCCTTACAAAAAAATAAATAAATAAATAAAATCTGCTTCTCTAAGGAAGACGCGAAGGCGCGCAACTGACGGTCCAGTAGGCTATCAAGCTGGAATTTGCCCTGACCTTGAAAATCACACACAACTGGACCTATATATAATACAAATGTCATTTCTGACACATTCTGATCCACCCAAGTCAACCTTAATCTCTCGGAAGAGCAGGACGCACAGTACTGTGTGTAATCCAGAGTTAGTGGGTCTAGGAAGCTCAATTAAAATGTTATATAGAGAAATATTTTATATTTTACATCTTTTGCAAAAAGACAAAAATGTAGGGATACTTAACAACAAAATGTAACAAGCACAAATACGCAAGGATCCAGTAGATCTCTCTGCGTAAAGTTGGATTATTATAGTGACAGTATAATGAAACTGTATTATAGCGTGTATTATAAGCTCTATAATGCAGCTCAAACCGACGGCCTTGGCCTTGCTTTTGTGCACGTGCATCCTTGCATCCAACAGCCAGATTCCTTCATGATGCTAATCCGAACAGGTCAGCGTTTCTCTGAAGAGCACAGTATTTGAGTACACAGTGTTTAAGATGGAATTTGGACAATAAGCCACGAAACCGCTGTAACACTTGTGAGTGTCACTTGCAGCGTGAGCATACACTATGAAATGCAAGTCACCACAAACTAGCCGGTGACGAATGAGACCAGGAAACGCCAGGAACATGATGTGTCAATGTAACAGTGTAAGAGAAACCAATGGACTATTACCCCTTAGGTAATTTTTTTTTTTTTTTATTATTTTCTTACACCAACCACTACAGCTGAAGTTTTGCAAATCCTGCTTGTTGTTGATCTTATATTATTTAACGTAGGATGTATTTATTACTTAAATAATGATGTCTATGACTATATGGTTCATATAAGTACAAAATGATATCACAGACAGAGCATCTGTGCAGTTCACTGTCTTACTGAATAAGAATAATAATAAGAATAATAATAAGAGTCTCTACAAATCCGTGCTTTCCAGCTCTTCAGCTCTTGCATTATTGTCGTGTATGGGACTGTAGTGTTATTTTATTGATAGATAAAATAACTCGACTATATGTCTTTATATGCAGAGTAACATAACTCTCCAGTAATTACACTTTCTACAATACTAACTGACTGATAGAGGTTGGTTACAATGGTTACTGATAGAGACCATAAGCCTATTTATTTTCCATTTAGCAATCTAGCAAAAAAAAAAAAAAAAAGTTTAAAAAGTCGTGTGTTTTCATATTTGGTAATAATAATAATAATAATAATAATAATAATAATTTATTCACACTACAGTAGCAAATACACCCAGGAGTCAGATAGCAACCTAGGGTTAGGGTTAAGGTTAGGGTTCACCAAATGATAAAATATAAATTATATAAATTAAAAAAAAAATAAATTCACCAATTTATTTGTACTTTTTAAAAAAATATTTTTGCATTTTTCGTTCCTTTTTTTTCTTTCTTTCTTTCTTTTTTTTTGCCTAACTGTAAGCCAACTTCTTTTAAATGAAAAGTTAGAAGCTGGAAATGTTGTCCACCACATCCAACACACACACACACACACACACAGACAAACACACACACACGCACGCACGCACATTTTGACACGTTTTCCACAATCTGCCTGAGTTGGCTAAATCGTTAGCCCTTCTCTTCACGATACTCTCGGACTTCTAATCTGCAAAAATATACAATTATGTAACGTCATAACAACAACTAGTGACGAAACAATTCCAATCAGCACAATACATTCATTTGAACTCAGTTACTTTGATTAGGGCCCAACTGTTGACCACTGATTAAGGCCAGTTTGTTAAGAACATAAGACTCTGTATCACGTGGAGTCATAGCTGCTTTATCAAAATGTCAGAATGTACTGCTTAACAAACTGTTAATTATTGTTATAGTAGTTTTTTAACACGTCATTTTGTGACGTATACCGTTTACCTCATGGCACCACCGCATGGCAGCTTTTGCTAAACGTGTGTTCTTACTAATATATGTGTGAGTGTGTGTTACATTTCTAGTAAACTTTTGGAAAGTTAAGAACCCTTAAGGATTCTAGGAAACTTTAAAAGGTTCTATGCAGAGCCTAACAATAGTTTTCCCTCTCAAAAATACTTCCATATATCAACTTTTTAAAGCTAAGAATACATGATTATCAAATGAACCCTTATAGAATCCTTAAAGAACTCCTTATTTCCTAAGAGTGTATGCACACAGGAGGCAAGAGCAGACCAGTTTAACAGTCAGTCATCTTTGGGCTTTTTACGCATTTCTATTATCAGTCTAATTTTAATGCGCATGTCCTTGTCAAAACATAAAATTCCTGCTTGACAGATTACCACGTCAATGTCAACAGGTGTCACAAAAAGTTTAAAAGCAACCATACCACAAGCTTTAGTGAGCTGTTAGATTATATGTTATATTCAGATTTGTCGAGCCGACAATGGGCACAAGCAGACAGCCTGTGCGTAAAACTGGTTTATTTTGGCATGAATTTAAATTATATAGGTAACGCGGTAAAAATGGTACATCTTGGCCAATATCTGGCGGGGACCACATAATAACAGTCTAACATAATTTATATTTATCTTAAAAAACCTTAAGAAAAACACTGATTAAAAAAAAAACAATTATATTATCTTGAACTTTTGACACACACACATTTTGGCTGGGACAATGGCGATGGATTATGTCTGCATTTGCTTTATGTTAATGCTTGATTAAAAAGATTTTTTTAAAGGATGTAAAGCTAATGAGAAATGTGTAGCGCGTATCAAAGCAGATATGTAATAATTATGCTACAGTAGACTGATACACATGAAAAATCATCTTACAGGAGCAACTGAAAGTCTGTAGTTCATTTAACACTATATTGCATGAACTTTCTAATCATTCGTTATTCGTCTAATCTAATATTCTAATCATATATATATGAGAAATGCAAGTAAATATATTGTTGTAAACGTTGTAAAAGGTATACATTATTGTACTTATTTTCTAATATATAACATGTATACAAATACATATATAAATTATGTGCTCTTTTTCTCCCAATTTACTACTCTACAAATGTTGTTTTATAACATTATCCAATGAATTAGATGTTCTGATACAAATACTAAATAATGTCGTTTCTGTAAAATAGCACTGTATGTAACATGGACTTACAGTGGAGACTAGAGGGGTATCTCAATTTAATTACTCATCTAATAAAGTACATTAAATAATAAGTAAATTAGTAAGTAAATTAAATCATAAAGTAAATATTTTACGTTTCACATACATATTTCATAGGTATTTTAACCTTCATAAATATTTTACCCATCATAAATAAAATAAGCCTATTTTATACAGAGGTGGTTTTAGTTATGAATAAGTTACTGTCATAAGATACAATAAAAAAACTGTACTGAACGGGAAAAAATAGTGGTCTGTATCCTGTTCTGCAAGTAAAAACTGTCTCTCGATATTTTAAGAAAATGCACACGTTAAAGCAAATGAAAGCCGTTAACCAAAAACAAAACATTTTAGAAATTGTGAAGTATCCAAACAAAACAAAACAAACAAAAAAACAAAAAACAAATTCCACATACTGCACAATAGAAGAAAACAAATGTAAAATTCGGAATGATGGCTAAAGAAAACCTCTGAGTGAAAGAAGTGCGTTATAGGTTTGATAAAGATTAAAGCAAACAAACAAACAAATAAACAAACAAACGTTAATATATGTAATATATCATTATATGTATATGTATATATATATATATATATATATATATATATATATATATATATATATATATATATATATATATAAACTAACAAACGTTGATATGTGTGTGTGTGTGTGTATATATATTTTTTGTGTGTATATATATATATATATATATATAAAGACCTGCAAAACACCATTATGCTTCTTCATCTTTTTGAAAATCTGCAAATAGCCTACTTTCTGTAGTTTGAATTTCGCTAAGGTAATGTAGACTGTTGATTCATTCATTCATTCATTCATTCATTCATTCATTCGTTCGTTCATCTTCTGTAAGCGCTTTATCCTGCAGGCTCGCGGTGGATCCAGACTCTATCCCGGGAATACTGTGCGCAGAGAGGGAATACACCCTGCATGGAAAAATCAGCCCGGCTCAGGAATACTGATATATGTCTTGGTGATTAGTAAAAATGGATTAAAGATGTTGGAAACTAAAAGGGTTCATAATAATTGTTATCCATAGCCTAAATCAGGAAATTCGAATAATTACTGTTAGTTATCCAGCACTTCATATTGGAATTAAGAGTTCACCACAAAAACTGCTTATTTATGGAATAAAAAACATCTGAATAATGGTAAGTTTCAATCCATATTTTTTTTAGAGAAGGAAAAAATATAGTCCATTATTCCTTTATTAATAGTGTGTCCGACTTTACCTAAAACAAAACAGAAAACCAGTGTTCAGAAAAAGTACTTTTTTTAAACTTGAATGAAAGATACGTTTGAATTTGTTCTTTATGAATAACGGAAAATTCTCTTACATTAAAAGAACTAATATTTAAAAAAAAATATCCCAAAATCATAAATTACTTTGTTTTACCATTAGCACCAACAAATTGTGTATTGATGTTACACTGTTTCAACAACAGATGTAATATATACATACATAGTGTTTATATACTGTATGTATGTATATATATACACATATATATAACACTTTGTAGCATTTGAATGACAGTTTCATAATGGCAAATTCATTTTCTTAAAATGCTTGACTCCATTTTATGTCATATATGTCAGCCATAGGATTCCAGTCCAATTACTGTGAGCATATTAGATTGCTTAAACTGAAATACAAATGAGAGTAAATCCCCTAAACTTGGCTCTGAGTCACTTGTGGTAGGGACTAAGGCGAGTACACATATTTGGAGAAAGAAATTAAAAAAAAAAAAGCTTAAAGAGTGAGTCACTTTTGTGAATGCCCATGGAAGCATGGTGGAATGAAAGTTACTACTTCCGACGTGCTGACAAGACCAGTATGGGAAGCCTAATCATATTGGTGGGCATAATGAGGGAGCACACATGCTTGGGTAATAAGAGAGGGTTAAGGTGGCAGCTGGTTGTAAGTTGGATGGTGCACACATTAACTTGCCCAGACTGGCTTCCACGAGGAAGAAATCAGTGCGAGCAGGCAAATGAAAAACAGGCCAAAGAGACCCACCACTGGTTCAGTTTCCATGAAATCTCTTATGTCTCTTGCACATAATGTTGAAATATTTGCTCACATATACATATATACGCTTACATGTCCATGTGTGTGTCTGTGTGCTCTATTGAGAATCAAGAGTAATCTACATTTTGAGCTTGTTTTGAATCATCAGTGAAGGGAAGAAATCCCAGCACCTAATAGATCTTCCATATATGAGAGACATGCTCCTAATGGAGAGAGCTACGGGATTTGACTTTTAAGTCAACATCAACACTCAGCGCTCATGTGTATCGCATATCTCAGAGGATGAGTGCTGATCTGGATATTGTTTATGCTTTTTTCTATCCTAATGAACATGGCTAAATAGATCAGGCATGCATCTGAGAATAAAAGTGCATTCAGATTAAAGCCATGTTTCATGCACTGGAGCATGTTCTGCATTTGTCATTAGGCTTTCCTTTCTCAAATTCACTAGACACTATGGATCATACTGCCCTCCTTATG
This sequence comes from Pangasianodon hypophthalmus, assembly GCF_027358585.1. Lineage (NCBI taxonomy): Eukaryota > Metazoa > Chordata > Actinopteri > Siluriformes > Pangasiidae > Pangasianodon > Pangasianodon hypophthalmus. Next base: position 5,591,498 of record NC_069736.1, on the reverse strand, counting down.
TCACTGAGCCATTGTCAGGTATCTGCAATCTAGAGGTGCCATTTAAACATAATTGACATTTAATGTATAAATGTAGTTATTTGGTGCAGTATTGATATCCACTACACGTTCAGTATTATTTGTATAGTGCTTTATACAACAAATCAAGATGTAGATCTACATCCTTAATGAGCAAACACATTTGGTATTGAAGCAGTGGTCAGGCTCTTATTGGAACCCGAAATGGCCACACATGGTCATCCAGTAGGGCCGAATGTCCCCTGTTTGCTTGTTCCACTAAAGGCAAGGCTGATAAGGTATCTGGGGTCTTTACTAGAGCACAGTGCTCAGCAGCGTCGTCCCCCATACCTCACGCCTCACTCACAACTCCACAGCCTGTCTGGGGCCAAGGGCTCTGGGGTTGGTGGGCCTGGGCTGACACATTTCTGCTAACAATCACATCACACGGATCAACATTCCGCTTTCCTGGTCCCTTACTTTTTCCCCCCTATTCATTTCCACAAGCATCCCACCAATGGCTTCATCAAACCAACACACTCCCTCCCCAACACCCTCACACATATATGCCATGTAGTCATGTACACATACGTGTACAAATCCATGGGTCATGTAGGTAGTGATTGCTCAAAAATTATAACCATTAAAAGTGCAACAGTATGTACTGACACATTCTGGATTAGGATATCTTTTGTATTTAGAGGTGATAGTTACTGTCTTTGCAATGCTATCATGATATGTTGTAACAGTGCATTCATTCTGACAGTAATAATAATTCAGTGGGTTAATTCAATTGTGATGATATCAAACATCATTGATAGACAGTCCACAGCTGTCCTGTTATGTTGTAGTGCCCTCCACTGGACATAAGCTGTAATAGGTTCAATTACTAACTCTAAAGTTGCATGAGCAACATATCAACAACAGCTCTCAGATAAGAAAATTATGGGTATAAATATAACTACAAGCAGTGACTAAAGGGCCAGGCACTTTCTGACCCCACCCTTAGTGACAAAAGAAGAAAGACCAAAAGCCACTGGAACCATCAGCGCTTATTCCCAAGGAGATGAACCCAAAGCTTGTTTGTTAACATCAGATCATGTTGCTAAATATATGCTCTCACATCCTGTTTCATTTGCACATTATGGACAAACTATTTGGCATCTCAAAGAACCGAGAAACAAGATTTGTTTGGGTTAGTGTCATGATCTTGTGACCCAAATTTCCAAAAACAGTTTTTGTTAAAACTAAAAATGGCTGACTTCCTGTTTAGCAAATCAGAGATTTGTTATATTGAGAACACTTGGCACCTTCCAGGGAATCACCAGAAGGAAGAATCATGATGTGATGCTGAGTGGTTCAATAGTTATGAGCAGTTTTACTAATTTGTGTATGAAAGTATTGTGTGCGCCTCCTAGACGTGAATTTAGATAAATCTTATTGGAGTCCCTTAGGTCTTGGTCCTTCTTGGGGATGGTCTCACAATGATGTGATTAAAATTTGGTAATGATTGGACAAAATTTGTAGATGTGTTGATTTGTAGATTTGTAGTTCTGTATTTGGAGAAGCCAAAAAAATCTTTTTGAAAAAATGGTAAATGGTGGAAAATCCAATATGGCAGAAATTAATGTCATGGTATCTGTTGAACTTGACATGACCCAAAAAATTAGTGGAAACTTTGCCTTGTGGCATTATTATTGTTGACATATGTCCAATTTTTGCCCTGATGGTGGTGCTAGAGTTTTGAGAGGTGTACACCAAAATTGCTGTGTAGGTAGCTGAGACTGTCTTCCGTAATTTTGCCAAATTTTATAAAAAAGCGTATGAAGCGTTCTATGGGTTGCCATAGACTCTAATAATAATAATAATAATAATAATAATAAGAAGAAGAAGAAGAAGAAGAAAAAGAAGAATTAACTCATACCTACTGAGATTTTATTAACATTTTAGAGTCACCATCAACAGAAGTGAAGAGATCCATAGTAGTCAACTACAAGCAGGAGGTTTTGGTCAGGGGTGGTCCATGAGAGCAATGAGGATCTGTGTGTTGTCTGCCTCACCTACTCTGTGGGTTCAGACCGCTCGCTCTGAACTGTATCACCTTACTCTAGATGCGTTTTACTCAGTATTTATGGCCTCTCTTTGGTCCAACACCATCAGTTTTGTGGTGGTCTCTGAGGCTAAAACATTGGAAGTAATTGATTACAAGCATCCTTAAATGTGACTTTTATATTAGATATATTTTTGTTTATACAATTTCTTTCTTTTTTTTACATTAAAAACTGCATCTGATCATATATTAAATATTATTTTATTTCCTTTTTTATACTTTGTTTTGGGCTGGATTTTGTTTGAAAATGTAACAAGACTTTTGGATTTGGGATTTTAAGGTTACAAACTTTTTAAAAATTCGTTCATTCATCTTGAGTAACCACTTTCTCCTGGCTAGGGTTGTGGTCAGTCTGGAGCCTAGATGGGACCCTGGATGGGATGCCGTCGCTGGTTACTCAACCTCAGCTACATTACTTGAGTTCATAATTGGTCCCAAAAGAGATGTGTGTGGGAGGGTTTTTTTAATCCTGCTTGTGCAGTTATTGTGTTTGTTTGTACCTGTTTTTTTATTTTCCAAAATATAACCAAACTATTAGTTTAATATAAACCACCGAGGATGAATAAATGAACATTTACATTGCATGTTAATGAAAGTGGTCTTTGTTTGTCCCGCAAACTTCTACTTCACACTACCCAATTATGCAATCAAATTAGTTATTTGTTTAAGTTTTCAAAAGGTAAATTGAGTGTGTTACAAATGTGGGGTGCACTTTGGGACCCCTTGACCAAATTTTTAAAACTGACAAGAGACAGCCTCTCTGAATTCATAAAGGCCCAATATGTTTGTGCTTGTTTAAAATGTGTTAATTGGAAACACTAGCAAGCCTACATGCATCTGCTCCCTCCTCCTGGTAAAACCAGTGTAATAAAATATGACTTCCTCGACCAGCTGGCTAAATCTCTGCACTGCCAATGTGTGAGTTCTATGAGCCACAGGCCAGTTCTACTGAGATACAAGTTCCCTGATCTGCCCAACTTCTTTTTGGGACCTGCAAACCTGCAACTTTGTTGAGCCCCGACTACCAGTCCAATAAGTGCATCAGCTCAGCAACCTCCATGGGACATTGCTCTGCCTCTGTGCCCTCTAAAGAATTGCTGTGACTCTTGTTGGCCAATCATCTAGATTCTCTGCTTGCTGACATTGATGTGCCTTCAGAAAGCTCTATGATCTTTGCTTCCTGTCCAGATCCTCTGTCTGCATATATAATCACACCTCCAGGTGGCCCTGATGGCTCTGCGAGTCTGGGCCAGTCATATCCATGAGCCTCAGCCTTTCTGTGGACTCCTGCCTTAATGTTGTTGACGGATCTGTACATGTGACCTATATTCCCAGGTTAATCTCTGTGTCTGTTCAAAATCATAGCACGCATTTAACTCCTAAGTCTGTCTTAGCCTCTGCACTCTCTGCAGTCCACCATTTCTTGTCTTGTCTGTTCTTTCCACTCAACCTCTGCTTCGTTCTCTGTGTCTATCCCTGGTCCCACACTGGAAGTTAACTCAAGCTCCACCTCCCAGTAGTCTCTTCTGGGTCAAATAGCAACAGGGGGTGCTGTGTTGTCTGCCTAGATTCTGTCCTTCCTCATGTCCTATGTTCTGTGTTCATTCTGTCCTAGTTTGTGTCTTTTGGGTCCCTATTTTAATCTTTTTTTAGTTACCATGGTTGTACATTAATTATACCTTTTGCTTGCTACTTCTGTCTATCTGATCCGTTTAAACTCTTTGTGTTTTCCACTGTGTTTGTGAAGTATTGTATATTTAAAAGCTATTTTACCTAGCAGGGCATTTCTAGTGTTGTCTTGGTCATAGCTCATAGTCTTTAGTTTTCTCTGATCTGTGTGGAGTTTTGATAATGGAACCCCAGCCTTGGATTCTGAGTATGATTATCAGCTTTAAACTTGCAATTATTTATCCCACACTTGACACTTCAATATTTCAATTATAAGTTATATTTATAACAGCAGTGTTAACAGCCTCCCACTTGTCTTCCCAGAATTCATAAATCAGAGATGATGACAACTATTTTGATTTTTAAATCAAATTTGAACTAGATATCCGATTTTAGGGTTTAAGTGTTATGATAAAACTTTTGATCACATGTGAAAAGAAGCCAACATTTTGCCAGGACGGTAGCTTTAAAACACTAGTACAAGAAAGCAACAAGGGGAGAAAAACCTAAAGTGAATGACAAAGAGTAACAAGAGAAATCAGATTTATTTGTTTCATGTTTTACGATAGCAAACCAAACATGACAATGAATAGTAAAAACAAGCCCATATACACATAGTGTGTAATGTAGTCATATTTTTACTTTTCATTGTCATTTTAGCATGAACTTTACGAAAATAATATTAGGCCTAATAATATTAGGCCTACACTTTTCCTACCAATATGGCCAACCTAAAGTTCATGCAAACCAAAGCACTACAGTGCCATACATTTACATAACCTACTTTATAACTATCAAACATGGATTTATTTATGTTATATTTTAAGGTAAGTGCTTTTCCATGAATTACATAAATCATTTTTGAAACTGCATGTACACTATATGGCCAAAAGTATGTGGACACCTGACCATTACACCCATATGTGCTTGTTGAACATCTCACTCCAGAGTTGGTCCCCCATTTGCTGCTATAACAGCCCCCACTCTTCTGGGAAGGCTTTCCACTAGATTTTGGAACATGGCTGTGTGGATTTGTGCTCATTTAGCCACAAGAACATTAGTTATGACTGGTGAAAAAACCTGGTACGCAGTGGGCGTTCCAATTCATCCCAAAGGTGTTCAGAGGGGTTGAGATCGGGGCTCTGTTGAGGCCATTCAAGTTCTTTCACACCAACTTGCAAACCATGCCTTTAGGGCCCATGCTTTGTGCACAGGAGCACTGTCATGCTGAAATAAGTTTGGTCTTGACCCCTTACCTCCATCAAAGGAAAATCTTAACATTACAGTATACAAAGACATTCTAGACAACTTGTATGCTTCCAACTTTGTTGCAACAGTTTGGAGAAGAACCACATATGCGTGTGATGGTCAGGGGTCTGCATACCTTTGGCAGTATAGTGTATGATTAGGCAACTTTTGCTCTCCTTGAGTCAAAGACTTATTTAGTTCATGAACCTGTCTTTCAACATGTCAGTGTTTGAGTCTGTGAATCCTTACATTAATGAAGGACTCATTCAGGCATACAGGTTATCTTGTGCCATCTACTGGTGTAATGATGTAAAAACAATAAACAATAAGGTAAAGGAGGATGTTTTTGCTAGGTTATAATCTATTATACATTTAGTTCCAGTCCACTAATTTGATTGGATGTATGGCGTTCCAAAAGTGCTTATATTTAGTATAACCACACTGGGACATTTCACTGTTTGCCACGTACAATTTAAATTCTAGCAACAGTCCCACTGAAACTGTTACTACAGAAGTGTTAGTGACCTCAGTAGACATGGCAAATGATACATATTTTCATGAATATAACTTCTGACTTAAAATATAAAAGGTCTTCAGATGAGGATGAAAAGAAAGAAGGGAAGCCATTATCACTGGATGCACCTTTAATGGGAATGTACAAATCATTGTGAGCTAGCTAGCCAACAGGCCATCAGTGAATGTGGCTTCTTTGAGATCTGCTTCCTTTTATGGAGCAAAAGTAAACAACCTTTTTGGCCATATTGTGTTTGAAATGTCAGTTACTCTATATTCATTTTTTATTCACAAAACTGTTGTATAAAAGCAATATCGTATGTGCAATCATGCTGATATTAAGTATAACCACACTCTTGCTTGTGTGATATTGCTAAAATATTGCTTAATGCTATAAAATACCAGCACGTGCCTCTAGACTTCATTCATCTCTTAATTGGGAAAGTAGGCAAAGCCGACTGGGTGTTTTTTTTTTTTTTTTTTTTTTTTTTTTTTGCTTTTGTAGTATGTAGTTACAAGAATAATACCTGTTTGACCAACTTCCTGTTATGACATGAGAGTATGTATGTATGTATAAAAGTTCTGCGTTTGCTGGAAGTTGCACCTGCATAATGTTCCAAGACAAATCAGTATTAGGAAACTTAGTCCTGTTTTAAATCGTCAAATGGCTCCATCAGGTGGTATTGCAGAGTATTACAATATTTTCAGATTGCCCGAGTGGCATGTAAAAGTAAACAAACTAAAGAAAAAAAAAATACTTACCTAACTAACCCAAAAACAGAGACAACACCCCCAGACCAACAAAATAAACAGCAGTCACAACCTACTCCCAGTGGTACTAAAGAAAATCAGGCTAACAATACCCAAAGGGGCAAAGACAATCTCAGATTCAAAATTACACAACACAAAGTCCACTCCCAGCAGTTCATTCAGTTGTTCACTAAGCACACGAAACACACAATCGTAGAAGGAAGTGAGCAGAAAAATGCTGTTCCAGCCAGTTTGGCAGACTCTTAAATAAGTTTCCCAAGATGACGTAGCACACCTGAATGAAGCCCAAGGAAACATAGAAAACAAGGACTGGATTCCATTGGAACGACATCCACATGGACTGGACTTCCTGGGACCTGAAACAGACTACTCAAACACAATCCATACATGATATATTTAATAAAACACAGTTTAAATACACTTTTTTCCAATTTAAACTTAAATTATAACAAATTTCTCAAACATTCTAAAGCCAGTGACCTCTTTATCTGTTAAAAAAAAAAAAACTAAATGAACATAATCCATAACATAACTGTTCAGAAACTAGGCTCTTTATTGTAGTCATAAAGGCTTTCTTTCCTTTTTACATATAAAAAGTCATTAGATTTAATTTAACATTACTTATAGTCCTACATGTTTTTGGTTATTGAGGTTTGGATTGAGCTCATTCAATTCAAGTAACCAGCCAAATAGCCTACTAACTATAACTATGATGGTGGGATGTAATTTTCACTACCGTAACAAAATAAATAGTGGACCGGCTGGCTATACTTCAGGGACCCCTGGGGCTTGACAACCAAGGTCCTAAGGAGCTGGTCCAATTATGGGCCAAGATTAAAGTTATGGTTCAATGTTCTAATTTCCGTGTGAATCAAAAACTACATAAAGATTTCACAGTAATGGCTCTACACTTAGTCATTAAATAGTTTTCTTACTGATTTTTATTAGCAATTTTAAACATATTATTACCAGGAAGTCATTTACATTGAAGACTCCTTTACACACAGTGTATATTGCTAAGCTAAGAGATATAATGCAGGATGCAGAAAAGCTAGCTCATGCTTTTGTTAGCCCTACCATTTTATCTTTTCTTTATATGACTGTATAGTATAATGAACATAATCCCACTATCTGGTGTCACCCAGAAGAGGGTGGATTCCCTTTTGGGTCTGGCTCCTTTCAAGGTTTCTTCTTCATGTCATCTCACAGAGTTTTTCCTTTGTACACTATCGCCTCTGGCTAGCTAGAGGGATCTGAATCTACATCTGGATTTCTGTAAAGCTGCTTGTGACAATGTCTATTGTTAAAAGTATTACACAGATTGAATCAAGATGAATCTAGGAATATAACTAACATTGTATAGAGGTCAAATTTGGCTTCTTTAGTTTGACAGTGCATGGGGAAAAGAGATCTGATTAAAGCACTATAATACTATAGTGCTGTTCTAACATGTGAAAAGATAAAGATAGGTAGTTTACCGTCAGATGTTGTGCAAATGTATACTGGTAGCTATAGGCAGTATAAGCAGTATAAGCAGATCCCACCGAGCCACCAGGGGTAACCCCTTAAGATTGCAGGCTGAAATGTGTCATGTCAACAATTTAAATAGTAATAATAGGCATTATGCAAACAAAGGAAACATTGTTTCAGTGCCTAATGACAATTACCACTCCAAAAATTAAGGAGAGTTAACAGCGATAATCTGAATAAACCACAGATATCCATGACTTATGGGCCAAATACAGGCCTTTACCTCATTCCTTTCATCCCGTGTGCACAAGCACCCAACATTTTCCACACTAGGTAAGTTTTACCTCACTCTAAAAATATTGGGTAATTTATTGGGTCATTTGCTGGGTTATTTCATACTACGATAACCCAACTTTGGGGTAATTACCTGTTTTAAAAAAAACAGCCTGGACCAGTCAGCTGCTTTTATCTGGTCACCGGGCCACCAGCTGGTCTGGTATGACAGTTTTAGAGGGATTTTGGACACTTTCAGACTGGTTCTAGCTTGTTAGGCTGGTTCCAACTGGTCAGGTTGACCAGCACGGTTGGTAAAGCTGGTTTTAACTGGTCAAGCTAGTTCTAGATGGTCAGGTTCAATAGTTTTAGAGGTGTTTTGGAAATTTACAGGTTGGTTCAATCTTGTCAGGCTAGCTCACCAGCTGGACCAGTCTAACACCAGCTAGACCAGGTTGGGAGACCACTTAAACCAGCTTAAACCAGCTAAGACCAGAAAACCATCTTAGGCTGGTCTAAGCTGTTTTAAAGCAGGGTATAACCCAACAGCTGGGTTACCTTTAGGTTTAACTCTGACTTTGGTATAATTCTTCTACTGGAACATGATAACAAGATAAGTTTGCTGCAATGGACAGAACACAAAGCTGATGATAATTCTCAAAAGACAGGAGAGAAACAAAGCACCCAGCTGAGAGAAAATCTGTAAACAACTTGTTTCTCACTTTATCATGTGTATTTTCGGTATTAACATGTGGCATAGGTTGGACCCAGAATATATAAATATGGATAGCTATTATTATGTGAAATGAAAACAGGATGAAATGAAAACAGGCGTATGGTAGGACAAACTTGTCTAACACCATCAGCTAGCTACACGGCTGAAGTTAGTTTCTTCTTCGAATTAGCCGTTCCACCTTAAATGATTGCAGCTGCGATATTCCGCCGCTAGAGGCCACTATTAGTCTTTTTTTTCTTTTCTTTGTATTCATGTGGATCATTGTAAGATGACATTGAACAAGCCAGTTTTACCACTTGCACAACTCTTTTTCTTGTTTCTTGTTGTTAGTACAAATTGGGAAAAATATTTTCTTCAACCATTTTTACCCTTAACAGGATCATATAATGTTGTATAAAATGCCCAATGTTATAATATGACATTCAATATGAACCAATGTTAAAACTAGTATTTCAGGCATCAAAACATTTTGGGCCACTAAAATTTGATCACATTTTGTCAAAACAGACATGAGACAATCATTCTTTTTTAGGAAGTCACGTTCTTTCAGATTGTGGTGAGATTTTGATGGCTCAATAATAAATAGTGGTCTAAACATTGACACGCAAGAGGAAAGTCAGCAACTAAAACTATTTTAATGGCTCTATTTTACTAACCCCAAGAGTTTAATCCCTTGTATGGAGATTGGCACTTGTACTTACCAATGGCCCTTTATTCAATGTCATCTTACAAAATGGCTCTTTATGATTCATTAAGTCCCAGTAACTCATCCTAAAGCAGATTATTCAGTCACTGCGGTGAAAGAAATATGAAAGTAATTTATTTATGAGAGTAAGGGGTTGTGAGACTGGACATGGGATTTTAACTGGTGAATTGCGAGTAAGATTTTGGGTCTGGCTGGAAATAGGTTAGACCCTTATAAGAAACCATTTTCTTTTAAATTTTGGAGAGGTCTTAGTGGGTGGACCAAGATGTTTATCCCCTTAAACAGTAGTCTGAACATTAATCTATAAGAATATATTATGATTCTTTTGAGAGTGACATAGACATTGGTCCAGACTGGAAGCAATTTATACCATTTTTGGAAGTCTGTTCTTTAATAGTATGGTGAATCTTTGGTGCCACAAAGAGTGTTCTTAACATTGACTCATAAGAGAATTTTATACAAGAGATTATATAATATTTTAGGGGTAAATAAGGCTTTGGGCCAGGCTAATTAAGGCCAGGTTGGGGACAAATGATCCAATATGACATGTTTTTGGTGGCCAGAGATGTGTTAACCCCTTAAAAGGTGTTTTTTTAAAAAAAAGTTATTATATACAACATATAATAGTTTTAAGGGTGAATAAGACTATGGACCAGGCTGGAGAAAAAATGATCTTATTTTAGGAAGTAAGATTCTTTCAGACTGTTTTGTATTGGCCCATTTTACCTCCTTAAACAGTGGTTTAAACATTGGTCCTTCTCATTCAGGTTGTGGTGAGTTTTTGTTGGCCTAAGATGTTCTACCATGAGTGATCTGACATTAATTAGGCATTTTAAACAACATATGCCACTTTTAGAGGTTGCAGAAGACTAATCCCCATTAGATTCATGTCTGCACGCATAGTTATTATAGAGAAATACTAATGTGCACAGCTGTATTTACAACACAGTTCGCTTAAAAACAGCAGAACAACAGCAGTGAATAAACTGCGTATTTGTGTTTATTCTGATTACCTCTAAGTATAAATGACCTAACATTTTGCCGTTACTGTGCACAATTACCCTGCACAAAAGTAATTTTAAAGCTCTCATCCAAAAGAAAATGGAAATAAAGGATGTGTAAAACGCTTCAGACGCTTATCTGGTGTTAAAATATATCGATACAGATAATAACTGACTCAAAAATACCGAAATGCATTGCCCAGGCTAGCGACCATGTTGAAAATGTTTTTTGATCACGTGCCATTTTTTGATTTCGCCCCCAAGAGCTTACTAACAGTGAACACTGTCGTGTGAACACAAAATGGTGTTAATGGTGGTTTTGCTGGAGGCAAGGGTGGTACTGTAACTTTCCCCATCTCGAGATCAATTTTAATGACTGAACTTTTGCTAGACATTTCCAGAAAAAAACAGATAAAACAGTATAACACTAGAAACTAACACCAGAAAATGAAATGATGACAAAAAACAAAAAGAGTAACATATAGTAGCCCATATAGTAGTGTATTTTAGTATAAAATCTAAATGTGTATACACACACATAAATCATAGAGGTGCATTGGTGTTTTCTGTAACATCGGGGTTATGGAATATGAAATACATATTTTTAGGGACAAAAGTTCAGTTCTGCCAGCGATTCCATAATCAGCCACTAGATGTCGCACAAACCAAATGAAAAAGCTCTAGCTGGTTTGCGAACGTAAATCTGTAGGTGAAAGTGTACACACACGCAGTCACTTGACTCTTTGTCAGATGACTGTATTCCAAAGTCAGATCGGATTCTCTAATATTGGCTGGTCTAATGTTGCCGTATAGGGTAATTCAGTAGAATATAGACTCCACATGAATGTCGACTGCATTAACCCCTGCATTTTTATTTTACTGTGTGGTGGGGAAAACGCCATGCAAAACTCTCTCTGCTGAATTAACTACATTCCTGGGCAAAAAAATGGGCCAAGCCCAAAATGGCAAATATTAAGCTTTTAATGGTCTTAACAACCATTGGTCAGAAAATTAGCAAGAATTAAACAAATGCACTCCTGAGACCTCCTGTACTACCATTTGCTCATTTACTTTTGCTGAAGTAAACTGGTTTGGAAAAAGCTAGAAACAGAGAAATTCACTTATATAGTCTTCTTGTAGGCAAAAGTAAAGATGAGGTAAAGATCTGATGTTTGATTAGTTAGTTTGAAAATTCAAACTAACGTCTGGGTGAACAAAATTTTCCAAAAATATCTTCTGGGATGGTTTTTTTTCTTAAAAGATTAGTCATTATTTGGTTATCTGCCACACCTGATGCAGCCCATCAAGGGCCACAAGGCTTAAACATTTCAAGAAATCAAAGGAAAACTTTCTCATTCTAACTTCGTTTATCTATTTGTTTAATTCTTGATAATTTCCTGACCAATAATTTGTTAGTAAGACCATTAAAAGCTTAATATTTTGCCATTTTGCCCAGGAGTGTACACTGTTGAATAAATACACGTTGAATTGATTTATACATGGCTTAATTTAATATGTAGGTGTTACATCAACCCTGTGGATTTCCACCATATAATCCTCTAATCGATTAGAAATTGGTTTCAAGGTGAACAGCTTGGTGTGAAAATGATCACTAGATACTCTGTGATGATTTACTTCCAGTCAGTTTCACCTACTTTCAAAGAATCTTTGACCCCAACACTGGTTACAAGGTTATAACCAATGACTTAAGGCAGTTAACAGTCTCATAAAATAATTGGACGTTATAAATGTTGGGTGGTGATGTGACTATTCTCTAACACTATTACAGTTACAAATCGGATAATCTTACTTGGCCTTAATGACAGTTTTATAATGGTGTCCTCATATTGCCTTCAATAAAATTCTAGTCAGAGTCAGAACCAATAAAATAATACGAATAAAAAACATTTTCTTTTTCTTTTCTGCTTACTTTTCATGTTTGGGTGTATTCTGTATATGTTCAAGAAAAACTAATGCAAATTAAATACACTGAAATAGCCTTTCCACTGAACCTTGACAAACGATTGATCGACTATTAATCTATAAACGTAACCTCGAATTTATTTTCAGGAATAAAATAGAGCAGCAAATGCAACATCACTATAACAAACCAAGTGAAATTTGATTCGAGTGTATGTCAAGCAGCGTTACTGTACTAGCTGCTGTTTTGTACAATGGAAAACCCAAGCGACTAATCGAACCAAGGCCGACCCTTAGAAGATTTCAATGTCATTCATGATCCAGTTTATGGGATCTTCAGATGTCGTTTTAGCATCACCTCCAGTCAAAGGCTTCTAGGCTATCTGTTAACCAAATCCTCTTATATTTCTACACCAGGTCAGGCAGAGTAATCGCATTGCTCTTTAGCGTGTACTTTGCCCTGTGACCACTGGGTGGCGATAAACAGCTGACCTCAGCAGGAAAACATCCTTCTAACGTTATCCGGCAGACGCACTGTCGCCTGTCGAGTAATAAAATCGGTAAAGATATCGAAGGCGCCAGGTGAGCAATAGAAGGAGCAATTGAGATAGTTCTCCTCATGTTTACCTCTATTTTCCAGCGCCACCGACGTTACTTATTAACCATACTATATACAAATAAAGATAGGTGCTTTGATAAACCTGTGACTCCGGGCGCAAGCGAGTGGGCAAACACGTTATTTTACATTCTTCCAGGTTGCAAATAAACACTGAGGTTGTTGGTGCCACGGTGGCCCTCATAAAGCTCAGTGGCTCCATACAGCTTAATGTCAGGGAAGGAATTCCGCCAAGGACAGGTCGAGCCGTGCTCATGCTTTCACTTTTACCACTTCCACGGCTGATATGGGAAGAGACTTAGTGAGAAACGCATATCATGACAAACCTTTTGTTTTATATAATAGAAAGAGTGACAAAAAAAATAATAAAATAAATAGGTCTGTGGGCTACCTCCAGCACAGCTTACAGCTTGCATCATTTTCATAATGAGAAGATTTTAATTACATGATATAACACACTCTCAGAAATAAAGGGACCAAACTGTACTTTTCCCTACCACCATCAACCTTTAGCTTGTATATTTGACCTGGAAACCTTTTTAAATTATTTAAGGGACATAACACCACAAAAAATATTAAAAGGTACACCACATGCACTTTCCAAGGTAAAGGATACATACCATGGGTACACACCATGCACCCTTAATGGTACCAAGCCAGACACAAGCACAAGTCCAGCTTGGTAGCTTTATTTCTGAGTGTAATTGCATTCGTTAAAACCTCTTGATGTATTCATTATTTGTAGGCTAAACTATTCTGCAAGCAAAAACGATGCATTTTAAATAGTAAATGGATTTATATTAGCCTACTGTACTCATAACTTGATATTTCTATACATATATGTATACACATGTCCAAATATTTAACAGGCTTCTCAAATTATTTGTCTCCTTCTTTCAAGGTTTCTTCAACCAAATTTAAATTTTGATTGATTTCTTTATTGACACTTTCAAGAAAACACTGCTGATGTAAACTGTTCAAAATTAAATTAAAAAAAAAACAAAAAACAAAAACAAATATATACAAAAAAATCTTATTTTACACTTCTGGCAACAAAAGTGATTTTGAACATAGGTTTTTTCATGTTTTTTTTTTTTTGTGTTAGAGAAAAAAAGAAAGAAATGTATGATGGGTATGAAGACACTGGCGCAATGCGCTGTCGCCTTTAATGCGTTTGAACAGAACCACTTGAACACAGAGGACAGTATGGAACAATGGCACATGGGTCTGCTAGGATCCTAGCAGTGCAGATATTTTGCGGGGCTCATTACAATCCATAGTCAGAGGGACGTCAATGTGAATGTCATAAGCAAAGAGAATACCTCACAAACGATTTTTTTTTTACACAGTATATCAACAATAAATTAATAACAGATCCCCTAGGAAGAAACCAACTCCATCATATTTACACGCAATATTCATATGAAATAATTACATAAATACTTTGTAGCTACAGTATATGTCACTATTTACATTATAGTCATTAGAACCGCATCCGTCGGTATCTTCCCCATTTCCCCAATTCATATCAACGCTGGACTAGTTTTGTGTACCTACAATATCAGGTGGTTTGATTGGTTTCATTTAGGCAATAACCCATATATTTATAGATTATACATGTGGCTGTTGAGTTTGAATGATTGCAAGTTCTGAACTTTTGGTTACAGTTTTTCAACTGTTTGCTCAGTGACTTAGGGTACATGAGTCTACGCATGAGATGAAAGTAAACCCGTTATGTAATATTGCACGCATTGCTTCGTCATTTTTCACGCTGGATGTAGTTGTGTGTGTATTTGGTAATCAAAAAAAAAAAAAAAAAAAAGCGACATGCAGAACGCCTGCTTCCATCTGGCAGTAACGACAGGCTTCAAATAATAGACTATATAATAACTAAAAAAAAAAAAAAACAACAGCAGTCTTTTATTTATTAGATAAAGAGATATCCAATAAACTAAGAATCTATTAAGAGTGCATATTAAAATGAATCTAGTGACACCCCCAGCAACTTGCCATAAAACGCAGAGAGGACAGCAGCAGCTTATTCGACCTGGGACATGTTCCTTGCCAAGCTGTTCATTTTCAATACTTCTACGGTACTCTATTCAAACATCAGGAGAAAAACAAGAGATTGTTTTAATTTAACAAGACGAGAACACAACTAATTTTTTTAAATTTTGTCTTTTTACCAAAGTGCATTTTTAAATCGAACATCTTTTTTTAATTATAGGTCCGCAGCCTATGTAAACCCGCTTTCGCTAGAAGGGCATCGTCGTACACGATCCGTATCACCATGTCCTTAATGATTCCCAATGCAGATCATGTCTTATTATTATTCATAATAATTATTATTATGGAGAGACGCTTCGCGCTCTGTCCTGCTTTGAATCGAGTCCGCTCACAAGGCGCTGGATGCTCTGCAACTCGCTGTTTGAGTCTTTTTCAGAGCCTGTTTTTGGCGAAAGAGACACGGAGCCGGATGAGATGGTCGAGGAACGGCTGGTCACCTCAGACGTGGAGTCCAGAGTTGCAGATACGGGACTGGAAGCCATGACGTCCCCCTTCAGGTCGATGGGAGGAATGGCGGTTGTGAGCAAAGTGCTGTCCGGGACACTCGGTAATGAGTAAGGGCTGTACCGGAGACGCGGGCGTACTGCGTTAAGGAACGGGTGGCGATGGACCGAGGAGGTGGCTGCGGAAGAAGCAGCAGCTGCTGCTGCCATGTACGTATAGGGATATGGGAAAAGGCCTCCAAAGGGAGACATCGCCAATCCCTGCACAGAGAGAGAGAGAGAGAGAGAGAGAGAGAAAGAAAGAAAGAAAGAAAGAAAGAAAGAAAGAAAAGAAGAAAGAAATCTCTATAACAACAATCAGGAAAAGTCTGCTTCACCAAGACGCAGCCCAAAAAGGACACACTGATGCAGTTTCACTGAAGTACTGAACTGACTGAACTTTTTTTTTCTGACTGAGTTTTTTTCCCCTCCAAAATAACACGGGATTAAAAAAAGTTTAGATGCTTCTGGCAAACGATTTATTTAATTACAACATTAAAATTTGCACAAGTGATAAGAAATCCCTGTGTCCAAATCGACCTTCTAAATTATACCACAATTATACCTGGTGTTCATGTCATATATGCTTTCCCCCCCTCCAAGCAAAAACAAACACTCCTCCTCCCCAAAACGTCCAAAACATTTCCCTCCAAGTTTTAGAAAAGTTTCCACATGGGCTTGGAAATATGTCATGACAAAGCACTTATTTTTATATATATATATAAAGTTATTATAAAAGTTTAAACCAGCCATAAATGAACTAAACACAGCCTTAAGCTGGTCCAAATGCTATCTGTCTTTATAGTCCATAGCAGGGCAAGCATTTACTCGTGATTTATGATCTAGGTGGAAAACACTGTTAAACAAGTACCGCCACACCTTGAGCTATCAAAGTTAACGATAAAAATCACTTAAGCTAGCTGTCTGTGTATAAACACTACACACCCAAAGGAATCTAATAAAAAAAAAAGTTGAAAAGAGTAGTCACGGTTACTACTAGATGTTTACCTGAGATGCCAGGACGTGTTGCTGCAGATGAAAAGGCACTCCCGGCGCTCCAGTCAGACTCTGCGACGGTGACGCCATGCTGGCCGTGTCCATGCTGGTCACTCCTCCGGAGGACACGGCTGCCAGTAATGGCCCCATCCCGGCGGCCATATTGGAAAACGCACCTCCCATATTGAACTGACTGGGATGCAAGAGGAAAGGATGGGCGCTTCCCAGGTGATTGAAAAACTGCTGCCCAGCCAAACCGGGCGGAAATCCGAAATTGTGCAAGTGGCTCTGGTTCAGATGCGCGCCGGCGTCTGTCTGAACAGTCAGTGGTGTCGTGTAACTCTCCTTGCTTACGGAGCGGCACTCGTCCAGTTTGGCCTGCTCTCCAGCGGGACTTTTGAGCTCTTCTCCCGAGCGTGTGGTGCTGGAAATGAGCGTTACAGGGCTCTGTCGTGAATCGGCACGGCTTTTCTCAGTCCTGCTCTCTCGCAACCGAGAGTCGCCTTCTCCAAACGAGTTGAGTTTGTTCAAAGCACCGTCGCGTTCCTTCGCGTCTTCACTGGTGGTGGTGGAGATTTTGCTTGAGTCTGGTCCTTCCTTGGGGTTTGCGTCTCTTTCGTCCTCATCACTGTCTTCATCGCTGTCGCAGAAATCTGGGGCAAAATGATAACGTCAGCTTCATAGCTATAACTCGACACACACACACACACACACACACACACACACATATATATATATATATATATATATATATATACACACACATACATACATACATATATACATACACACACACACACACATATATATATGTATATATATATATAATTTGGCTTCTCAACTAAGGCTACATCTAACGGGATGTAAATCCATGTTCCTATTATTATGGTGTTGACAAGTAATTAAAAACAACAGCTTTGTGCAGTGCTGTAATTTCGTTGTCAGTAACAATGGCAATAAAGTCTTGAAGCTTGAATAATAGAAAGTGCACAATGCGCAACTGCAGTTACTCGGAATCAAAATGAATTAGTAGCCTGTATGGTGCGACCTGAAATAATTTACCTTGTAGAACTAGGATTGGATAATAAAAAAGATAAAAAATAATAAATAATAAAAAATATATAGTGCTAAATCATTAATTAATGCATTTGTTTATTTGTTTGTTTGTTTGTTTGTTTTATTCGAATAGACTTAAAACACTTTAAAATCCTTTTTTTTTTTTTTTTGATTACAATCACCTACCATAATCTACTATTTAATGTAAACAAAACAACAACAACAAAATGTCAGGTTATTCATTTAAAAACTGATCATTGTTGTTCAAAAAGAAACCACAGGAAATGGATACACACACACTCTCAGGAATATCTGCTCATTTGGAATGACCTTCTTACAATATAATACACTCTTTAATAGTTTATGATGTGGATCAAATCAGAATCGGTTTAGTGATGGCTTGGAGAGCTTCTCTGCTTGTCTGCTCGGTGCACTTTTACCTTTTAAGCTCTGCCGACCCACAGTGGCCACGGCAGGAGATGAAGCCTGACGAAAACATTTGAACGAAGTCTGTTCGCCGGATGAATCGTCAGACGTGCCGTTCTCTTTTTTCTGGGGCTCCTCGTAGGATCGTAAGGACTGTAAGGCCAACTGTTTCCTGCAGCGCAGACAGCACCGGTGTGGCCCATTAATGCGACGTAGCCCAACAGTTTACTTTCATTTATTTATAGAATATACTTTAACATTTACAACGATTAGTCGAATAATTGATTTTTTCGTATATTTATTTTTTTTAAATTGACGCCATATAAAAATAGAAAATCATAACTGTTTGCACTTTATGTTTATAGTATCTCCACTGTATTATTTATTTATTTATTTGTTTACTCCCTTACCTTTTTTCACGTCTTCCATTTCCAGTATCTCGAAAGCCCTTGGCGAACGGATTGTGGTCGATTTTCAGCTGTGTAATCTGAAATCAAAGCCAAATATCAATATTCACATATTCAAAGTATTTGTTTAGATGCTGATTCTGACAGACCACTAACACACATCTCTACACACAGCCTACATATAATGATCTTTTGCTAATTATTTAACGTCATTTGCAAGGAATTTAAAAAATCTATGGAAACCTGATTTATGAGGATGTTTGGTGCATTTAATTATACAGATGCTGTTCTGCGTTATTACTTGTTTTATTTTTTATTTTTCACATTGGCTAGCCTAGGTGGTCCTCAGCTCATAAAAATGCGTTTACATTCACAGCCTGGCAACATTCTCTCTGTCTCTCTCTGTCTCTCTCTCTCTCTCTCTCTCTCTCTCACACACACACACACACACACTCACAATCTTTTCCCCTTCTCTCCTCGATATGCAGCTGAGCATGTTAATTTTTCCTTGCACTCCAATTTAGCTCTATTATATTTTTTTTACAAAACTTTTTTAATGTACATTGTACCATGCCAATGCAAACACACACACACACACACACGCACACTCTTAATTATGCCCGTCCATAATCTATCTTTCCTTCACTCACTCTCTCCTTCCCCCTCTCTCTCCCTCTCTCTCTCTCTCTCTGACACACACACACACACACACACACACGCAAAACCACACATTTTTTTCCCTCTCTCCTCGACATGCAACTGAGCATGTTAATTTTTCCTTGCACTAAGGTAAATTCTCTCCAAGATAACAATATTTAGCTCTATTATATTTATATAAAAAAACTTTTTTAAACGTACATTGTACCATGCCAATGCAAACACACACACACACACACACACACACATACGCACTCTTAATTATGCCCGTCCATAATCTATCCTTCCTTCACTCACTCTCTCCTGCCCTCTCTCCCTCTCTCTCTGACACACACACACACACACACACACACACACCAGTGTAGTTTGCCAAATCCTCGACCCCGTGTGATTAAATATAATTAAGATAACCTGTAAAACATACATTCCTGAGAGGTCTAGCCCACACTCTAAAGGAAAACATTTTGGGTTCTACATCTGAGCATGCACTAAGTGTTCGTGATAAATCAAACATACCAAAGTACTGCCAAATTTCACACACTTACAGCAACATTTCCACAATTTGGGACATTTTTTAAATGCATGATGCAGTTCTACAGTTGATGAGGAAAATAGAATCAAAGAGGAACCCGAGTGAATACAGCAAAGCTTCAGCTTAGCACTGAACTCTTCACCTACCTTGTCGTTTTGGTACGCAGTAACAGCAATGAAATCCGTCTCGGGGAAAACGTAAGTTCTGAACGTGCTGTAGGGGAGCTTGAGAATGTCGTTGGCTCGAACGATGTGAAATCTTGGCTGGTATTTGTGCATGGAGTTCAAAATTGTCTGCAATGAAAACAAGGCCTGGTAATTTTTAAATACGCCTGTGGCTTAGAAATGTCGACCTCATAAGAAATATTCTGCAAGACCATTGCACAGCACACATCCGTTTGACGAGGCCTATAGTGCATTACATTGATCAGCTTTCTGCTGATATAATACACAAGAGACTGTTTGGTGCTTGTGCTTTTAAGATATTACACATATTAAAATCCAGGCATTAATATTCAGCAAAATTATTTGGAATGTAATAACTTGTCAATGCGCATTTATAAAAGTATAACTACTACTACTACTACTAATAATAATAATAATAATGATAATAATAATAATAATAATAATAATAATAATAATAATAATAATAATAATAATACACTATAAAATACTTGGTTCTACATAATAATTGATACAGTATAAATTCCACTCACAAATCCATGCTTGTCGGAGATATTGTTGGTGAGTTTAAGTTTGTGAAAGTTGACGACTTTGGACATCCATTGCTCGCCAGTGGCTGGGCTGTCGGGGTGAATGTACATCCGCTTTGGCATTTCGGGGTCAGCCTTACCGGCCACCATCCAACGCGAATTATGAAATTTATACCTGCAGTCGTCAGCCGCTACAATATCCATCAAGAGAATATATTTGGCTTTCTTGTCCAGGCCAGTGCATCTTACTTTAAACGGAGGAAACATTCGTCTGCAAGAAATAGGAAATAAATACGTTTGAATAATCTTATAATCATTGTAACCTGTTGACTTTGGGACGACTGCAATTTGACTAAATCTGATTAGGCCAGTAGCATATTCGGTGTCAGTCTACGAAAACATCAACAAATCATTTTGGTGTTGAATTATTTTGGCCTTGATGCATGAGTAGGCCTAACTTTTAGCCACTACCAAGTATAAATAATAGATCTAATTGCAGCCCTCGATCCATAAGACCAATCAAATAATAATAATAATAATAATAAAAATAATAATAATTAATAATAATAATAATAATTTCAGAGACCACCCAAGAGATTTATCTCATTTTTGTGCTTAAATTCCTCATTACGTCACCATTCATGGGTGGGAGTAATTAAAAATGAAATATCTACTGACGTAATTTCTTCAAAATGTTTACTTAAAGACAGTGTGTAAATTTGCATCAGGCCTCCTCCATTTAAATTGTGGCACTTTATGACAGGTCAGGATGTATTAACTACAGTCATAAAATATGATTACGTTAAAGTGATGCTATAAAAGTCGCATAGGTTGGGCTACATTTAACACTGTAAAATTATATGACCGCGTTAGGCGCCATTGTATATTCTAAAGCACTTCATAAGTTTACCTGGGTGTCTCACGCTCAGATAGGCTAACTGCTAGATATATAGTCAGTGGGCAACCCAGATCAATAAATCAATGCCGTAGAGTATCTCCTTGCCTACTGATAATAGGAAATTCGGACATCGCCTTGGTTTACCTTCCTGATTTGGTGATAACCATTTCTGTGCCGCACTTGTGGAAGAGCTCCCAAAGTTCCTTCGCTTCGAGGTGAACTTTCGGGTCGTCCTCCACTTCCTCCTCCGGCTCGAGTGTTTTTAGAGGCCGAAGATGAGCAGCGGCGGCCTGATGCCCCAGAGAGGAGAAGTGCAGGCCCGAATCCGCGGTGCCCATCAGCTGCTCCATGATGGGCTTCCCGAGCGCTCCTGGCAGCGAAAGCGAGCCGTTTGGTGGCAGAGCCAGAGCCGGGAAGAAGGGCGGTTGGTGGCCCAGCATGGCGCTCATGGCAAACTCTGGACCCCGGTTAGGTAAAAACGGGTGGTATGCCATACTCGAGCCCTGGATAACTGGATCTCTCATCAGGAAGGTCATCCAAAAGTCCAGATATTGCATATAGCAATATCTGATAGTCTAGAAGTTGTGCCTTGCTTTGTGTTTTCTAACAGCGCTGGAGAGTCCGAGTCTTTATCCAGTTTTTCAGAAATCCGCAGAAATCCAGTTTTGTAAAGAAAACCTAAGCATCCACCGCCTAGGTTCGAGTAGCCTGCTGTTCTTCTTTAGATGGATTCCAGCAAAGTGACTGCAACAGAGAAGAAGAGAAGGCTATCCATGAAGTCCTCGCCGGCGCTGCTGTGGAGTTTATCTTCAGTGGCTGTTGTACGTGTGGACAGCTCGCTTAGCCACAACCAGAGAAAACACACACACACACACATACACACACACAAAAAAAAAACAAAACAAAAAGAGAACAAATCACAGTGATTTTTATAAATATATACGAGTTCACGTTGCTGGTGTTCAGAATCTACATTCTGCTGGAAACGCGTTCGCTGCGTTTGCGTTTAGAGCACTCCTTCCACCCAGACGCACTGGCGGCTCAGATTAATGTCCCCGAGTCCATTAGTTTATTACACAGCCTGTATCTTCACGCGCACACACATTTCTTACTAAATAAAAAAACAGACACACACACAAACGTTGGAGAAAGTCCGTTTGGCCCGCGCGGAGGTAGCGAGTTCCCAGCACCGAGATCTTAGCAGTGCTTCTGAATTCCATGAGCTCCAGAGCCGTGTGGATGTGACGCGCGTTGCCAGACGCCAGACTCCGTTGATTGGCTCTTTGACGCTTTCGGGACCAATTGTGTGCCTCCGTAGGCGTGGTTTTAACAGGTCGGGTGGAGGGGAAAGACTTGGGACTTATAAAGAGGTGTTTGGAAAAACTCGATTGCCGCCGCGAGACTGCGCTGCCTCGCTCGCTGTTTGCGCGAATAACGTCAACAGAGACAGGGCGCGCGAGAGCAAGCGGTCAGTGGCAGCCAGCGAAGAAGAGCAAAGCAAAGCAAAGCCGTAAGAAATCACTGCCTCATGCGTGTACCGTCACGCCTCAGCCCCTCTCCACATCTCCAAATACAACATCTGCACCTTTATATTTGCTTACAAGAAATCCAAACAAATTCACTGGACGCACGTGAATCTAAAGCTAATCTTATTAATAAGAAGCATGAATGGAAATCAGTGTTCTTTAATTGCATTTACACTGCAACAACATTCGAATCGAAAACTGAAAAATAAATCCCATACATTTTCCCTGAACAGAATTATTAATGGATCTTAAGGGTCATTATGTATGGTTTAGTTTTTTATTACATAGTGACCTAGCTGCAGAATGCATTGGCATTTTTCTTAATCACTTTAATTTTCACCTGAGTTTTTGATTTAGGATGTTTCACCTCAAAACCTGAATATAGTGTACCCTTAAACAGAATTGAAAGATAAATAGGCTAATTGGACCTCTACTCTAAAATCTAATTAAAGGTACACCACATGAACCTCCCTGAGTAAAAGATAGATAGCAAACCTACAGATGTACCCTTGATGCTCCAAGGAAAAGTACAGATGCTACCTTTATTTCTGAGAATGTGCATGAAACAGTTTCCTGAATTGTTCTGAACGTGTTTTTATGAGAAGCTGCATAACCAACACCACCAAATCCCTCTTTTCACCTGCATTATCATGACACATTGCCATTATTTAAGTGTTAACCTTACATATTATAAGGCTCTGAATACTGAATATAGATTCTGAATATTGTCACGAAACCAGACCTCTTATTGTAATTCTTAAATGCTACATCAAGGGTTAAAAATATTCCCCTGTGTATTATTTTGCTACTATTTTTCTACAGTACATTCTCAGAAATCAAGGTACCAGACTGTAGTTTGTCTTATCGCTGGGGTGGTGCCATGAAGGGTACAAATTTTGGTGTGACTTTTACTCAGAAAGGTGCATGTAGTGTTGCTTTAAGGTACATCAATGATCCTTAAAGTCCAATTAGCCTGTGTACTGTAAATTATTTTTAAAGGTACACTATATTCCCCGTTTCCAAGAGATCCCCTGAATACTAAGGGTACAAATGTATGCTTGGTGGTACCCACTCATCAGCACAGCTTTGGTACCTTTATTTCTGCGTCTAATTAAAAACAGTGCTTGAAAACGGTGTCCTGAATGTCTCTGAATGGTGATCACTAGACTAGATCTAATTACGGCAAACCCGTAGCTGAAGTTAGTGTGCACATGACAGGCTTTCCGCACACATGGCATCATTCATTTGCACGTAAACAACTCCTAGATTTGGTCAGTCATGGAAAATATATATAATTAGGCCTAACTAATGACAGTGGGCAATCTATTCATTTTTACTACAAAGTCTAATCCGTTAGTGATTCATATCCACTCTTTGTTGTTGAGCATGACCTTCTGTAATCAGAAAGCACAATTTCTTATTATAATAAATAAAACTATTTTTCAATATTAGTTGCAATTATACTGGTATGACCGAAAAGGCGACCCTTTACTCATTTATTCCTTTTTAGTGCGTAAATGTGATCTTGCATATCATTTATTTATTTATTTATTTATTTATTTATTAGAGCCACGTTTCCATTTATCACATGATTTAACAGCACATGATTTAATTTAGAAAACGTCCAAACTCAGTTCTAAGATGCATTTGGAATGAACTGCACTTGGACACTAGATGCTGTTAATTATTAAGTCAAAATGTCTAAGTGATATGCAGCTTGACCACTGTGTGTGCCTTCTTCTTTTCCTCCTCAAAGTTCATTTCAATGTAGCTGCAGCTAAATAGGAAGCAGTGTTGACACAGTGGCACCCTTTCATGTCCACCAGGCTTAATTAAATAAGCAGCCCTCAGAGAACTGTAAATACACTGTGTGACCCAAGCATGACTGATGGTGTTTGTCATTGCTTCCTATATCTCTCCTTTACTGTGCATGAAAAGTGATTTTTTATTTTCTGGCAAAGTGAGTTGACATTAGCCTACTAATTCATGCTACTTGAAAGATTTATTCACACTTTCATTAATCCTGGTGTTGTCATTTCACTTCACAACCTACTTATGCACCCAAAAGACCTGGAAAGACTAGTTTTAGTAACCAAACTTGCTTATTTAATTTAATTTAATATATTTTCACATGTCAGATTCATTTAACATATAATTTGGGCTTCTGACTTCCAGTTCTTTTCTGCAAACTAATAATCTGGTTCTCCATATCTCAGCAGAGGTAAATAATGTATTTTTTTGTATTTTTTTTTTACTGTCATGCTGTCATTTGCATACTTACAGCAATGAAAAGTGCCAGAGGACCATGAAAGTTAGTGGGTTAATCTAAGCTGAATGAATCAACATCATGGATGACATGAATAAGATATAAACCATGAATTATGGTATCTGTAAAGTCATCCATATACATCCTGATTTGTGTGTACACCCCATAATTGACATACACGTACTTCATCCTCTTGTTTGAAAGACATTGTAATGACATATGCCTTGTGCACGGTTGACCCCCATTCACTGAGCTTGCTTAAAGTATATCATTAATTGGGTTCTGATTAATGGTCACATAAACAGAGACATGGCAATGAGGCCTCAGTAGCTATTGCTACACCATGATTCACCTTACCTGTCAATTATTCAGACCTGTCTGTCATTTTTCTTTAAATCCACCAGCGCTTTCATTAGGTTGTGCAATAACTTGCTAGAAGTATTGATGAAAACTATTTTAGTTAATTAGGGGATGTGTTCATTGACTTCTTTTCAAGGAGATTCATTGTGGTCTAAGAGATATACATGAGCAAATGGAGGTGGGGAAAGCCCACAAATGCACATAAATGACTCCGGTTAATCAGAGCGAGGAAATACTCCAGACTTTCAAAACTCAATGTGGGAATTTGTTCTTCGCATAGGAAAATACTCTTTAGCACATTGGCACACAGTTGAGTTATAGTCATGTGATATTTCAGCATGTAATTATCACAGATTATCACAAATTATCACCAAACTAAACGATGACATACAGCACAATGCTATCCAACACTGAACCTTTTTATGTATAGAGCTCTCTATGATGCTTTGCTCTCACTATGCAGTGCTTGTTGGTACTTGTCTGTAGCACTTGAAACTACAGTATTTATGCATCAACTGATCTTGTGTTGGCAATTTTATAAGACCTGATCCAATACTGGACATCTTTTAAAAAGGTTCAGATATCTACAACTAGAATGTAGGTTGTCCTGATCGTGTGTAGTATTCCACAGATTTGAAACTGTTGCTAATCCGCAGTAGACTTTGCACTATCAGGAGAACCTCTGCAAAACCTGCCAGAATAAGAGGGTGCTAATTGTTTCTGAGTCATCTTGAGTTACAGTGGTTTGGTATTTATGTGGAGACAGACACCTTTGAAATGGAAACTTGAAACAGGCCATGAAGGAGACCACTGCTCTGTGGTGTGTTTAAAGAGACATTTATCACTTTAGATTTTAGACCATGGTAAAGTGTAATTTCTCAACAATAGTGTCTTGGCCAAAGTTTTGTGTTCTCCTGCAGCTTCATGTGCACAATGAAAACCAACCAAAATACTATTGATAGTAAATGAACAACACTTGAACCCAGAACCAAAACACTAAGCTTTGGTTCTTTTGTTAGCATGGTAACCCTAATTATAACAGCAAGTGTACATAGTTTTGCATTTTGCGTGCTAATTGTATACTTCCATATGCTGTCTACCACAGGCTTCAGATGGCTGTGTTTATTGCATAGATCATGGTGCCTATAAGTTTCTTCTGCGTTCAGTTGACGGAGAAACAGACCCTTATACCATTCCAGGTAATGACTTAATGCTGCAAACTTGTTGATGGTGCCAAGTGCTCCTTCATTCATTTTAAGAGAAAATCTTGGGCCTCTTGTTGTTTCCTTGTCTGGGGGCCATATGACCTGGCAGTGGGACAGCACTGAAGCGAGAGGGCATGCCAGACAGGATGCACATGAGCCTGATGTATGCTCAAGTTATCCCAATTCACAGCAGTAATTTAAGCAATTACAAAATGTGAAAAGTGATCTCGGATCAGCAGCCAAATGTGATCACTAATCTTGCTCTGCCTCATCACGTTAGCTTAGGCTTTTTGATCCTAAAGTAGACCTTTAAACTATGCTGGGTGTATTTCCCCCGGTTCGCATTATCATTAATTCTAGTCCTGTTCATATACAGTAGAACAGTATTTCTAAAATATTTGAATAATCAGACTGGAAGAAAAGTATACACTATTTACTATTTTCAGCCATTGAGAGTACCAAGAAATCAGAAACCTCACATGCTTTGGCACCACTTCTAAGCAATGTTTTAAACTTTTAGCCCACATTTTATTTGTGCTCTCCAGTGCAAGACAACACATGTTCTAAAATCTCACTGAGCTGTTACTTGAGAATGAATGAATGAGTGAATGAATAGATGAACCTTACTAAGATCTATATTAAACTATTTTGCTACTAGTCTTCACCTAAGCAGTAAAGAACTGAAAGTTAATTCCTATGTTAGTTGCTGAATGCATTACAATCACTGCAGTAAAATAAAATAAAATAAAATAAAAAAAGAATATTCTTTTCAAGAAACTGGTCCAACCTTTGCAGGAGAATTCCATGTGATTTGCAAGCTTCATGATAAATCGTCTGTTCATAAAAAAAAGAAAAAATGATTTTCCCTCTTTAATTTAATGTATGCTGTATACAGCTCATCGTGCGTTTAAGAGCTGCGACATGTTTGTGTAGTGGACTTTCCAGTCCACAGTTTATCATACCACAATATTGCCCCACCTCTTGATAGATCTTGTTGAGGTAGACACAGTTTGCATTTAGTTTTGCTGCAGATTATAGTTCAGTTTCTTTTATTCTACCGTTTTTGCAAAGTCGCACATTGTTAATCTAAATTGAGTTCAGTCATTTCAGTCATTCAGCCATGAAAAACTACATTTTTACTTGGTCTGATGTACCGTATAACCTTTAACCGAATCAGTCCTAAAAGATCACTCTGCATTTCTTTTCTTATTATATCGATTTCGTTTACAGTTGTGTATATGGTTGCCAAATAACGCACACCTTTTAGCGTAATTCCGACTTGTTCTAAGAAGACTGCTTGACTTTGACTCTCATTCACTGAAAATATCTGCAGATGTTTTGCATAATTCTTTCTGCAGTCACTGAGAGAGAGAGAGAGAGAGAAAGAGAGAGAGGGATTGCTCAACTTTCAGAGCTTCAAACAAGCAGTTTCCTTTGCACCTGATATTTTTTTTAAGTGTTAAATATACACACGTGAGTAAGCAAGTCAAACTTTCAAAGTTTTCATGAAAGATATTTTTTAATCTTTTTTTTTGTTCTGTTGCATTTTGTCTGATGTTCTACACAAACTAGTTTTTGAAAAATTATGGCGCTACGGTATTTTTAAAAAAATGTAATTATTTGTCAGATTGTTTTCCCTTAATATTTTTTATCTTGTAAAGTGTCAGAAATTTGTACGTTGCATCTATGTGTATTTATTTGGCTTAGCCTAAGCAACTAAAATCCAAACATCTAAGGCTATCTGATTAATAATCTGACAATGATTCATGTTCTGTGTTATTACACAGTCTAATAAAAAAAGTCTAATAAACATATGCTGGCTATGAGTCTCTAAGCAGTCATGCGAGCTACAGATGGCATCCATGCTACCTAATCATACACACTAATCACAATAATAGTGCAATGTGTGTAACAATGAATTACAAACACTGGGATGTTTTGCACCAGAAGATGCTCTGATGCTCGTCTTTCTTTAGAAGAAATCGTACCAAAATCGTTAAAAATCATGTCCAGGTCTTAAAATTATGTTTGGCAAGTGCCCCAATCTTCAAAACTCACTCTCTCTCACACACACACACACACACACACACACTTTTGTCTTACTTGTGGTCCTTGTGAGGACCTTCCAGTGACATAATTATTAATGCAGCTAATTAATGCCATGCTCCATCTAAAACTAATCCTAATCTT
Organism: Pangasianodon hypophthalmus; assembly: GCF_027358585.1. Taxonomy (NCBI): domain Eukaryota; kingdom Metazoa; phylum Chordata; class Actinopteri; order Siluriformes; family Pangasiidae; genus Pangasianodon; species Pangasianodon hypophthalmus. The sequence continues at coordinate 5,562,689 of NC_069736.1, read as the reverse complement.
AATTTCAGTAATCAGAAGGAAAGCTTTTAGCTCCTTGTGAGGACCAGCCAAATGTCCTTACAAGATTCAAAATATCAGATATTCCTATCCTTGTGGGGACGTTTGGTTTTGGTCCCTATTTGGATATAAAAACATGGCCGCACACAATAAACCAATTAAAATCCTACTAGGAAGTTTTCGATAAAAAATGGAATTATGTTTGGCAAGTGTCGCAATCTTTTTCCAAACTCACGCCATAACACCCCCCACCCACACACACACACACACACACATACACACACACACACACACACACACACACACATACACACAGCCAACCAATTAAAATCCGACTAGGAAACATCTTGGTTTTCAGAGCGAGGCAGTGAAAAGCCCATAACCTTTTCAGCGCCCAGGTCATCCCCCCTAATAAGATCCATTGCCCACGCAGAGGCTTCTCCACTGTTCTTGGCGACCGATTGGTGAACCTTTGACATCCACAGCAAATTAAATGCTCACTGTATTCTTTTTTTAAAAGAAGGTGGTATTCCAGTTAATTAGTGGCGAACTGAATACGTTTGGAGCATTGCACGGCGTGTCGCCCTGGCGCCCGGTTTGTTAGTGGGGATTTGGGCTGGATCAGCTTTTGTGTGCGCCAAATGAGAAGTGACTAGCGCGGTGCCTGGGTACAGTGTCGGCTTTTCTTTTGGGAAACTGGCGACAGTTCGGGTCCATGGGGGGGAAAAATCTGCGTTATCACAGGACCTCAGGACCTCATTATCTCATTTCTCTGGCCATTTTTTTTAGGAACAAACCTCAGTCAAACGCGGTGCGAAGCAAAAGTGTGAAGTTTTCCCATGCATGCCATCTCTACACCATTTCACACCACAGTGCGCATATATAGACATATTTACGAGACCGGTAGAACATGTTTGTGGTATTTTATTGGTCAGGAGATGGATAGTCACCTCAGAAATGAAATATTGAGAAGTATTTCTCCATAGATATAGGCAGACGTATGCTTCATTATTATTATTATTATTATTATTATTATTATTATTATTATTATTAATCCACAAACCTATAAAGAATACACCACACCTGTTGCTTTAACTAAAAAACCTTTTTCAATAATGCATTAAAAAAGATCTGATCTGATAATGTTTTTTTTTCTTAAATAAAAATACAACTTCAATAAAAAAAAATACAAGTTTTTTCTTAAATAAAAATTAACAAGTGCTTAGCAAATTGCTATTAAATCTAAACCATTTGAATATTTTCAACGTCTAATCAAATGTAGATGAAGAAAGGCTACAGTGTCGACTCCGATATTGATACTTTGACATCAGTGAAGTCGGTCAGCAATAAACAAGTGTTTTATTATCAAATATATTTCACAGTATGGACAGTAATGTTTTCATATAACTTGCCTATTTGAAGTGTAGCCTAATACACATACAGAGGCGCGCGCGCGCGCAAACACACACACACACACACAGCTATCCTAAAAGATTGTCAAAGAGATTTACACTTGTCTCTGCCCGAACAGACAACCTCTCAGGCCATAAGAGTGGAGAGCTGGAGCCAGGGTGTCTGGACCCCGTGAGCCACTTCCAAATCCGGATTAAAAAACGCGATAAAAATGTAGAGTAAAACGCACAAAAAAACAACGATACTCTCGCGATAAACGGCTCGAGGCTAACCACAGCAACAGCAGCAGCAACAACAACAACAACAACAACACAAACAGAGATAGTGTATAAAAGTGCACCGGCAAGCTCCGTTACTCTCGCGCGCAGCTCGCGCTCCTCCGGTCCTGAACGAGGTGCGTCCCCGCCCTGCGCTACACAAACAAAACCCCGTCGTGTTTTCTGTCTCTGAAGCTTTTCTGTGTGTCTTTTGGGTTTTTCTGTCACGGCTGTGAGATGAGCAGGACTCCGAGCTGTCACGGGTCAGAGGAGAGAAACTCCGCGCTGACACAGCACAACTTCTCTCCACGCCTTTTAATCTGAGTGGAAAGTTCTAGTGTGACAGAAGGGTAACTTGCTTCCCCATGTGCTCGCTTTACTCTTCACTCGGGCATCTTTTCTTAGCCTGTGTTCTAATATGAGAAATGAATTTGATAAATGCCACAAGTAAACAACAATTTCCACTTTTTTCCTCTGACGCATTCTTTCATTTTTTTTTAATATCCTAATTATAGTTTAACTGCAGTATTAATAATATTCCTAAATGACACCTACACCATTAATAGGAAACTCATGTTGTGGCTTATTTGGCTTTACAATTTCCCCTGGATTATTCTGCAAATTCTGATACCTTTACTGATAGTTTGTCATCGTTAAAACAAACTGTTCAGGAATAGTTTTTCTGTAATAATTTATGCAGTCTATTGTCATTTATTTGTGGACAGCCCACATGTAGTCCTGCAGCAGCTCAAACGCAATTTTGCGCAATTTGATACAATTTTTGATTATTGTGGAAAAACTGTTCAAGCAATCTCGAAAATTGTAAAATTGCAACAAAAAAGTGTATTTAATAGCTGATTGCTGAGAATGAAAAAGCCAAGGGTTCTGTTGTCATTGGGTAATAAGTATTTATTTATTTTTGTTTCATAATAATATACATACATTATATATATATATATATATATATATATACATATATATGTGTGTGTGTGTGTGTGTGTGTGTATGTGTGTATGTGTATGTGTGTGTGTGTGTATGTATGTATGTACACACACACGTACACACACACAGGCCTGTATATGTTTTTTAAACATTGTTCACTTAGATCCCATATTACTTGTCAAATTCAGGCTCGTCCTTCTGAGAGGTTAGCCGCGGGGTCAGGCCTCAAATCCTCTAACACTTCTTACACTGACCTGTGTATAATCCTGCAGAAGCTCCCACCATTAGCCAATAAAACAAAATTTGACACCAATAATAATAATAATAATAATAATAATGATAATAATAATAATAATAATAATACTAATATGCACGCGATTTGTTCTCAGTAATGACACCCACTACAGCAGAAATAAATGTTCTTATAATCTATCTTTACTGAATTATCTTCAGGACAGATATCAGACTGTTACAGTATACTATAATACAAATCTATTAGCATGGCAACATTACATTACCTTTTCTCAGGACAGGTCGCAGGTTTTGCTCTAGCTTTTGTTGTGTATTTGAGCTTTCTGGACTCTGAACATTGAACAAACAGTGGTGATTTAAAGTCTGATTGTACTGAGAAACATTGAAACAGTGTGCTATGAGAACATTTAAAATATAATAATAACATGAAGCAATGATGCCAGTATCTAAGTATAATCACACACCATCATGAGTTTCTGTACACCTTGTAAAGCCTTGCGTTCTTATGAACGCGTATAAATTAAGAGTGTACTAATTACTGATAATATTGCCAATCACCTTCATCTGACCATTTATGGAGATAAAAAAAAATATATTCATGTTTTCACGTTTTCTTTTTCCGACGCAAACACTGGGTGCATGCACATGTAGTTTTGATTAACATTAGACTGTTTTTCTTAATAATCTTTCTTCATTGTTGGGTTTTGCTGCAAAAATCATCATAGAAGATTATTCTTTCTCAGAATTTTGCTGAGTATCACAGACAAATATAAAACCTGACACGATTTGGCGTGTAATTCCTTCGGAGTCCTGGTAGCTTATTCAATGTGTATTCAAAGTGTCACGTTTTGTTTTAGAGCCCAAGTGCAACAATGATCACAGGCCAGTTTCTCACTCACTCAGTGGAGCTGCATGTCTTTATATCTAGCCTATAGTATTATTATTATTATTATTATTATTATTATTATTGCTACTATTAGAGGTAGTAGTAGTAGTATTCCAATGTAGTTTTTTGCATATGACATGCATTTTTTTTTTTTTTTTTTTTTAAAGGAAGTATTTCATCTCAGAGAGAACACTGTGGAATTACAAGAGCAGACTTTGGAGAACAAAAAGATTTTTTTTTCTCTCATACTCGAAAAAAGAGGCCTGTCGCTGATTGACAATACCCAGGTCCACTGCTTCCACTAAAAACATTAGGAAGAAAGGAGGGAGAAAAAAACACCAAATGAGATTTGTTGTCGAATCCGGCGAGGGACATCAATGCTAAATTAATTTCTGCTCGTTGGATTTGGAAGACATTGTGTTCAGGCCAGTCCCGAGAGAAGATACAAGCTTATCAAGAAGGTCTGGAGAATACTGATGCTTTGATGAATCTTAGTGCTTTTCTGTAAGACTCTTTATATTTGTTTTCTTTCTTTTTTCCATTTCATGTGCAATTCTGAAATTTTATTCTGTTGTTTTAATGTGATTCTGCTTTGTTGGTCACGTGGTTGATAAAAAAAAAAGTCTTTTAAAATTCAAAGTAGGCCTATCTATCTGCATATGTTTTTATTTATAGGCTATATCATCCAAAAATTTTGAATATTTCTGAAGCATGTAAAATGTTTTTTGTTCTTTCAAAAATAATGTTTTAACATATCATTGTCCGTGAAATTAAAAAACGTAACAACACAATAATTATTTCATATTTATCATTTTTTTTAACGTTTTATTCACACTGTTGACAATTTGATTGATGATTAAAATGCAGTATGTTGGTGTCGTTGCTTAAAGAATCACATGAGGCCAGAAATTTAAAGCTGTGTTGTATTCTTGAGTGGACCTTTAAAAAAATAAATAAATAAAAAGGAAATCTGAGGAAATGTATGTACAGTATTTACAGTGCAGTATTTATGTTTAAAGCATCACGTGACGGATTCTAACTAGTGTACGTGTGTAACATTATAGCTCAATATGTCTCCTTTAGCCTTTCTGCATTTTTAACAGTTTAGGTTTTTTATTATAAGGTTCATATTTACTCTTAACCTAGATAGAACCGTATAGCAGCCTACTAAGGTCTCCAAATGGATATGCACATGGATATGTAGAACATCATAAATTACAACACTCATGAAAAACTATTGAGATTTGTATTAGCTCATTCTCCTTTAGCTTGCTTCACATTTCATGACAATAATTTGGCCGGTTAGGGCATTGAAGTTATTTAAATTACACTGTGGATGTAATTTTTTTTTTTAATTCATGGCAGGAATCTTCCCAGTAGTACATACAGGATCCATGTTTCACTGACGTGCAAAGGAGGTAAGCTCTTCCAAACTAATCCTGTGAAAATCCATACTTTCTCCATGCATCCCAAAACACTTGGTTTATCCCTCTCATGATCACAGTCATGGCACAGCAGCAAACAAGCCCTTTCGAATTTACTGCTTCTTTGTAGAGGACCATGTCTGTGTCAGGAGGTTACATAAACCACATGGTTGGTGTGCCCAGAAACATGAGCCAGACATCATTCTTTGGAGCCTGTCCCATCGGATGAGGGGAGGGGATGGGTGCAAGTTATGGACATATAACTTTGCCATTTGTTGGGCCCATCTGTGTGTCTGCTGTATGACTTGCTGCATGAAATATTCAAGGTCCAGTGAAAAGTGATCTGATGGTTGGTGTCAAGACTCCCCCTCCTTCTTCTGGTTGTCTATACCAGAAACTAACCCTTACCAACTGCGGAAAAAAAAAAAAAAAAAAGCAAACAAAAAAAAAAATAGGCAGGTGACACCTTCTAGCAGTGCTCCAGCTTCCATGTCCCAATTTCATACACCTTTCTTGGATCACCAGTTTAAAATGAATTTAGTTCAAGCATATCATATATCAAGCTCATATTTTCCTTTGAATAGGACCTTGATATATATGGCATTTGGATTAACATTGCTCTCAGTATTTCTTCCACTTTCCAAAAAGAGTAAGTATAGAATGATGTGTATAAATGTGTGTATAAATACATTTACATGTGCAGTAAATACATAGGCAAGTCTTGAGTTGCATAATGAAACAAATTTGATCACGTTAAAATGCCCATTGCCAAAACATTCAAACAGCCCAAAAATCACATCACAGTATAACTTGTCTCTAAATCAAACTTTCATTTAGCTTAGTTCACCAGGATTCCTGTAGTTTAGACAAAATTGTCTCTTGTCCTCATAATGTGTAGTTCCCCGAAGTGTTTGCAGTCCTCCAGCTTACCTTCAGAGTATACAAGGCACTGCACGCCCACTGCAGGAAAAACAATCTGAGGAAACTGGGAACAATCATAGGCAGGCATCAGCATGTTGCCATAAAAAATGCATAGGTCGTTGCATCCAGTCCACTCTGCAGCCTGACAGTCTGACGAAGCTGCCGGTGCACCATCCAGAGGAGCAGGAAACACCCTACAAAACAGCGGTGAATATTGCTTTTGTTTTAGCAAAGACGTTTACTAAAGCATCATCAGTGTGTGGGCAAGATTAGTCAAAAAACACTGCATATTGTACTTTCATAATTGTGATGCTATGATCTGACCTTGTAGCTAGGTAGGTGTTTGTATAGGGATGGGCATTTCTACAGTGGCAAATAAACCAAAAATGCAACAGCAAATCAGACAACACAACAGTAAAGCTAAAAACATGACAGTAATGTCAGAAACACAAGAAACTTTGGTATCTGGCACCAAGATGTCAGCAGCAGATCCTTCAAGTCCTGTAAGTTGTGAAGTGGAGCCTAAAGCACATCCCACAGACGCTCAGTCGGATTGAGACCTCGGGAATCTGGAGGCCAAGTCAACACCTTGAACTCTTTGTCATGCTCCTCAACAATTCCTGAATAATTTTTGCAGTGTGTCAGGGCGCATTATCTTGCTGAAAGAGGCCACTGCTATTAGGGAATACCATTGCCATGAAGGGTTGTACTTGGTCTGCAACAATGTTTAGGTATGTGATATATGTCAAAGTAACATGCACATGAATGCCAGGACCCAAGGTCTCCCAGCAGAACATTGCCCAGTGCATCACACTGCCTCCACCGGCTTGCCTTCCTCCCATAGTGCATCTTAGCGCCATCTCTTCCCCAGGTAAGCAACGCACACACACCCGGCTGTCCACATGATGTAGCACGGACACTCTGCAGCCACATGCCCAGCAAGCTGCGCTGCACTGTGTACTCTGACACCTTTGTATCATAGCCAGCATTAACTTTTTCAGCAATTTGTGCTACAATAGCTCTTCTGTGGGATCAGACTAGACGGGCTAGCCTTCGCTCCCCACGCGTATCAGTGAACCTTGAGCGCCCATGACCCTGTCGCCGGTTCACCGGTTATCCTTCCTTGGACCATTTTTGGCAGTTACTAACGACTGCATACCGGGAACACACCACAAGACCTGCTGTTTTGGAAATGCTCTGACCCAGTCATCTAGTCATCACAATTTGGCCCTTGTCAAAGTCGCTCAGAGCCTTATGCTTGCCCATTTTTCCTGCTTACAACACATCGATTTCGAGAACTGACTGTTTACTTGCTGCCTAATATATCCCCCCCTTGCCATGGTAATGAGATAATCAATGTTATTCCCTTCACCTGTCAGTGTTTTTTTTTTATGTATATATATATATATATATATATATATATATATGAATTTTATTTTTCACACATCACACAACAGCTACCTGGAGAGTATGAAGGTTAACACATGCTTCTTCTGAGATATTTGAAGCCAGCCACAACATTTTTTCAAACTGTTGCTCATGCTACGTCACAGGGCAGCGTAACACATGCACAGGAAAGTGCTATTTGCCCTCTTTGGCATACATGAACTCACAGAGGCCTGCGATTAGCTAGTGTCGCTCTGATTGACAGGGGAGAGAGAGTAATGTCATCCCTCCTACCCAGAGAGTACGGCCAAATTGGCTCTCCTCGCCTTGGATGGCTGTGGCATTGTCAGGATTCAAACTTGCAATCTCCTGACGATAGGATGAATGCTTTTCTGTTACGCCACTCGGGAGCAAGTTGATAGCATATCTTAAATAACATTACGTGAATGCCCTTGATAAAAATAAGCATGAATAAAAGCATCAGTATTCTTTCAAGCTCATATTTCAGATTACTGTAAACATTCTCCAGCTTTCAGTTTCCGTGCTTTCAGAGACTGATGTGCGCTGTAGCCAATCAGCAACGATCATGTGATGTTCAGTAAGGACTTACCCTTTCCTTTTTGAGGGATTGTTGATGTGTTTCTGACTTGCTGTTGGTTTTTGGTTTGTTAGTGTGTTTTGTGCTCACAAGCCACAATAGAAATGCCTATCCCTACTACAAACACCCAACTCGCTTCACATTTGCTGTTGTATTTTCACATTTGTCATGTTGCTTTTGGCTTTGCTGTTGTGTTTTTGGCTTTGCTGTTGTGTTTTTGGCTTTGCTGTTGTGTTTTTGGTGTTGTTTTTTTCTGATTTGATGCTGTGTTTTTAGCTTAGCTTTTGTGCTTTTGGCTTTGCTGGTGTGTTTTTGGTTTTGCCATTGTGTTATTGATTTGATTTTGTGTTTTTACTTTTGTCATTGTCATTTGATCTGACATTGTGTTTTTAGATTTACTGTTGTGATTTAGTTTTACTGCTGCATGTTTTTGAGTTTACCCTTGTGCGTTTGATTTTGCTGCTGTGTTTTCTGATTTGTTGCTCTGTATTAGTTTTGCTCTTGTGTTTTTGTTTTGGCTTTGTGTTTTTGATTTGATGTGGTGTTTGTAGTTTGTTGTTCTGTTTTTGGTTTTGCTGTGTTTTCTGATTTGCTATTGTGTTTTAGTTTTCCTGTTGAGTTTTCTGATTTGATGGTGTGTTTTTAGCGGCATTACACAGATATTATTTGAATAATATTCCACCACATACATCACCGGAAAAAGGTCACATGGCACAAAACATTTATTTTTTCTCCATTTATTCTTACCCAGAAAAGAGGGTGGATGAGCTACCCCCATCCCATTTAGGTGCAAGATTGTGTTCCCACATACACACTTTGGTCTGGGCTGCAGGCAGCACTGCTCCTGCTGGATGGAATGTGTCAATATGTGGATTAGAGGCGAATTGCTTGGCCCTTCACAGGAGTGTGTCACAAAACAAACCTCATAGCCCTAATCCTACCACTCGGTGCAATTTGCTTTCTCAAAATCACAGTGCTGGGATTTAGCATAAATACACCTGCTAAGTGAAATATACCACATTACAGCATAGTAAATGAGTCACAGTACACTTTTTAGTGTACCCGTCCAAATCTCAAATGACAATCACAATGTCAAATGTTACATTTTCAGAGCCACGGAGGAGCTAATACATTATTATGTGCATAAGGAAGAGCCACAACATATGTCACATCATGTTGAAGTTGTTCTACCCCAAACATGACCCTGGGATGACCTGAAATTTCACTGTGCCCCTAAGCCCTGGGCAAAATTGCGTGTATGAAATCCACAGACAAATTCTGCTGTAACCGATATGCAATATTTCTGTTCCACGGCCGTAGAGGAGGACATATTTATTCGCAATGTCCGTGGAGAGGTAACTCTAATCTTTAGATTGCATTCCTGTGTGCTCAGCAACAAGTTCTTTATGGCATTATGTCAAGGCAAAGAACAGATTTTGTCAGGTGGAGATTGGGGTTCAGAAGTTCATGCGCCGGTCATGCTGGAGCATTCCGCACAATCTTTACATTTCCATTCAACCCCATCGTTGCTTCCAACTCCACCTCAGGGTTTTTTTTTCCAATCAGTTCTATCATTTTTCTTCGAATGTGCTTTCCTTTATAGATAAAAGATTAATTTTTGTTCTCTGCTTTGAGACACAAACAACATGAAGGTGAACTTGTGTGACTCATTCCTGGTTCATGCTGAGTCTGTAAACCTTCCTTTCATAATGTAGATACCAATTTCTTCCAGAATTAAATATTTTTCTAAATTACTTCGGCTAACTTAAAAGATGACATGTAAGATGAAACCCATACAGGCAACAGGCATAGAAAAACAAATAAAAGACAAAAACAATACTTGTTCACTGGTAACGATAAAAAAAACCCTTTTTGCCACATCAGCTATGTAAGTGCACCTGTGCACTGTCTTCCGTATGCAAATCTAGCACATGAAGTTATACTTGAATTACAATAAAGGTTTTTCCACAACCATAATTTCAGATACCACTGAGATTATTCTTGGGAGCTGTCCATGTAGGCAGAATTGCCTTTTAATGACCTATGAAAGAATTCCCTGGCAAAGGTCCATCTAGAAACCCTATCACTAAAAAGCAGGATGGCAGGCATCAGTGTTTTTTACAAGCTAATTGCAGGCTCTTGGTTGTTTGAAGACACAGCACTGAGCTTTAATTGTACAAGCTGAGCAGGCTATCCATCTCTCGATAAAAATGCCGTTTGATTACCTCGCCATTTCCGACGGAAGATTGCAGCTATAGAATTACTTGCTCTTGCTTATGAAGACACACTGTCCAGGTCCATTTGGAGAGCACAATTAGGGAATGAATACCTCAAAAAGACCCAATGTGTATCTTTTACAATGTAAAATGTAAGTGCAGCAGGGACTTCTTTGAATAATTGATCATACATACACAATGTTATTATCTAGTTTCATTAAGGTCAATTTTACTGAGGTCCATTATATTCAAGACAGATATATTCAGCTGGTCAAGTGGTGTATTATTTGCCCATGCAGTTTGGCTGAAAAAATAATCTGTGTATATGTTTGTGTACCTGTCACAATGACAAAGAGAGAGCACCACTTCAGAAATGTAGACGTAGATGAAATCTAGTTGTCATTAATTCCATTGCCTTCTACAGCCAGCACTGTTCAATTTTTAGCCTTAAAAACTTGGCAGACCGGTACTATTACAACTAGATTTGATTTGGGGAGTGTCTGTATAGTTCCATATCTTATCATTTTCTTTTATTAGTATAAAAGATGAACCACTAGCCTCATTAAAGGAACAAATATGTTGGCTTTTGCACTATGTGAAAGACTGCCAACTAGAGCTTGGAAGCTGAGAAAAGTATTTGAATAAAATGAATTTATTTTGTATATTTGCATTATACATGTCACATTAAATAAAATTTGTACTTGTTGCATTGTATTATTGTTTAATAAATATGCATATTTCCCTATGTGTTTTTCTTTGTTTTGAAGTTGCTAGGGTTAATATTTGGCTTTAAAACATAGAAATCAAAGTTACAGGTTATGATTTTGGGATTTTAAAAGATCAGAACCCTAAATATACATCTCAAACATAAAGATTTAATGTAAATTAAGCGACAGATGAAGCAGATACTGAAGGGTAGATGCTTTCAGAGTCCCAAACAAACAAAAAAGTTGTTGTTTATGTTCTCCTGAAATAGCTAGATGTGAAGTAGAGTTAAGTGGAGTTAAAATGGAAGATATTAATCCTTAATGAGGTAAGTGCATCTAAAGCTTTTATGTTGTACTGAAATAGCTAAATTCCTATTAAGCAGCTAACTTTGGCTGCCAGTAAGCTAACGTTAGAGTAGCCTAACTAGCTAGAACATTACCTGGCTAGTTTACTGGGTATATACTAAACACTGAGCTTTTAACATCACTGTAGAAAACTAGCGATTTGAAATTTTTTTCTTGTTTGTCCACTCTGAAAGTGACTTATTTTCCTGGGAATCTCAGATGCTTCAGCTTTGGCTTGATTTACATAAATGCATGAAATGAATACAAATCTTCAAATAAGTTTAAATAGTTATAGTCAATAACTGACTCTAGAAATATCTTGATATAGGCTTGTGTCAGGTCAAAGTTCATTTACTGATCTCACAGGCTTGCTTTTTTTTTTTTTTACTGCAAACATCTATTGACTGTTCTGGTACATAGAGACATGACGCATTAACAACTATGAACAGACCTAAAAGCTCTTAGAAAATTAAACTGTGTCGTACTACCTAGTAGAGAAGAGCATTACAAAAAAGCCCTTTCATTATTGGTGTGTTCAATTTCAGGCCAAAAGCAATACTTCTAAGAGTCATGTAGCGCTCTGATTCAGCAGGCTGCGTACTAACAAGATAAATGTGTCAACATCAAAGAAAAAGATGTGCCTGTCTACGGTAATTCAGTCGCGTACGGCAGCTTTACAGTACACTAAAGCAGAGTGGACAGTGATGTGCTCTTTCTCTGCCACGACGTCCACCATAATATTCACAGATTATCGAGTGCATAATTAGTTTGTTAAATAGAAGGTAATAGACAATGCACTCATCAGTGGCACCAGTGACAGACATCCCAGCATTCTATAGTTGAATCTTTAATGAATGGAGCACTTTACTGATGATCAGCCATCGATATGAACCTCACAGCCTCTGTCTCTGTTGATCTGTACAGGGAAAGTAAACTACTTTATGTTGTAACAATATTCACAGATGAAATGTAACTAATTGCTGAATTAGGACTCTTCTAATAAAATTATCTACTGTATAGTGATGAGAGCTGCTGTTCTTGGCTGATCACCAGTACACATCTAGTTGAGCGTTAGCTTCAGATCTGGCTCTTAGTTGTGACTACTGCTATGCAGAAATTGTCTCCGTTCCCCCTTTTAAAGCAGCCTAACTAGGTGTCACTGAGTGTGTTGAGTAGATTATATCTATATGGAAAGGTCTTGTGATATTTCGAAAAATGTACTACTTAGAAGCTTACAGTAACTTGAACTCATTCTATCCGATTAAGCCATTCTTCTACTACAGCACTGTTGAATGCTCAATTCTCATTGTTCAGAAGGTGTTGATTAATTTTCTATAACAGCAGCTCCAACAGTACTTCTTGCTGCAAGGTTTATATTAATGCTCTCGTTCTAATACATTATGGTTTCTATAGTAACGACTTAAACGAAGACTTGTATGGTGGACTCTTCACATAAACTGATTAAAGAAGATGTGTGCAAATGTTGATATGGGGAAGTTTTGTGGGAGGAGATTTATTTTTTTTTAGCATTTCATGGAAGGATTCTCCAGTGAGTCAGTCAGAGGTGAAGCTTTTCCTTTAAGTTTTCCGATTTGGAAAAATCTTCATCACTTTGTGGTTTATGGTTTCTTGGTAAGAGGACAAGCAACTTTTTTGTCTTATTAACCTTAAGAGAAAAAAAGAGAGACTGGTGACAGAACATTGGTTTATGGTATGGTTTAACGTAAGTAAGAACAAGAACTTGTTTCATTAAATGTAGTTATAATTGGATAACAAGTGTGGCATTAATAATAAATGTGTTGTTGTTTAATTAATAAAAAAAAATTAATTGTTGGTAAATTGCTATGGTATGAGATGTTTCATTCCTTTCAGGACATACTGTTATAGGAAAATAATCAATTTTGTAGTGGCTACAGAAACTCTGCTTAAAGTCAGGACTGTTGTTGATAATTTTCCTATAACATGGAACATTATATTCCCTATTTTCATATTTCTGTAAGGGATAATAATAATGGTTATGCCATATTGGGGTCCTGTGCATGATTGTCATTCTCACATATTTATAGTATTTTATGTTTTTGCAAGTATTTGATGCTAAGACATTTATTTAATACATTCTCTAGAATGATTATTACACAAATAGAATTATGTCTGAGATTCATCTGTAGACTTCTATATCCCAAGTAGTAGCAGCCATATTACATACAACACCTTCTATGTGGACTTAATTTATATGTGTTCTTAATGGATTTTTGACAGTGGCTAGTTTGGAAACATTACAAAAGAGGCACATCTGCTTGTCATGCTATCATGTTAGCCCATGCTCAAGCCGTACTGTAGACAGACATTTGGTCATTAATTAATTTTCTACCCACTTCTCTCTCTGTTTGTGTTTTTATTCCTAATTCCAGTTGTCTCTTTCTTTTCGTCCCCACTTTCTGTTGACAAACATGAGAGACTTAGCAAGGCAACCTTGCCTTTCCTGCAAGTCCCTTCTCTCTGACATACTCTAATGCAGTTAGTGTAATGTCTTCTCAGTGGCTGTTATTAAACTGATTTGGAACTTTTATTTATTTATTAATTCTTTTGCAGTGGCCACCACTCAGCCTTGCCAAATGCAGACACACATAAGAAAAAAAAAAGAAAAAAGAGTACAGGCTTTGAGTCACCATGGTGGCTGCAGACAATCTAATTGGTATTGACATCAGTGTCTCGAAGGGAATTTGACATATAAGGGCAAATCATTCTATTTAGTCGCCTGAATACTCGCAGAGGCGGGCCGGCACAATTCAACAGCGTGCCATTCAGCTGCCGGTGCGCTTCAGCCCAAGCAATCGATCCTAATCTGATTCTCGGACGAGGAAGAGAAAAATGAAAATAAAATCAAAAGCACTGTTAGAGCAATATTAACAAGGGAGTACAATCTGGAGGCACCCACACTAATGCACTCCCGCTGCAGTATTGTTAATGCACGGCCCTTCTGTAAAGGTGCCTGTGCCTCAAAGAAATCTGCTGCCCCAGCTAAAACTGCAAGTGGCTGCCAAAGGGAGCTCATTCTCTGAGAGCCCTGGCATGGCCCAAGCTTGCGCTACCTTGGATGCTCTGATTTCATTATCCTCACTCCCTGGAGAACACAGTTCTCTTTTTTTTTTGTTATTGTGGCCCATTGAGGCTGGGAAAGAATGAAGCAGTCCATCAGAGCACAGAGTGCTTCAATATGAGATCTATGATCAGAAAAAAAAGGAGTGGTCACTGAATACACTCTGTTTTTCTGTATGGCAGGTTTTATTTTTGATGCTGGCATGAAGGAACAAGAAACATGGATTCTTGTTGAAATTGCTGGAAGATTATGAAACAAGCTTAAGAAAAGCAAACAGAAAAGTGTATCAGACCACTTTTCAAGATTTAACTAATCACTCTCAGTACTAATATTACATGTATATTATTACACTAATAATATTACAATATAATAATATTGTCTAAAATACACAGTAATTACAATGGGACCATGACATAGATATTCAAATATTCAAGAAGTCTGTGACTTCAGTCCCTTATTTACAACAAAATTTACAGATTACAACAAAAAGTAGTGCTTTGTAGTGTTCCCCTTAAGATCTCAATTGGTCAGCCTATATCAGATAGACCTCTCTGGCCAAGCAGACTTGGGTAATGTTCAAAGTGTCAACGATAGGGTTTGATTTACACGGGTTGGACTGTAGAGCTTGTGTCTCCTGGTCTGGGGGGATAAACAGGTTGGCCGGTCTCCGAGGCCTTTTGAGTTGATCAGTCGCACAGATAGACGTCTATAAACATCTGTCTCATGGCCTGTGGCTTTTTTTCTGCTTGGTTACTGATGTTATCATTGCGACCAGGATAAAGATGTGGAGACATTCCTCCTACTGGCTATTGACAGGAATGAAGGCCTGCTTCTTGCTTTCAGGATATATTAGGCTAATTAGGTCTCTGGTCAGTACAAGCAGAGAGTGGTGCAGATTTCCAGGTAGATAATCGCTCTACTATAAAATTCAGGAACACATTGCACACTGGCGTTTCTATCATCATATATATAGTTGTGACGAACACATGAAATATACGCAAAATATACACAGCATGTGTTTTTATAACTAGCCATGATTAATATGTAAGGAATAAAACACAACAGGGGGTTCTGTTATAGGAAAATAATCAACGACAAGTTGATTACCGCTCTGGAATTGATTATTTTCCAATAACAGCAGTGTTTTTAGTCCTCTTATACCATTTGCAAACAAATAAAAACATTTAATTTATTACTAACTAACAGATCATACTTTTTATCCATTTATAGTTACATTTATTGTTGTGGAATGTCTGTGAGAAAAGTTAGTTCATGTTAACACTTGTCTTAACGTTCCCTCACCAGCCTCTCTTTTAGGTAATAATAAGGTAAAAAAAAAAAAAAAAGTGCTGACACTGGAGACTACTTCCATTTTTAAAATATGCTTATTATTATTATTATTAATAATCCAGTTTTAAAATATTATTATTATTATTATTATTAGCCTTAGATTGTGTAGAACATCCATACAAGTATAGAAACAATAATATATTGTATTAGAAAAGGTTCCTTAATTAAAGTCAGAACTATTATTACAGAAAATTAATCGACACCTTCTGACCAATCAGATTCAAGGATCTGATGAAGCAGGCAGAATAGCAGACACAGTAACAGTGTACATTCAGAATTGCATATTACTGTACTAAATAACACATGGTTGTGGACTTTGTCCAGTGGAACTGCCAATGCTTTTTCAACGATATTGGGCACAGATAGCATACTGTTTTGACATCCTATTTAGTAAGTTAGTATGTGTTTTGGACAGAAAGACTGCAATATGTCATCTTTTATTATTTTTTTTTTTTTAAAAATCACCTTTTATTTCATCTTCCTTCTCAATACCCCAACCCTAAAATAAGTATGAATAGAAATGTTCTTTGTTTTGATATATTATATTATATTATATTATATTATATTATATTATATTATATTATATTATATTATATTATATTATATTATATTATTAAATCTATTATATTTTCTCAGCAGTTCGATACAGAGTGGTTCAGTGTTTCAGTGTGGAGTGTGGTGCTTCAGTGCATTTTCTTCCCGTGTCCTCATGGGTTTCATCTGGGTTCTCTGGTTTCCTCCCAACTCCCAAAAACTTGCAGGTAAGTGGAATGGGGAGTCTAAATTGCCCTCTAAAATGGATGTAAATGTGTGTGCAAGGTGCTCACAGATTGTTATTCCATCCAGGGTGTATTCCCACCTCATGCCCAGCATTCCCAGCTGTGGAGAGGCTCCAGATCTGCTGTCAGTCTGACCAGGATAAACCTGCTACTGAAGATGAATAAATAAATGTTTCTTGTCTGTGTTTTCCAGTCATAAGTGCAAAATGAAAAAATTGTTGAAAAATCCATGGAGAGAACCCCAGCTTAATATGTTGACATAGCTCTACATCTACACAGGCCTTTTAACGGAGTCGTAGAGGTGTATGTGATCCAGGAACTGAGTGAGCAGCCATTAATCTGATACTGTATCTCAATCAGGGCAGCCAAGCCTATCATGTAAGTCTCTCACCCTCATCACTGCCGCAGTAGCACATAGCTCAGCTCCGTGTCGTGCCCACATTCATAAGAGGGCATCATCACCTCTGCACTCAGCTATGCCAGCAATTGTTCGGCCCAGGATTAGTTTGGTGGATAATGTTACGGCTCATTTTATTCCTGCAGAGTCGCTTGGTGTGGAGTGTGGCAAGCTACGGAGAGGGGATGATTTACAATGCGTTGACTGAACGCAGCAGGTTTACCCAGAGTTTCCAGGGAGAGACCCCCAGCTTGGGGCCTGACCTAAACACACACATAGCATTCAGGCAGGTTTCATTTAGAGGGGGGAACGGAAGAAGAATGTGAATATATTAAATTACACCTTGTTGGTTGATGTCATTTAGGTCCATGGTTCTTCCAGGGGTCTGTGAAGAATAGCCTTGTGGTCCATGTTCTTTTTCTTTTTTTTATTACACAGTGGTGGAAATCATAAACAACTATTATGAAAGTTAATGTATTTATTATTGAGGTGTTATAGTTATCAGACTATTTGATTAGTCACTCATATTGAATGGGTTTAATCCAAACGTCAACAATTCAAAAACAGCTACACTTATATATAAATGTCAAATCGAATCTATTAATTTAAAAAATAAGTGTTCTGTGGGTGGGACATTCAGGAATAAAGATCTCTGTCTCCAATAAATAGGCAAAATATTATTGTACATATTTAAATACCAAGCCTAATAATTGAATAGTTGGATAAAATTAATCGGTATTGAGGGGGTCTGTAGATTTATTTTACAGTTAAATGGTCCCTAGTGGAAATAAGTTTGAGAACCCCTGATTTAGTAGGTATTAAATAACGATTATGAGAGGAATTTATATTTTTTTATAATTAATGTAATATTATGTACCTAATCATGTATTCATGTCATGTTACATTCATTAAAGAGACATTTTGTTACTGTATGATCTTCTGTATCGACACTGACCTGCCTCACAGAAACATTTCTAACAGTTGACCAAGACAAATATTTGACTTTCTCTAAAATGGTAAAACAACAACAACAACATACATTTTTAAAACCATTTTAGAGACAATAAAAACACTTGTCTGTGTCAACTGTTAGAAAAGTTTCTGTGTATAATAATCATCATCATCATCGTCATCTTTTTGTTTAGTGTTATTTATTTTTTAAATTTATTTTTTAAACCAACTCACTATTTGCGCACTATTTGCACTTTATGTGGTTTGCGTTACCTCCAGCTCTTCACGAAGCTCTTCTCCAGCTCTTCTGCAAAGCAAAAGAAAGTAATTTAGCATAGCTTTACTCAGGTTACATGCAAAAATGAATAATTATTATGAATAATGTAAACTGGCTTAACTGATGTTTGTTTTCTGTTTTTTTTGTCAGACGCCACGGTTAAAACCATTTCTCTAAGAAATAGCAACACTAATCACAAATCATCCAACCTTTGAAAACAAACTTAATCCCATGTAATCTAATCCGTGGTCATTATCGCACTGCCAAAAATGTCTCCATAATGATTTTCTTTCTGTAATACGATGTCTTAAAGAAGAATCAAATATACTTCATAGCAATTTTCTCGCAGGATGTATGCAGCAGCTGTCTTTGGCCTACTTAGCCATCTGGATGGTTAGTCCATGGAGATGATAATGCACTTTATGATGAGGGGAGGATGAAACCTTTGACCTTCATAGCCCTTTGACCTCTCTGAGCAATATTCCATGGGTTTCCTATAACTAACATATGCTTACTAGTCCGATATGTTAAGAGAAATTTATAACCGCGAGTCTGCCGATAAGTCCTTTTACCAATATCCTCATTTTAGCACTCTTGGGGTGAGAATGAAAATGAAAGTCCTAGTTTTCCACAGCTCTCAAAGCGGCATTAATTATTAGCACTAATGCTTTAATATATCACATGCACGAGATGCATTCCAATACCCAAACTCTAATGCTTCTGCAACTGACCTGTAGCTCTTAAAATTGGTAGTTTATATGTTCTACACTTCCAGTTCCAGTTGCATCAGGATTGTGAAAGAAGGACCCAAATTTCTGTTCCCGTGGGAGATGCTGTGATGCTCGGAGCAAAAGGTCCTTATAAATTTGCCTCTGTGTTCTGTCATCTCTATGTGTTTCCTCCTTATCCCATGTATTCTGCACACTGACATTTATAGAGCATTTCCCAAGGGCATTTCTCTGCTCTCTGCCAGGACATTGCCTTATGGGTGGTGGGTGATGAATAGCACCAGATCCTACTTCCTTGGCTCCTTTCAATAGATGCCTATGGGCAATGACAGATCATTTTCTTGGGCTGAGATTTAATTAGATACTCCAGTGCAGGGCACAGTTGACCCTGGAGGTTGTTCTGTACTAATCACAGTAAGAATCTTAAGTGTGTTCAAGGATGAACATGAAAATCGGGCCTTGGTCTTTTGGGACAAAAAAAGTAACTTTTTTTTCCATACTAAGCTGTATGTATATAAGGGATATAACCAAATACAAATACATTTATATTATTTTACAAATAGGAATAGAAGTAAGTGTGTGGTCAGAGTGAGTGGTCAGATATGAAGCTTGCAAGACAATTCTCATTCATTAACATAAGCATGTAGTGCTGTGCAATGCATTTACACCATTCGTTCAATCATCCTTAGGAAAGCGATGGATTAAATTAGGCTACCAATTTGTTTATATTTTGGGGAATAGAACCAACAAAATTCATTAGAACATATTGTGGGTAGGTACAAACAAAAGTAATAACTGCACAAGCAACTTAAAAAACTGGTCGCTTTATTGCCAGGAGATCACAAGTTTGAAAATCCAATGATACCACATCCATGGCATCAGAAGCCATCCATGGCCAGGAGTACAAGAGAGCAAAATTGGCTGCTGACATACTCTCTCTCCTGTTAGTCAGCACGACACTAGCCAGTCATGCATATCTGTGAGCTCATGTATGCAGAAGAGGGCAGATAGAGTTTTCCTCGAAGTGTGATATGTTACTGTGTGACACAACACAAGCAACAGTTTGAAAAGATGTGCTTGGCTGGCTTCATGTGTCTTGGAGGAAACCCGTGTTAGCCTTCCCCCTCCTCGGTTGGTAGCTGTCATATGATAGGGGAGAGCTGGCTAGCAGGTGGGAATTTGTAGGTGACCAAACTGGGAAGAAAAATGTAGAAAGAAAAAGCTGACAACAATTATGAACTGAAGCGAAGTAGCTGAGATTGAGGAACTGCTAGAATTCACACACCATGCTGACAGTGCTGGCATTTCTACTTCTGGAATGTTTTTCAGTGGTTTCCAGTGTGTCTGGGGGCATAGTGATAGTCATGTTTAATGTTGTTCTTCTTCTTTCGGCTGATCCTGTTAGGGGTCGCCAAAGTGGATCATTGTTCTGCATATTTGATTTGGCACAGTTTTTACACTGGATGCCCTTCCTAACGCAACCCTCCCAATTTTATCTGGGCTTGGGACTGGCCCTAGGAATGCGCTGTCTTGTGCTGGGGTTGGTTCCCTGGCTGGGAATTGAACCTGGGCCACGGCTGTGAGACTGCCGTGGCCTAAACACTACTGCTCCAGCTACAGTGATAGTCATGTTTAATAATAATTAAAAAAAAAAACTTCCAGTTTAGGCCACACTCACTTCAGCTTTGGACCATTAAACAGATATAGTTACAGATAGTGTCACTGCATTACACCAGTGTTATGATGCAATGAAATAAAAAAAAATTGGTTTAGGAACCAGTTTATGGTAGTCTCTGGGGGTAGAGAATTCTTAAATATCTATTAATGACCTTGATCATTTATTTGTAAAGCAAACACAGAGGTCAATGAATATGTCTCCTCGAGTCATGTCCTCTGATCAGCCTCAGTCATACAGCATTAGTATGAGACACTCCCCATTTCATCTGCCATTGCAGTATCCATTGACCTAATGACCTTGTGAGCCTGACCTTCAACCTCTGATGTTGACCTCTTCCCCCAGCCTCTTATTTTTTGGTCTAGTGTCGCCATTGACTACCTGCCAGGCACCTGCTCTGAGAAATGAAACAGTAGGGAATGCGTCTCCAGGGACCTCTTCAGTCCCTCAGACAACAGGCAAGCTCAGTCCCGGCTTCTGAATGGACCTTGAGTGGACCTGGTAAACCAATCTCCCTAATTATCTATTGAAAGAACATTCTTTTTCCTTTCTGAGTCATTACTCCTATTTCAATTGCTGAAAAGTAACATGGAGGAACAAAACAAGAAGGGATGGAAAAAACAACAGTTCACAGATTCCTGATTTCCACCCAGGTTAATTGCTGGGGAGGTAGATAGGGGAAAAGCAATGATAATTATAAAGGTTAAGGAAATAAAAGTTAAGGGGAAGTTCTGAGGAAATACTGTTAAAAAAATAAGCTTTTAGATGAGACTTGTTCCTACAAGGGGAGTGTGAAAACTTTTCAAATTGCTTGGGTTAAACTCTGATGTATTTTCTGGCATGCATATCCACCATAAGATTAGATATTTAAGACTTAAATATGGTGTGCAAAACACATTAACGAACCAAACCCACCACAGCGATGTCAGAAACATGACAGAAAATCCGACAAAAATCATCAACATTAACTCAACACGGAAAGGGTAGGGTCTTATTGAACATCACCCATTCATTGATGAAGACTATCATATGACATATGACTATCACATGGGAAAAGAATTGCATTGTTTCAGTCTGGTATCTAGTTAGCCTAGTATAATGATTTAACGCAAAGTTACTTATTTTTTTTATAGTGAGAAGTCATTCTTAATCAATTCCTTTAGACATCTTTTCAGCTTTCACATTACTCATATTAATGCTGTCAGAAGTTCAGATCTAAAATGACGTCATGTGATACCCTCAATAAAAAAAGCATTAAGGCTCATATTTCAGGTTACTGTAAACATTCTCCAGCTCGCTGTTTGATTGAACTGTGCTGTAGCCAATCAGCAACGAGCTTGTGGCATTGAATAAAGACCTCCCCTTTTCTGTTGTTGTGTTTTTGGTTTTGTGGTCTTTTGCACTTACTGGCCACCGTACAACTGAGAACACCAGGGGCATGTATTTTATTTAAATCATTCTATAATACATCAGCATATTGGAGAACGTTTTGTTGTAAGTTAAGATCAGGTTTTTGGTTGTGACAAGACTTCTGTACTGTTTTCATAAAAGGTTTCGAGCACCAGCCAGTGGAAAAGAGGTGATAGGAGCTTCTTTGATTTAAAAATAGACCAAGAAAAATGCAGCTGTCTCTTTTGAAACAGTGGTCTGATCTAATACTTCAATAGAAATAGGTAGGAATCAGTGTATATTGGTTCATGTTCTATCTGATTTATTTCTTTGAAGCATCAGACATCTGCAGATATCCCTTGACGTGATGTCGAAGGCTCAAGAATCTCCAAAGAACAGTAACCAGATCCCTGGAAAACGATCCATCAAGCATATTTTATCACTCAGACTTGTGTATCACTGCATGTGGTGTTCAACATGTAACCACTCCAAGAATTTACAGAGATTCCTCAAATGTCTTCACAAGATGATGACTTTGAACTCAACAGCTCTAACAGCTCATATCCTCCCTGGTCTCTTCTTGCCAACTACAAAGCCGCTTTAAATCTTCCACCACTGCAGCTTTTGAGGACTGTTTTGCCATAACCTGTTCCTACCTACAAAAACGGGCATATCCTATCATCGGCCATTGATTGAAGCATTTCACTCAGCATTTCAACTCCGAGTGTTTTCTTTTTCCTGCAGCCTGAAAGTGATATTGATATTAGCATTTCCTTTCGACCTCTTGAATTTGTATTTTACTACTGTATCTACTATCTAACTCTATAACAAACTCATTCATTATGCATGCATTCTATTGACATAGTAAAATTGATCATATCATAAATTCTTTGTTTATGTGTAAACGAGAATTTTTCTCATGACTCAGTCCAACCATGTGACCACAACTGATCCTTAAGGGGAAAACATACAGAATATCACACATTGCCAGAACATGACCCTACTTAGTACCTTCTTTAGCAGTAAACGGTAAAAAAAAAACAACTGTCTGGTTGTTCTTCACAAGCTGTGAGTTTTGTCACCGCCCCAGTGTGAAAGCTGTCACTACTAATAAGCTGCAAACAATCTGGCTCTGGCCTGCTGGACACAGCCTGTCCTTGGAGTGCTCATTTGAAAGTCTATGTCTGAATGCGACATCATCGTCGACACCAGTCTTCACAGGCAGGCTGCAGAGACATGGTACAATCTCCAGAATGCCTTGGGTCAAGGCAAAGGCAGGTTAATGCTCTGGCCTTCCAATCCCTAACAGGCCTGACCTCTACTTTCACTCTCCAATAAGCTCACAGTGTCATGTAATTTGTCATAAATTGCAGGCTGACACTCGGATAAAGAGAGGAAGGTGTGGGCTACTGAATTACAGCTTTTAGCTCCTGAGAGCCATATATTAAAATTGGGACCAGCGTTCAAGTTACAACCACTTTGCTACCACTTTGTATATCATTATCATTTTTCCACTATCGTAGACTTGAATATTTTAGTTCTAACCTACTGATTTAATCAATTAGTAGTAGTTGTAGCGGTAGTAGAGGTGGCATGATACCACTTTTTCCTTTTCTATCACTATTTTAATTGTAGTGCTTCAGTTAAAAAAAAACATTGTAAGCCTTAACAATTTTAAAAGAAAAAATATCCAACAGCTGAAACCTTGAGTATCAGCCGAAGGATACTCATCTGATATTTTTTTCCCTTTAAAACTGTTAAGCCTTACAATGATTTTTTTTTTAACTGAAGCACTTCACTTAGAAATACAGGAAAATACTGCTACTGTAGTAATTATTCCCTTGAGTAAAAGTAGTCAACAAGAAAATTACTAAAGGAAGAGTAAATAAGTAATTTCCTATATAATTGCTTGAGTAATTACTTTACAAAGTACTTTTTTTTACATAAATATATACAACTGACAACCCATTTGAAAATGCTCTATATCTGAGAAATGCATTTTTAAATAAGTATATGTTTACTAACCATGTGCACCATGCTGTAGTGAACACCACAACAATATACAAAGAAAAGTAATGTTATCTAGCTAGCTAACTAATCACCCCCATATGTGCATTTTGAACAATTAGAGTTTGCTGTTATAATAACCTCCACTCTTCTAGGAAGGCTTTCTACTAGATTTTGGAGCTTGGCTGGGGGATTTTTCTTTTCAGACACGAGAGCATACGTGAGACCATGTACTTGCCGAGGAGGCCTGGGGTGCAGTCGGTGTTCCAGTTCATTCCAAAGGTGTTCAGTGCGTTTGAAGTCAAGACTCGGGCCACTCGAGTTCTTCCACTCCAACCTCGGCAAACCATGTCTTCATGGACCTCTCTTTGTGCACAGGGGCATTGTCATGCTGGAACGTATTTGATTCCCCTTAGTTCCAGTGAAGTGATATTGTAATGCTACAGCATACAAAGACATTCTAGACAATTGTGTGCTTCCGACATTGTGGCAACAGTTTGGGGAAGAACCACAAATGGGTGTGATGGTCAGGTGTCTACAAACATTTGGCCTTATAGTGTAGCCATCTAGCAAAGATACCCCTTAGACATTAACTTGAGGGATACCTATAGGCTGTAGCAGCAGATACTAGATATATTTAACATAACAGACAATTGCAACAGAACAACAAAGTGACATCTTAATACAGAGCTTTCATGTTCTTACCTATACATGCTTCCACTGGATGTTGAGCTGTGAAATAGCCGATAAATTGGGCCTGGGATACTCATCTGTCTTCATTGTCTCAGACCTTGCTGCTGCTGACTAAGCATTTATACATTGGATATTAGATAACTGGCATCTTTAAGTAGTAGTAGTAATAATCTAAATATGCATGTTTATTCATAGACTGGAAAGGTTTCATTATCAATAGATCATGTGTGCTTTCCAAAAATAAAGAAATTATAAGAAAATAGGAACTAGTAAAACTAAAGTTATTTATTTATTTATTTATTTATTTATTTATTTATTACATATTCATGTGTGACATACAGTAAATGAAGCTCTGGTTTATCAAGCAGATAGGCAGGTAAGACACAGGCCTTATAATTTGAATGATGACACTCGCTGGTCTGTAATCTCCTCACATCTGTTTCTAATTGCAAACATGAACAAAAAAAAAAAACCCAGAGCTCCAGTCCCCGTGGAGTTCTCTGGAAACTTGAGGAGACATATTCAAACAGCTTCTCGTGTTACAGATGTCCAGTTTTCCAGTCAACGTAGCCAACTGAGATACATTGATGACCCCACTGTTGTCGGCTTCAAGCTTCTGCTTTCTATAACTTATATTCACAATATTCATGCTTTCTGGAGTATGTCTTTGATCCTGAGGCCCCACAGGTGACTTCATAACTTTAGAATATGCTGTTATTATTATTAGGGATGATCATAAAAATTGCCCAGAAATACACATTTCTCAATAAGAACAGACAGCATTATATGAGTCACATGAGTTTCAATCCTTGTTTCTTGTCTTTTTACAAACTCTAAACTGCATGTCTTTAACTTTTTACAGTGAGAAGCTATCTCAAAGGCAGCATGTTTCTGGAATGTTTGCTAAATCTCTACAAGCTCACTCCACAGTAAGAAATGATCAAAATCATCTTAACCACTTGAAACCGAATATACTGTATAATGTTGTAGGTCTTGTTCTCACCATTTCTGTTTATTCGCACTATGGAAATAACTATGGCAATTATTTTTAAACCAATGTCTTCATATAGAAAGAAGTTTGGGAAATTAGTAATATGAGGATCTTATGAGGATATATAACGTACCTGGGAGAAAATACATCATCATATGTGGACAGCGGGAGTGTTCTTTGTGAAGCCTATGCAACTAATATAAAATGATGCAAATAAGACTCACATTTAAATTAAAATTAAAACTACAAAAACAAGTAAAAAAAAAAAACAAACAAAAAATTATTTAT
Organism: Pangasianodon hypophthalmus; assembly: GCF_027358585.1. Lineage (NCBI taxonomy): Eukaryota > Metazoa > Chordata > Actinopteri > Siluriformes > Pangasiidae > Pangasianodon > Pangasianodon hypophthalmus. The sequence continues at coordinate 5,536,720 of NC_069736.1, read as the reverse complement.
CCAATGCATATATAAGATTTGCATATATAAGATTATACACATTAGACTTGCATTAAATCAGATTAGACCGCTATTAATATTGAATTTGAAACAACAACAACAAGATTTTACAGATAATCTTAAAATTAATTTTTCATATAATATTATAATATATAATGCAATAATATAATATACAAATGATGCAAATTGGAGTGTTATTAAATCAAACTAGACCAGTATTAAAATTAAATTTGAAACCACAATACAAAAAAACTGTATAAAATAGCTGCATAGGTTAAATGATTATATTAAAATTTTAAATATTAATTATGTAGTTTATGCAATTATATAAATTTATACAAATTAGACTGATATAAAAATTCATTTTGAAGCTAATAAAAAAATAAATAAAAATCAATCAATTACAAAAAAACTGTTTAATCTATGAGGAAAACAGGCTGAAATTTAAAGCTACACTAGGACCAGGAGAAAAAAATGACATTCATACTGGTAAGGCATGGATAATTAGTGCTTATCCATCATGTAATGGTATTTATTTTGGAATAATTTAGATCGTGTTCGGAAGAACAACATTGTCCTAAGTAGCTTGGAGGAAAAGAGGGGACCTGAGGTTGGAGCATGCAATTTGTTTTAACTGGCTGGGGAAATAAGCGTGGTGAGCCATCACCCCAGGCAGCTGTAAATCCGGGCCTCTGCTCCAACACACCGTCAGTAACCTCAGCCTTAACATTTCCCCTTGCTTATTCCTCCCAGGGGTGCCTTCAAATGGGGGAAATGGAGCTTTTGCTTTTTTTTATTTGACATCCTCATCACAAGATCCCAAAGTCTTTTGCCACAACACACTTTGGGTGGAAGTGTTAGCATGCATAAATGCATAAATGAATAAATATTATTATTATTATCATTATCATTATTATTATTATTATTATTATTATTATCCAATAATCATCCACAAACAATGGTTCTAGGAAGCAATGTAATAAGAGCCTTCCTGAGACTCCTTGATGATGTATCTTTAGTGATGCTTTGGCCTTGGTGAACCATGCTGCTGTGTCGAGTGTGTGTGAGAAATGCACTCTGTGGGTCAGTAGCTTTGTGTACAGGACATGCATTATGCTGTTTGGATTTCTGGATTTGACATGAATGGATTTCTAGACTTTCTGTTGACCATGCACTGTGCATAAAAAAGGGTAAATGTAAACAAGCGGCGTAGCTAGAGTGGGGATTTTCTGTTCAAACCTAAAATTTTATGGCATTTCCAAACAGGCAGTTCATGTAACACATATACTGATATGTGTCAAATAACAGGTTTGATGAGAAACAGGATTAATCAGAATCATGAACTTTTCCCGTTTCTGTCTGAAAGCTTCTATACAGCTAGCTACATTCTGAGCTCACGATTATCAAGCTGACAGCCAATGAAGTACTGGAGGTGTACAGCAAGAAGAGAAAAAAGCATTTTGTAAGATTAAATGTCATTTCCCCCATTACTAGCATCTTATTACAATCATTTTACATGGAACTGCCATTAAGGTATTTTTGAAACATTATGAATATGGCGAGATTGGTTGATGGTAGATCATGCCTTAAATGATTAAAAAAATATTTCTGCCATCACTGTTCCTACTATTATTAGGCATCTATTCAATTTATTTGCCACACTTATCAATATAATTGCACAGACCGCATCATGCAGTGCATCTCCCTGAGTATCTGAAAAGAAGAGTAATAGAGAAGTGATCATTGGCAAGTCTTGGAGCAGAGATCTCTATACACTTCCAAAAAGCAGTAGATCCATGTGCATGGTAGGCATCTTCAATATTAAAAAACACATCCCAAAATGGAACAGCATGAGTGGAAAAAAGTAAAGGTATGAGAAAAGACAGAAGGAGGCGGATGTCTGTGAAGAAGAGAAATGTTTTTTTTCCCTCAGAGCACTTCCAGTTCAACCCACCTCTTAGCCTGTCCACATGAACTCCCTGCTAACTCTTCCTTCCCTTCAGAGGCTGGACATAAAAGCTCCACTCGCTCATGTAGGGTATTTGCTGAGAGGTCTTGGTTACAGCTATATTACAAAGAGCCACAGGGGTTAGTTGGTTGTGGGTCACCTCACAGGTTTACTCTGGGGGCAAGGGTGTTAATGCTACACACCTTTAAACAGCTACAAGATGTCTTCACTTACCTCAAAACAGGCACTGGTAAAAGCTGGAACCAATCTCTGTAACACTGTGTGTGTGTGTGTGTGTGTGTTATAGCCCTTCAGTGTCTCTGCTAGAAGCTCTCATTGCCAATATTTTTGGTGAATCTCTTATGCTGTAAAATCAGGAGGAAATTGTGGCAAGAATGTACACCTATTTAATGGTTGGTTTCCATTTACACACTGGGCAATAAAACTGGGAAAAATGATATATTTGAATTATATTTGAAATATATTTAAAAACAGTGCACCACATATTGAAAATTATATTTTCAGATATAAAATATCACCCCTTTAAAACTGGTATGTGGTCTTAATATTGGTTCATTGTGTATTTGGCATTTGATGTGCTGATTTAGGCATTGACGCCAACATGCAATATTGTCCTGTTGAGTTAAAAACTAAAATTAATCCACAGAACGTTTATTGCAATGGGATTTAGCTGCCATTTCAGGCAGAAAAGTGAATTCAGTGATTTGTCTTTAGCAAAGGGAAGTAATGAAAACAAATGGCCAGTTTAATTCCCAGTGGAACTTAATGAGGAACTTAGTCATCATGCTAATTTTATTTTTCTCTGGCAGAACGGCTCCATTTCCTTCAGGTGTTTTTACAAACTCTGGGCTCCCAGTACATTTGCGGTATGATGAATGTAGCCAGTTGGCAGATGTTGGACCTCCTGTAACACAAGCTCAAAGTCTCACCCTATCAGTTGAGCTGTCTCACAGTCCAGTAGTCTGAGATCAGTGGGATTCTCATTGGATTATCAGTCTGCATTGGGATTTATACTAAACATGTGCTGAATGACTTGTTTTCTTAAGAAGACATCAGAAAGGGAAACGGAATAAAGGAAGGAGGGTTCAGAAAGGACTTTTCAGAGACGAGGATTCCTTTCACATTGAGTACACTGGTGTACACAGATGCTTTTGACCAGAATAACTTTAAAAAAAGTGCAAACAGCTGAAGGATACAACTACTGTATGTGGAAATCTGAAAGGATTCATAACCTAAAAAGACTAGGGCCATGGTGCATCTAGAAACACTTGGCATCTAGAAACACCTAGAGGAAATTTAGGGTAGCCAATTCTTCTTCTGCCATGTTTTTTGGGAGAAGGGAGGAAACCAGAAAACCCAGAGGAAACATATGTGGACATGGAGAGAGCTTTTGAAACTCCTCTCATACCGTAATCTGAACTCAGGATTGAACCCGGGGGCCCTGGAGCTGTGTGGTGGCAATGCTACCTTTTTCCTTTTCTCTTTGTAAATACGGAATAAAATATGTAGATATTCCTCAAGTTGTATTATTTGTTTGTGTATTTCCAACAACTCTTGCATCACCATAGTTTATGCTGCCAGTACTTTGAAGCAGGCACTCTTCTTCCTGCACTCATGGAAATTATAATGAAATGTTAATAGTGCCAATGCAGTATTTGAGCACTCGTACATGATGGCAATACTAAAACTGCAGAGAGAATGGCAGCTTATTGGCACTCAGGGTTGTTCCGTCTTTGTAATCCTTGCACACGTCAGCATTGCATTAAGTATCCTGAGGTCTTTAGTCTTAACATAAAAGGACAATTTCAGACTTAAATGTAACATAAAAGAGTTTGTTATATCATTAGCAGATCACAAGTTTGAATCGCAACAATGCCACAGATATCCATAGCCAGGAGCCAAGGGAGCAAAATTGGCCATGCTATCTGGGTGGAAAGGGTGGGAGATTCACTCTCCCCTATCAATCACAGCAACACTAGCCAATCATGGGAATCTGTGAGCTCGTCTATGCAGAAGAGAGCAGATAGCAAGTTCCTCTAATTGTGTTACATTGCCCTGTGATGCAACATGAGCAGCACTTCGAAAAGATGCGATTATCTGGCTTCACGTGTCTCAGAGGAAGCATGTGTTAGCATTCACCCTCCCTGGTTGGTAGCAGTCCTATTATAGGGGAGAGCTGGCTGGTGGATGCGAACTGGAAAGATCAGTTTAGCCAAAAAAACAGGGAAAAAGTAATGCAAAAGACAATTAATGTAAAGTAGATGCAGAGAAAAATAACAATGCAAATCCTTGCTATATTGTGTGATGTGGTAGATCTTTTGATCTTTTATAGAAGGAATAAAGACATGGGGCTATTCAGAGTGGAGCAGAAAGCTTACACGATCACTGTGGAACCAGAACAAGATCTTGCCTTATGAATATGCTTGGATTTCAGACAAGGACTTAGTTAAAGATACGAGTACCCTTCTGAACAGGGGGGTAAACAATGCGATGCAGAGCCTGTTGTTGCTTGGAACCTGAATTCTGAATTTTATTTTTTTTGCAAGTAACGCAATCAGATGGTTCATTGTATTAAAGCCCATTTGACTGAAAAATTCATCACTTCATATATTCTGTATTCCATCCAAGTGAAAAACTGGCATTACTTGACAGAAATGTTCAGGATGTTCTCAAAGGATCACCAAGCATTTATTTTATAGTATTTTATTCCCATTATGTGGCAGGTTCCCAAGTGAAAGTAGTCCATGAGGGACCAATGGGACCTTTAGCAAGGCAAACCCAATTCCTCAGAGAAGTGTCACCACCCTTCTTCATTCATCCATGCAGTTATGGTTTATTCAGAACAGGGCTTTATGGACCTGGTTTTGGGCCAAACAGGAAAATACTTGATACATTAGGGAGAAAAGGAAAAAACAGTAAAAAACAATTAATTCATGAAAATGTGGAGGAAATGAGGCATCTGAGGGGAAGTGCACTATCCTCAGAGCTGCTGGAGAAACACCAAAACATTAAAAAGACAGCTTTTAGTGTGACTCACGCACATCCCAGCAGACACTTTGACTGACAGGGAGGAGAGCCAGAATAAAGGCAGTTTACGATCAGCATAATCAATTTGACATTATGTATGTAGCACACACATAATGGATGAGGGGAATGGGGTGGGAAAGACTGGTGCTGGAACGGGCGCTTAGTACAATTCCAACTGGGCAACAACTTCTGTGGCGATTACTGTCTCTGGCCCATTTTAGAAGGCTTTTTTTTAGTTTTTTCTTCTTTCAAGAAGTACTTAATGCGATCACAAGATGTCTGTAGCACACACTTTAAAAGCTATCGAGTACGCATATAAATTCTTAGCCAACATCATTTCGCTCATCCATTCAAGGAGGCTGCCTCTCTCTCCGCATGTTAATCATAACACTGTAAACCTCTGTCCAAAGATTAAAGCCATCACACGCCTCAAGTGAGATACACTTACAAAAGCAGAAGGAGGTAATAAAGTGTACTCCAAACAGTAGAGAGGAGCTTAATGTTTTTGAAAGTCTCTCTAAGTTTCCAAATGATCTACAGACCAGTAGGTGGTTAATCATGAAGTGGAGAGCGACAGTTCTTTGGCTTGTACAAGGAAATGGCCCCTCTTTGCATACTGATGTTTGGTTTGTGTGCTCCTATTTTGATGTATAGGAATCTCCCATTTCCTGTAGGCTTTACTGCATTTGAAACAGAATCCCATCAGTAGATTATGCTCATACTGCCGTGATGAAAACTTAATTTTTTAAACCATATTAAATTTTTTGAAAAACAAACAAACAAACAAAACAACAAGCAAAACACACACAGAAAAACCCTCCAACATGAGGTAAACAGCTCTACCAAATCTTTACAATTCTGATCCCAAGGCTACACCAAAGGTGGCTTTGGTTGGCAAGTGGGTTCACCCGACTGAATTGGTTAATTATTTCGCAACATTATAATTTGGAGGACTACCTCATGCTAAAATCAATTTTCTGAAGGGGCCTCAGGCTGTTGAGGACACCCCAAGGTAAATGATAAATTTTACCCTTATTCTGAACAACAAAAGAGGACATGCAATGGCGTTAACAAAGCAGCAGCACACTGACACAGAACAAAATATAGCTGCCAACCTTGGTTGAAGACCACAAAAGTGGAGCAGAATAAGACTGTTCCCAGTAAGATTCTGAATGCACTGAGCCTCATAGACTTCGAAAAGCTGATTGAGAAAGAAGTGTTATAATACATTGTATTATTAAAACCAAATATGAAATATATGCAGAAATAAACCCTTTTCAATTGTGCAAAATTGTGCATTGTATCTGGAACCTTTTGCCACTCCAATTATTGGATCAATAATTGCAGGACCTTATTTGCTTCAACTTTTGTGATGAGAATATTCAGGAAAAAAACAAGACATGTACTCTAACCTTCCCTAGTAGATTGTTGATAATTTTTCTTTTTCAACTCATTTAAGGTTCTCTAGTGGCACAAATACATGCGATACATAAATTATGGGAGGAAAGTGATAGTGGAAAAAAAATCCTCTTTAGTTTCATTATTGATAAAAACCAATAATTCTTATAGAAATGACAAAGATATAAAATACAAAGATATAAATATAAAAGGAACATAAAACTTTGTACATGAACAGTGTACTTAACATCATCTGATTAATACAAGATACATTACACCACAGCACTGTTGAATTCTCAGAAGACTGATTAATTTCCTACAGCAGCAGGTCTTGCAATAGTTCTGACTGCAAGGCAAATCACAAGTTTATAATGCGCTTGTTCTAACACATTTTCATTTCTGTAGAAATAACTCATTCTTATGGACTAGTATGACATGCCACATAATCTATGACTAATAATAATAATAAACATGCAGTTATTTAACAAAGAAAAATGTATAATCATTGATATGGTAGTTTTCTACAAGGAGATGTTTATTTAACGTTTATGGAAGGAGTTTCCAGTGTCAGTGCTTTGTTACCTGTCAGTAAGGTTTCTACCACAGGAAGGTCTTCAGGTTATGTGTGGTTTATTGGTTATGTGTGGTTTAAAGCTGCTATAAAATGATAACAGGAACTGACTTGTCTCGTGGAAATGCCACAACATTAAATGTAACTAAAAACGTATGTATAAGAGTATATATGAAAAAGTATGAACTGTTGTTTATTCATAAAGTAAAAATTGTAATTGTTGGCACATTGCTGTGGTATAAGAGAAAGAATTGTCAAGGAAACACAAGCAAGTCCCATATTAAAATGATTCAGGAAAGGTCTCACTGTTTTCATTTTCTGCCTAACAAATCTTGGAATACAAAAAGCTTTAAATGTATTGACCGTGGCAGGAACGTGGTGTCTTGGTGGAACCTAATGGTAGCTCTCTGCCTGTGTTAGGATAAAGGAACTGATTGACAGCTGGGGGCAAGCAGAGTTGAATCAATTTAAGCACATCAAATTAAGAATTCATGCACTTTGAAAAGGACAAATATTGTCTGGGACTGTCAAAGCTCCCTCTCTGGTGAGCCAGGAGCCTACGATCCATTAGCTAGCCAAGTGGAACTCTGGGTAATGGTGTCAGGATGAGGCCAAACTGTTTATTAGCTCTAAAATACCCAGGCATTAGAACTTTTGGCACCCCATTTTTTTAGCTTCTCTTCTGTCACATGTAAAGTTATTTAATGTTACTGGCTTGTGTATCCTTTAGCAGTGCTGAATACAAATAATGAATAACGAGTTTCATTGGTAACATGATTTCATCTGTCATATTACTAGGTGTGGTATTTTATTTAATTATTTATTTATATATTATTGGCCATTGGTTGTCAAAAGAAAACCACATTGAGATAAAGTCCACGTTATTTTAGTAGTCAACTAGAGTACAATGTGTCATGGTGCGTAAAACTAGCTGCCATTTTTGAGCCTTTTAAGACCATATGGGGCAAGCGATTGCCCCACTCCAGCTCTGTTTAAAATCCATTGCCACTGCCATTTCTGTCATTTTTCTCAGTCTTGCCACAAACACATAACAGCCACTTGATATGTTTGCACGGCGATTTACGGATGAACATTATCGTGTTTTCAGAGGGAACATCTGGTGGGGGTAAAAGGTTACAGTAGGGATCCCAGCCCTTCACAGAATTCCTTCCATCATATAAATCACCAACAAGTCACTGTGAACTGGGGGTGGATGGGGGGGGGGCATTAACTCAATCCTGTCTGAGCACTCTGAACCCAGATCCTCTGTCAAACTGCCTCACAGCCACTTAAAGTACAGACGTGCATTAAGCAAGAGCAGAGATAACCATTTATTCAGGACCAAATCAGTGTCCATGCTGGTGACACTGCTCTTGATTTCTTCACAGAGACCCTTAGTGCCCTCATGCATATTGGAACTATTAGCAGTAGAAGAAAAAGTACTGACCAGTGGTTCTCCACTTCAGAAGGCGTAGCTAGAGGCTTGGAGTTAGCCTGGTGAACCTAATCCTGGAACACTAATGTGAACGAACACTAGCCATCAGGACAGAGCATAGCACCTAGGAAACAGTGTCATTATGGACGGACAGCTACATGAAGCATCAATGACTCAGACACATGTCAGGAGCTGTAAGCTTTACAAGTTGTAGTGGACTGTCACACAAAATGCTGTCAGTCTATGCACATGTCTTGTAAAATGAGAACGGATACACTAGCCAATGCTTTCTTACTATTGTATAGGCAACCTCACCTCGTAAGAGGAACCAGAACCAGGATGTGTTATAGGAATAGCAGGAATAGGTCAGGCAGGAAAGATGTCTTTCCCTTGACTCGCCATGACTCATTTAAAAGTGTGGAGAGGCATACAGGCACACTTCACACCCCTTCAATGACTAGGAAGTACTTGACAGCTCCTCTGCCATGGGTTCCCAGTTTCCTTCCTCTTACGTAGGTTTTGCATCAATCAGCCTCTTAACCCTGATTACAACTGTACACTCTTTCACTCTCTTCCGCTTTCACTCTCGACATCTCTCACCGCGGCCCATTCTGGAATGATTATGACCATGCTCTACTCCCTGTGAAGACTGCACACTCCTGTGTTATGAAGCATCGCTGTATGTAGGAGTTGAAAGTAAGTGCCGGTGGGTCATTTGCATCTCAACATAATTCTTCAAAGCCGAAGCAAGTGTTCTACTACTGCAAATCACTTGCGTAAGGAATAAAACACACTGGGATGTGTCCAATGCAAAGTGGGGTTTTTTCCTCTTATAGACAGGAATTTAGCAACTATTTTTATCAACACTTTTTTAAATGAATCAAATAATCATATATTTTTTTTTGCAGTTAAAGTAACCTATAATGTTGTGGAACCTTTGTTCCTGTTATATCTTACATTATAGCAGTTATAAAAATATAGCTAAAAAAATCCACTGTCTTGACTGAAGACTCTCCTGAGGGAGACAAATTACTGTTACAAAGCATTGGAACTGGAGACTCCTTCAATAAATGTTACATAAACAATCCATTTACATAATTTAATCCAAATATTATTATATTCAGATTACACTGAGCATCCACCATGCAAGTCCCTGTGAATTAGTTGTTACAACAGAAACAATAACCTATGATAAACATAAGAAAACATATTACATACTGCAGCATATAAACATATAAACCTGTGATTTGCCTTGCTGCTACTGTCAGAGCCTTGCTGATATAGTAAAATTAATCAACACCTTCTGACCAATCAAATTTGAGAATTCAACAACACTGTGGTAAAAAAAAAAATCATGTGAATAATTATCATCCTGTATTTAGCCAATGGCACCATTTTTCATGTCAAAATTATAACACCCCAAAATGTTAGCAAAAGTAGCAAAGCTTCACTCAGTCTATCAATTCATTAATGATAACTGAGAAGGGTGTTTTGAAGCAACTGTTTTTTTTTCCAGCATTCAAATTTGGAATTACTCAAGAAATAGCTGCTAGGATGATTCCCCTACATAGACTAATTATTTCATTTGGCTTCACTCTGTCTCAGTGGATACATCATAAACAATGAGACTACTATTACAAGCACATCAGATAGGAACAGAAAGAGAGAGTGTAATATGGCTTCTGTGAATATCTACACAATTAGTTAAAGGGTGTATATAAAAAAAGATACAACACTGTTAACAATATCAAGATGATAAGGTATTCTATAAACAAAGAGAACCTCTCATTTATAATGGTCCCTCTGTGCATTGAAAGTGTCTTTCATTATTTACATTTGGTTTTATTACCATAATATTGTCTGTGTTATTACCTCCAACAATATGGTTATTGCGAGGGGAAGACTTCGTTGGAAGTTCATTTATGAGCTACCACGCCAAAAACATTTGGATGCTTTGGCGCCAAACAGACTGACTATAACGGACAAGACTCGGGGTGGTTTTGTGAATCCATGCGCAAGATATTTAATGACAAATCTAATGACAGAGTAGCAATCCCAAATACAAAGGCTCAGAACTTACATGAAATAGTGATATTGGCAAGACTTCGCAGTTAAGGAATGGTTGCATGTGCTATATATAGTCCGGTAACAGGATGTGATGGAGCAATAGAGGACATACCCTAGTATTTGGAGGAGGGGGTTGTCTACAGGCATGGAGGCGCGATTTCCCTGGCAGATACGACACTGATAACAACTTGCTGGTATAAAAGTTGCACACACTTAAACAGATGAAATTCACCGTCAGGGCTATAACACTTGTTTTGACAGGTAAGACAGATCACAATAATATGAGTGTATTTGAGCCATATTCTTTTCTATACCTCAGGAACAACCTATATATTGCATCAAGCTTCATCATTACTACATAGGGATGCTTTTCCTATAAGCGGGGTTGGCATCAGTAATTAATCAAATGAGCACTTGTTTTTGGATGGACTCACAAAGTCTGAGCATAAAAATGCATGCAACCAAAAGTGCTTCCTTGAGAGCCTATTGAAATTTTAAGCATGGCGAGTGTTCACTGTGACTTTTATCAGAAGTGTTGATAGACATCCAGGCCTGTGCTCCTCTCAGTGTGATGCCCATGTCCTGCTGGCTGGCTCCAGGCTGATTGAGATGAATGAGGCAATACGGCCCCTGCCAGGAGTTATCTCTGACCCGCTGAGCTGACGACACACAGCACAAGTGCGACCCTGTGGGACTGATCCCTCATTCTGCTGCCCCCACAAACATCTCTGGCCTGGTGCTTAGCATACAAAGCCAGGCCTGCTGAGAGGAAATCAAAGTCTTTCACTTCAGAATGTCAGATTTGTTTCTTCTTCTACTGTTTTCTTTCCTGCCTGTTGGCTTGTTAAATTGAAATGCTTTATGGTGACCACTATTGCTTTGAGTATCCCCTGGCCATGCAGGTAGTGGGACATCTCATTATACCAAACTGAATCTGTCCATTGATAGACACACAAGAAAGCTATTGCACGTACTTTGTAGCTTGATAAATGACATTCTTGGCTTTAAGGCAAGGGGTCACCATTGGCTGCCTTGTCTGGGATGGCGACATGGCCCAAAGAGAAATGAAGACGCCCAAAGAAATAGGAGTGATCTGACAAATTACTTCAGACCCCACTTGGTAGCAGGGTGACCCCATGGGTTACACCATGGACTATTTTGGGTGTCATTAGCCAATAAATCACCGAACTTATGCTTGTGAGCAGAGGTTGCGGCCCAAAGCAAAACACACACAACTGAAGCAAAGATTAACAATCTGGGCCAATGCTTTTTGAGTGCATAACAACGTTTGTTCTTTGTTACTTGTCTTTGAGGTGGGTTTCCATCTGTGGCCATGTTAAAGATGAGTAACAGGAAGAAAAAGTAAGCTAACAATGTCACAATAGCAGTGGAGTGACAGTAACAAGAAGCAGACTTTCGTGGCTGTGATTTTCCCTCACCATATTGACTAATACAATATGACACAGTGTGGAAATGTCAGGAATACAGGCTTGTTGTTGACTCTCTGGTTGCGCTGAATAAAACATTGCTGATCAATAAATTATTTCTCTGTCAACAGATCTTGAACTTTCATCTAAGAAATATTAAAGCATTAGCATTTAAAGATATTTTATGTTTGAAACTAAGTTTGCACAGTTGTTTTTCCCCTTTTCTGACACTACGACAGGCACTAAATTGCATTTAGTGGAAGACTTTTTTATGGTTGCACTACATTTTTAGAACAATTAAAGGTGCTTTGGTTGTCTCTGAATAAAGTATATCCCTATCTGAAAGGGTTCCAAGTAGAATCATTTTTAAATGCTGAACAACCTTTATCCAATGAAACCCTTAACAAAGCCCTTAAAACTCTTTTTCTAAGAGTGTACAGTATCGCAATGTACAAGCTAGCAAAATGTGCATGCCAAAATCTTTAACAATTTATAAAAGATAGAAACATCTATTTGGTAATGTTACTTTGTCCCAGTGGTTCCTGTTTGTGTACACAGTTTCTTGACATTCTATGGTTTGACTTTTAAAGGAACCTTCACCTTCTGGGAAGGGAGGCAAAGGTAGCTAACATGAACTAAAACATCTTAAGAATGATGTCTAAATTATGTTGTTTTTTTTTTAATTGATCAAACATTAATCATTTACTAACCTCAAAGAATGTGACTAAGACATTGTTTTACAATATATTATTAAAATCTCAAAATACCTTGGGGAACATTCAGGTCATGCTGTAAGATGCAGAAAAAAACTAATAAAATGTAAGAAAAATAGAAAATTCTAATTAACCATCATCAGTAATGCTTCTACTTAGCTGCCATTTTAAAATAAAACAACTAGCTAGCTAGCAAATTACAACTTATAGTACTAAATTGCTAACAGTTACTCAGAAACTGCTGGTTAAAGTAATATCATAACACCAAACTACTACTAGACACTTGACAGTAATAGGAATTGACAGTATTTAACCAGAACTGCCAGTTTTCATTAAAAAAAGCAATCTATTAACAATTTGTAAATGTGAGGTAATGATGGTAGCTAACTTGCTTGTAGCATTAAACAGCTACATAGCTATCAAAACAAAGTAGTGATAGTGATAAGTAGCTATCATTTGTGAGAGCTAACCTTAACTTTCAATTGCTCTGTTGTTTCCGGTCTCAATTGTAAATTGCTTTGTATAAACTCGGCAGCCAAAATGAGGTAAAAAATTACATAGCTAGCAATAGCAATAACAAAATAGTGAGAGTGATAACTAGCTATCATTTGTGATAGTTTGCCTTAACCCTCAACTGCTCTGTTGTATCTTATCTTAATTGTAAGTTGCTTTGGATAAATTTTTCAGCCAAAAGGAGGTTAAAAAAAAAAAAAAAAAAAAAAAAAGTTTGCTAGCTAGCAATAACATGACACATTGTTTAGTGAGTACAGTACCCTCTAACAATATATATTTAGCAAGTCAGACTCTCATGATAGTGTGGACTGTGACTTAATTAATTTTTAAAGTTAGTTTTTATTGAGCAAAGATTTTAGTGCACATCTGTATGTGTGTGTGTTAATGCAGGTTCTGTAGCTGCTTATTTCCTGTTAGGCTAGAATTCAGTAATTTATTGTAGGCCATACTGTAATATACGGCTACTTTCAAATAAAGAGTAATGTACTGTATTCCCATGATTCAAGACATATTACAGTTTTGTGCTATGCATTACCATATTTCACTGGCTTTTTTACAGTTACCGACTGTGTGAAATATAACAAGGGTTAACTCAGACCCCTCAGCCATTGATTGACCTACTTGTCTGTTCATTCTGGTGATAAAGAATTTTATGGATAAGGGTTTCTTCAGCACAGAATAAAGTTCACAAGCCTGTAAATCACTTGTAGGCATATTTGAGCACAAATTTTAACCTATAGCTGAAACACAGTAGCTTACCTCACGATTTACAGAGCGCATTCATTTTAGACCGAGGCTTTTGGAGATATATCCATTCGAATGAGTCAGAGAGTGAATGAGGAGCAGCTGCATCATTGCACTGCTCCTATTAGTCTCCATAAGTAATGACTGTGTCTCAAGCTGAGAGAGAGGAGAGAGATAATGACTGAAAATAATGATAAATGCTGCCATAACTGGAGATGCTTTGGCACAGCTGGGTTAAAATCAGAACTAGTTCAATCAAATTGCAAAGTAAAGGCTAAGGGGGATGGTAACGATGGGCACTGTTGTGTTTATGGTCCCAAATCATACATAACGATTTAGCTGATGGAAATCAGAAAGCAGCCAGAACTAGGGTTTTTGTAAAAAAAAAAAATATGTATATTATATATATATATATATATATATATATATATATATATATATATATATATATATACATACATAGTTAAGTATTAAAGTACCTTGTACTAAGCACTCCAATAGTCAGCACAAAATATTATGTTATTATGTAATCAATTTATTTAAGATAAGAGGAAAAGCAAACAACAACCAAAAAAAGAAGGGCAGTGTGCAATTGCGAAAGGCCTCATGAGTGTGCAAGGTCCAAGTAAACACAACTAACTAAAAAGAAAGTGAGCTAGCTAGCCTAGTAAACACAGAATTCCCACAAAAATGGCACCTATTCACTACTATTCACTACTTTTGTTGCTGGAGTATCACTACTACATCCAAACATTCAGAATAGCAAGTTACAGGTCATTTAATTTGTCTCTTGTGGGTGTGTAGTGACTGCTAATGTTGTAGATTTTACCTTTTTTTTTGTTGTTGCTCTGATTAGAAACAGTAGTTGCTATATATAGTTTCTGAAGCTAACTAGTTAAATAATTGGTTGTTTGCTTTACATGTTATGTGCCAGGCTTTGTACTAGTATAGCTAGCAGCACATAACTACTAGCTCTATACACTCACCAGAGGCAGCAATGATCACTGCTGCTTCCTTCCAATCTTTATTTATCTTTGTAATGTCTCTATTTACACATTTAAAGAGAGGTTATATATGAAAGGATAAGGTAAAACTAAAGTTTTTCTTCAGTTGTTTGGATGTCAAAAAGTAAATGGGTGTGAATTTCAGGTACGAAATAAAGTTGTGAGTCAGGAATTGAAGAAATGTTGGACTAAGGTCTACTCATTAACTAGAAATCAGTACAAATGTCACTTGATGCACTCTATGTCTTGAAAGAGGAAAAAGAAAAATCTGTTGCCATGTCTTCCAGGTTTATATCCTTGCCCTTGCACTCCTCCCAACCAATCAAAGCAGCAGATCATTAAGCACAATCAGCTGGTTAGTATTTTTTTTAAAAAACTTGACCTTTTCATGTGGTGTTTAAGTCTTGTACCCTTTAACAGAATAGAATTATATTGTGATATACTGGAAAACTACCATGCAATATATTTATCAGTGTATGTAAGCTTCCCTAAATAAATGTAAATATATTAAATATATTGTAACACATATATCAATGTGCTATTGTGGTACATGAAATATACACTAAATATAAATATACACTAAATAACTAAAAGTTTGTGGATACTTGACCATCACCCCCAAACAGTATGTGCATTTTGAATATCCCATTCCAGAGTTAGTCCCCCCTTTGCTGTTAGAATAACCTCCACTCTTCTGGGAAGGCTTTCCCATTGTGGCTGTGGGGATTTTTGTGTTCATTCAGCCACAAGAGCCTTAATGAGGTCAGGCACTTATGTTGGGCAAGAAGGCCTGGCGTGCAGTCGGTGTTCCGGTTCATCCCAAAGATGTTCAGTGGGGTTGAGGTCAGGGCTCTGTGCAGGACACTCGAGTTCTTCCACTCCAACCTTGGCAAACCATCTCTTCATGTAGTTTGCTTTGCATTGTCGTGCTGTGTCAGGTTTGTCCCAGCACATTGTAATGCTACACAATACAAACACCTCCTATAAAATTCCAACTTTGTGGCAACAATTTGAGGAAGGCCCACATATGGGTGTGATGGTCAGGTGTCCACAAACTTTTGGCCACAGAGTGTACGTGCTATACAGAGCACATCCTCCCTGTATATTCTTTGAGTGCTAGAGTGGGACTGCACATATGCATGTCTTCACCTAGAAAGTCTTCTGAGGCTATGTAGAAGTCCCATTGCTTTTCATCTTCACCTGTGACACATGTGCCTGGGAGTGTCATCAAACACCGTGTCTGTCCAAGCCCGACACCTCCTAACCTGTGGCAGTGCACTTTCTTTCTGTTCCTGATTCTCTCAGACAACTGTCACTCACCTGTCTTGTCCTCTATCAAGCTCTGATGATCTTCAGTGCCTCTGGAATATCAGACTGAGTGACATACTGTATGTTTGCACTCATTTATTTTTAAGTATGTGTGTGTACTCTATACGTGTTGAATGAAACACATTTGAGCAGAATACAAAGTTTGATTGCCGGGTTGATCCTAACGTCATTTTATTATATGTTGTGAGATTCCCATGTTCTCCTTGTGTCCGTGTACAGGTTTGAAGCTAAAAATGGCTATAGATAAGACAGAGCTAAGGGTCAGGAAACTTGTAGCCATAATGCTGCATTCATATCAATTATATAATTTTTGACATCCCCAATTTTTGTCTAATAAATGAATGGCAATGCATGAACACTTTCAAGTAATGAGAAATTTTCCCGTCCTCCGGAATTCTCCCACATTACGTGAATGTGTCCAGGGATTCTTGTAAGACTAAGCCACTTGTGAAAAATGTGACAAAAGTCAGAAGCAAACGAAAAATTCCACAAGACAGAAAAAACCCAGTCGCATTAAAAAAATAGCTTTAGGATAATTCTCAAACAAAAAGAAATGGTAGCGAAGAGTGCGTTTTTAAAAGCTTGATAAATGTCTTGATTTGGTTGTATTTGTTTAAATATTTTATATTTTTCAAAAAAAAACTAACTCTATAGAGTGCAGATATCCTAAGGCTGCACCTCAACCAAGATATTATACAATTTAACATGCGTTTATATAGAATACAGAATAATTTAACATACAGTAGGTTTCCATGCTTTAGTCCTTAAACTTATACAGTTTTATATAATCCACATTACTGTAATATAGGAATTACATATAATATGACTTCACATCTCATTTGTTGTCTCATATACTCATTATTTAGCCCCTTTTCATCTAAGGGAGGATAAATTCAGGTTAAACAATATAAACATCGCCCTCTCCATCTGGGCAAGTAAATGCAAAAAAAGAAATGGCTCCCCCCTCTCAAAAGGGCAAGCTTTTCATTACAGCATGGTATCATCATTCCCAAACGTCAGATTATTATGAGTACAGTCTGAAATATTGGGGAAATAAAGATCAGTGGAGTCACGGCAGTACTGCAGGCGTGCACTGTGTAGCCGGCCTTGTGACTGAGGCTAAACTCAGACTACTTCACACATATTTGTGAAAAATTGGAGAAGACAAACAGAGAAGGGAATATGTACACAGTGCCTCTAGCCATTGCCTCAACCTTTCATGAATTGCCCTGGCCTTACTGCCATGTGGCATATGGTCTGAGACAAACTGTCAGACCTCAACTTCCTGGATACCTCAGTGTTGGGGGAAGAGGGTCATTCGTTTCTCCGCAGATGGCATCACACTGACTTAGCGCTGATTTGAAAGAGCATTGGGGTGGTTTGGATGGTTTGGCTCGGGGATAGAAAAGGAAAATGTGGTGGAGGGTGAGCACGTCAGTGCATTACTGTAGGAGAAAATGTTTTCAGCACTGTACAGCTGTAGCACATTGATCAAGTTCAGAGATATTTTGGGTTTAGCTGTAACATTTATAATTTTTGACCCCATACTATGACGATATGAGAACAACCTGAAAATATGATTTCTCAAACCAATAAGCAGCAATCAGTCCAAGCGTAAATAAAATTTGTTCACCTGAAAAGCCAATCCACTGAAGGGGAAAGGACATGGGACATGAAAGACGCAATTGCTTCTGGTAGCGATTACTTTTGATTTGTGCAAACTTTATCCAAATGAACTCTGACCTGTGAATTTACAAGCCTTGCTGTTTTATTTTTGTTGTTGCTGCACATCGGGGAAAAAAATCTAGTTAGTTAAAATCTACCTGTTACACCTACATTCTATCCTAAATCACATGCCATCAGGACTGTCTGTAATAATCTAACTATGAATAACTGACGAGGAAAATATTGTGGTGAAAATCCAGTGGCCTAACACCCATCAGAATGCATGCAATTTGACAACATCGTGTGATGTTAGTCTATATGCTACCAAAAAATTCAAAATAAAAACAAGTATTTTGTATTTCTGTATCAACAGATAGGTTGTTCAATAATAAAAATACACGGTGGATTGTGCAGTGGATCATCATTTCTTATACTATATGGCCAAAAGTATATGGACACCTGGTGACAATATGTAATGCATTTTCATCGTATAATTCAGAATCATATAAAAAACCTGTATACTAATGCTTAGATGTAAAAAAAAAAATGTCTGTTAATGAACAATAAATATCTTTCGCTACAGTTTTAGACTATATTATTATGTGCAGTATGGACCAGGCTGAAGACTGGGCATTCACTTCTGTTAATTTTTAACTTATTGTGTCAGCTGGTTGCTTACTGTAAATCCAAACATTTCTGCAGATAGCAGTTAACCACTACATATTTGATCATTCATGCTGTTAGCATGGAGTCATCCCCCACCACTGACATTTTTGTGGTAAAATTCTGGTTTTTCTCTCTCCCTAGGATTTTCTTGTTAGCAATGTTGGCACCTTAGCAATTGTGGAAAGCAATAATTTCAGTCAATTATATGAGTAATGTCAGTGTCCCACTGGTATCTGTCAGTCAGCTGGGGGAGTCATCTGTATCATGGTGTGTGTGTGTGTGTGCTTTGAAAGTTTGTGTGTGTTTTAGCTGTGTGCTTCTAGCAGTTTCCAACAAACACATTCCACAAACAAAGGGAGCAATTGTGCATTTTCAGCAAACTGATGCATTTCATGGCCTGGTGCAAAGGCTAAAGCAAGCGCAACTTACCCTATCAAGAAATGACTACTCTATCAAGGTTTCTTTATGAAAACCTCTTATCCTTCTTCCTTCTCCTTTTAAAAAATGAAATTATGTAGTGTGTATTGTGCATTTTCTTTTTGGTCTATATTTTGAAATATCTCTACTTGTTGAAGTCCAAGATTGAAACAGTCCATAGCTGTCATTCCTATCATTCCACCCCACAGTACATTTGTCATAAACCTTATGGATCACCAAAAATTATTTATGTCCTGAGTGCTAAAAGAACTCCTTTTTATGGTTTGGCATGTCTGTTAAATATTATAATGATTACTTAAACTATCTGCAATAATTTCAATATTAACTATTATCTATTTATCTAGTGATCATATTTCTAGCTGGTTAAATTATCATTCCAAAACTGACACATCAAATTTATCAAATGAAGAGAAACAACAACCAGATAAGAAGAAGACGACGAAGAAGAAGAAGATGAAGAAGAAGAAACTAAATAAGTGTTGACTGAGAGCTCTACCACACCCTCACTCCTCTCATGAGCCTACTAAATAATATGAATTGAACTCCTTCTCCTCTGAGACAATGGAGCATACTGTACAAGCATCAAGAAAAGCATATAAGCATCTTATATCTTTATTCTGAATTATAGTACAAGATCATGTAGCTTGGCCGTTTGACCCCTGTGAGTCTTTGCAGCAAGCCAGCGCCATGTATATGAGGCTCCATCAGTTTCACTGCACCAACCTTTATTGGTTCTTGGGGGCAGAACAAGACGGCTATCTCTAGAAGTATCAGATGTACTTCAGTAATGAAAGCCTCCTTTGCCCTTGTGGCTGTTCATTATCACAGATCTGTTGCGTAGTCTTTCTCCAGGAGAAAAAATGCAGTGATTTAATAAAGGTTAAGCAAATGAATTTGATTCCCTTGTCACTTCTGTTAGAAGAGAAAATGTGAGACCTTGAATATGGTGTAACTATTAATGAAGAAAATACGGAATGTTTTTGTCATGTAGAGCTAGAATGTGGAATGATGTTGGTGTTTTACATCATTAATTAGGCACGATTATAATGTTAGGAATGATTTAATAATGTGCTAGCAAGGCTAAGCCACCACTATCTTTCAGAGATTAAAAAGACAATATAAGGTGTCGTTTTTGGCATCTACATCAGATTATGCACTGTTAGCACATGTTGGAATATTTTGGATTTTTGTGTGACCAAGCACAACAGCCCCTGTCAACAGTCATAAGAAAAATACACATAATAGTATGAAGAAGTGAGGCTGGGGCTGATTTTTTTCTAGTCCTAGTTGTAGATTCATGGCGCTTATTAGTGACAGTCGTGTCAGGTCATTACACAGATTAAAATGCCTCCTAGACTTGACCTCCATTTGGGGTGCTTCACTGACACATCTGTAATACATCATCAGCAGTGACTGAGAAGGCGCAAATACAGTTGTGGGTGTGATGAGTGTGAACAAGATGAATTATTTACTCTATCAGCTCTTTTTTTATCCCAAAATGCCTTTTGAAAAGAAACTACAAGTAGACAGATTAATAACATATTGTCCAATCAAAGTACAAATTACACAAAAGGAAAGACAAGAGAACTGTAGTGTCTTTCTGATTAGAATGAAGTTACAATGCCTAAGCTATCTATCTGCTTTTAATTGTGTGTAATAATTCACCCCACATGATGATTATTATTCTATTGATGAGACCTTGTGATATGATTCTTTGCTCAACCGTTATAGTTTCATCGTTGAGATATTGATAAATATTAGATTTTTAGTCTCCCATCTAATATCACAACCATAGCCCATAAGTTTATCCACTAATACTAATAATACTTATTACAGGGAGTCACCACACTTTATTAATTCCAAAATGCTAAACCAGATGTTCATAATTAGAGGCTAACATCATGTAGATATCTGATATTCATGTTTATACATTCTGTAGATGACTCATTATTACTATTATTCTTTTTGTATCTTTGATGTGGATAACTTAATTAGGCAGATTTCACATTTCCCTTTTTTTTCTCCATTTTTCCTTCAGTTTTCTTTGAACGTTCAAAGTACACTCGTTCACTTTGAGGCTAGTATGTTTGTTTAGATAAGCCTTTGTGGTAATAGGGGATAAAGCAGAGTTATGGGTCCCTGGTGTGATAACTAGTGCGATAAGTAAGCCAGGTTCCTTTCTTGTTCTTGTGTGGCCGGCTTCAAGCTGTGTGTGTGACTGTGTCTTGCTGTTATGAGCTGAGTACTGTTACCTGCACCAACACCTTGTTAAGCGAAAATGGCTGGATCTGGACAAATGCTCTCCATTCACTTCCATAGTGGCTAGTCAGTGTAGTCTTATGATGCCAAGCATTTGAATGCTACATCATATACATTACTCTTTTTCTTGACCTTTGAACAGAATACAGGTCACACAGAAATCTTTGGTGAAAGTAGGAAAGAGGAAATACACCATCTTCACCAGTGGTTTAGCGTGGTTTGTGCTGGGACCATGGTAAACTCACACACACATGCACACACACTAAACTCTCTGACCACCCTTGTAGCACTCATTCTTAAGGTCTTAAAAAATCCAGGCTGTGCAATTATCTTTTATGATCTGCCATGCAACACTGACTGTGGGCGACTAGAGAGCGGCTTGAGTGAGACAGGCCATTCTGAGCCCCCTTCTGTCCACATGTCTTCCATAAATGGCCAGCCTTTGGAAAACTGCAGCTTTTTACTATAGCACTTTGTTCCACTTTCCCAATTTGCCTGGCACTGGATACTTTCTAAAGCACATGACGAGCAACAGGCAAACTGCTTGAAAATCAGTTGTTGGTTTGCTTTCGTTGTTAGCTATGTAGTTTTAACATTAACAAATATATTGGGACAGACATAGACGGTTCCCAGTAAAAATATGAAATCTTATTAGATACACACTAGACCATCTGGTTCTGCAATTTAGAAAATAGTTTTACTAGTGTGTGAGAGAAAGTAATCACACTTTATTTGGGATTAATCTGAATGAGTGGTCAAAGAAACATTACTCTTTGTAGAAAGTATTTCTAACAGATGTTTTTCATTTTTCCATTAATGGAGCTGCCTATAAAATACATCAGCCAAAATGTGTTCACACTCAGTGTCTTCCTGGTGTGTTCTTGCTAAGGAATTCCATATATCCTCAATTTACTGTGCACTTGTGACTCCATTTGTGACTCCATTGTCATTGTCTAATACAGTTAAAACTGTATTAGAGATACTTACCTTCAATGAATATATTCATCGTTTGGTGGTTGATTTTCATACTCTGAGTTCTTTCAGTGGATAAATGTAGATGACCAGAAAATAACACAGGGGGAAAGGAGGCTGAAAACTAAGTACGCCAGGAGGAACCACAGGTGATCAGGGTTAGTCCTTTGGATGAGGTAGAATTTGCACCTCCAAGGATTTTTAATTTGTGTTTCAATTCCATAGTCAATAATTACTTCACATGGCAGAGGTGCACCTCCTTGTTGGCTAAGTAAATGAGGATATCACACACATTAAATTACAAAAACATTTGAGTATATCACAGAGGACTTCACTGGAGAATGCCTTTAACACAGATGACACACTGACAAGGCCATAAAGCATGATATATTAATCATAATGAATAAAAGTGGTTAAAAAGGAAGGCGCCAAAGGCACAGGATATTGTTTATTACTTTATATCATTCAGTCCATGGTAATCAGTACAGATTCTCTGCCTTCTGTCTTTTTTCTCTACAAAGAGTATCACAGAAGCTTGCCAAACCGTGAACTGTAAAAGAATTACCCCTGACTAATGGCCTTCATACATTAAATTCAAGAAGAATTCAAGAAGAATTGGTGATGTGGTAAGTTAATGACAAAAAGAGAGATGTATTCTACATGATTTGTTTATTTACATAGGCGGAGTTTATTTCTGGACCCTTCTTGAACTAAAGGCACTTCCATATAGAGCTGCAACTGCAAAAGGTATGGGCGAGGGTTTTCTCATTTCAACCAATACAGGCAGCAAGAGTGCAATGACATACAGGAAGTATTTAATGACAGCTTGACTAATAACTCGACTAGATTGTCTAAATCATACTGTCAAGAATACATGGCATTTGGCAGAGATCTGTTTTGATTTCTTTTTTACAAAAGACCAGGGGCCTCATTTATCAACCATGCGTACACATAGTTTTGTGCGTAAACCATACGTATACATGTTTCTATGCATTGAATAGGATTTATCAAGTTTTTCTTATGCGTGAGGATGTGCGTATATTTCTGCACACTCCTGACTATGTATATGCAGGAACCCCTAGTGGTAGAAAAGCATAATAGCAGGTAATCTGATTATGAGGAGCTTCTGACCAGCAGGAGAAAAGAGTTTCTAAATGCAGTTGGGGAAATAGAATGCACACATGTACTCATAAAATCTTTTGTTTAAATTGTATTGATTTATTAGACAAAATACTCATAAAAGTGCCAAATAAAGCATTTTTGTATTGCTCTAATTCATGCAACAGTATGTTTACTTTATTGTCTGTGAAGTTTATCTTCTTAGACCTTTTGAAATGTTCCATGTCATCTGTAACAAGCAGCACATCGAACAGCCTACTGTGTTTTTTAAAGGGAAGTTGTCTACCATATATGGTGATTTGAGGGCATTTCTTTTTGCAAATGAGTGTGTCCGTGCATGAGCACATGAATTTAGATTTATCAATGACCGTTGCGTACAGCTTTGTGTACGCACATGTGATAAATACTAATTTTCTTGTGCATATTGGCAGCTCTTATGCACAAACGTAGAACTTGTTCTATGCACACTTTGATAAATGAGACCCCAGGGGTGTAGCAACTGGTGGGCAGAGATACAAAAGAAAGCAAGAGCATTCAATCATAGGAAAAACTGGCCATAGAAATCTGCTGGCTGTAGATTTCTAAACATGAACCAGCACTGCTTCTATAGCAGATCCTCTGTTATAGTTTATCCAGCTACACGTAACAAGATAAACATGGCAAGGATAATGAACAAAAATGCTTAGTAAATGTGTCTCTGTGGCTTTGGTATCCATCATTGAGCGGGAAATTGCTATTTGAGGTGTCCTGGTGCAAGCCCACCAGCAAAAAACAGTGCCTACTCTCCTCAGTCTGCAGACGTATCTGAACTGGAGACGTCATGTGCGAAAGCCCAAACAAGATTTGAGTACAAGAACATGGAAGCTGACAGAAGTAAACACAAGCTTGCGGAAATAACAGTGCAAATAGGTCTGAGAGGATGCGCAGTGCTTCATACATGATTCCTCTGAAGTGATTATGCTGGCATGGTGGCCACAGGCCTTTTGGGTGTGCTATACTACTTCCATGCACACTGGCACTGAAGAAGCATCATGCTGGAGAAACAATATATGGGCCTGAATACCTATTTACCGTGACAGTTTAGACAGTGAGAGGCACAGGAGTCAGCAGTTCTGGTGACATACAAAACATATGAAGGACCACTCGGCATGTTTTCATCATTGTATAATAAAATTTCTTATACCCCAAGCTTTGAGTTTATTAATGCAAAATACAAATCTGACAATTTATGAAGGTGAGTCAAGTGAAAACCAAATGATTTTTTAAGTGTCACAAATGTGTTTAAGGTTTAAGGTAGCCGTAGCAGGGCTATTGAGAACAATGGACCAGTAGTGTTTTCCAATCTAACTTTACAAATAATGTTAAAGGTAATGATAGAGCAGTTAGTGCAGAAACATTCAGAAACATTGCAGCTGAGCCTGTTATGTAGGTGGTTACTTTAAAACACCATATATATTTTTTGAACAATTATATAAAAAAATTTTTGGTTTTTATTTGTGATAAGAGGATCGTGTGTTGAGGATATTCCAGAACACTAAATGTAACTGTAAATGGATAAAAATTATAACCTGTATTTAATAATTTTTTTAAAAAATAGTTCTTAATGGATCTTAATTCAGTAGTCAGTAATTCACTCACATGACGGAGGTGCATCTCAATGTTCACTGAGTAATTGAGGATATCCCAAACACATTAAATAACACACACACACAAAATTAACATATCAGAGGACCGCAGTGAAGAATGCCTGGAACATAGAAGGGGCATTAGCAAGACCATACGGCATGATATGTTAATCATAATGACTAAAAGTGGTTAAAAATGAAGGTGACACAGACACAGGATCTCCCATTCCAGTGTAATTCTGTAAAGGTGATAAAGGTGATTGAACTGAATATGGCATTCAGCTGGCTAGTGAGAATTTAGAAAATAAACCTCTACTTCACACTGAGTAAGAGACACTGCATTAAAATGTTTAAGGAGCTTTTCCTGTTCAGAAACCACATCTTTATCTCTTTTCATGACTTTACCCTTTTTTCTATACCTCTGTGCCTCATATCTCTCAGTGCTGCGTGTAGAAAAAGAGACAGTCGGGTAGGAAAAGTGGAATGCTACAAAAGATATATACAGGGCCCTGATAGAGAGAAAGTGAAAAATAAAGTGAGAGATAGTACTAAGAATCTGGTCCTCTAGTTCCTGATTTCAGTGGAACACCTCTCTGAGTGAGGAGAAGAGTACTAGAGTAGGAAGAGCTGCTTGGCCACTGGGATGTAATAAACTGACTCTGATTTGTGCCCAAAGCCATCAGTGTCACTTGGCTCAGCTTGTCAGTCTGCAAGAGCATCAAAGTGTGTGGTTTAGGAGGCCTGTCGCAAACAGTAATGGATATCATTTCAAAAATATGTGGTTTTCATTGGTTAATGTAGACCTTGGTGGTGTGGACTAAGCACTCAAGTCCAAATGGAAGTAACATGCTCAAATATGGAGTTGAACTCTATGATAAAGTTTTCATATGGGGGACAGTCAGTTGGAATTATGATGCATGATGCAAGGAAAATAAGAAGATGTTGGGCCACAATGAACCTCCAGAACAGCTTTATTGCACTTTATAGGTTCTACAAGCCTCTGGAATTGAAATGGAGTGATGAACACCATTCTTCCAAAAACAACATTCTCTCAGTTGGTGTAACGATGATAGTAAAGAGCGCTGTCTAACACGTCACTCCAAAATCTCCTAAAGGTGTTGAGATTGGGTTGAGATCTGGTGAGTGTGATATGATTTACATTACTTTCCTCCTCATCAAACCATTCTGGAAGAGGACACTGCCATCAGGATAAGAATGTTTCATCAATAGATAATGGTGATCAATCAGAAGAACTGTTGTGCTGTATGACACTAATGTGACTTTCATGTTTTTTTTTCTGATCAGGTTCTGCGTCACAGTGACTAAAAGAGCGACCGGTGACCATTTATTTTCTATGTATGTGCGCGACACACAGCCAGCAACCATCACATATTTCCCCTCTCAGTGTGCAGCATAGTTCTGAGCGTGACCAGTGCTGTTTTCATGTTTGTGTTAAGGTCCTATCATGTTTTGTTTCCATCATCCATGTGCTTCCTTGTTTACATTTGTCATGTGTGTTTTGTTATGATTTGAGTCTTGTATGGGCCCTGTCTTGTCATCGGAGCTTGTCATGGAGCTGTGATTTCAGTCTTGTCTTCCTAGTGTGTCACAATTGTACCCACCTGTTCCCCATTCTGGCATTAACTCATTCCTGATTAGTTTGTGTATTTAAGTCTTTCTGTGGCTTTGTCTCATCGTGAAATCTTGTCCATGCTATTGTGCATTTCTGTGCCTTGTTTCATGTTCCTAGTGCTTTGCTTCCTTGTTCCAAGTTCATATATCCCTTTGTTTCTCATGTGACTTCCTGGTTTTGACCCCTGTGTTTATGTTGATGACTATAGATCATTCTTGTGTGATGTTGTCTGCCTGTTCTATGACCCCTGCTATGAACCATGACAATGATTATCGGATTTGCCCTGTTAAACACAACACTGAGAATACGCACTTGCATCCTGCCTCTTATACACACCGTACATTAGAAGAGCAGCAGTGCAACAAGCAACGTTTGAACTGAGATTTTCTCAGTTAGGATATATTAAAGCAACAGATACAAATGACCTTCTGGCAGAGAACACAATTTAATCTGTTGCCAATAAAGTAGACATCACTACATATCCAGGATCTTCATGATACACCAATATAACGATCCCTCAGGAACACACACGTGTAAGCTTGTGGTTTGTATACAGTTCACAGACAACTCTCATCACAACCTATTGCCTGGACATAACTCAGTATGCTATAACAATGGCACTGCAGTTTTTAAGAGCCTTTTTTTAAACATATACATATGTTATTCTTATGGTGTACATTTATATTATAGTTATAGTATGCCTGCTCAGTGATGATTTCCATACATTACACTTTCATACAAACAGGTTAAATCTAGAAGCTTATAGGACTGGCTTGGTTTGTGAATCCAGGCAACGCTTAAAAATTCTATGTAAAACCCTACTACAAAGTCAAATAGATTTCCAAGAACCCTTGAGGAAGCTTTTTTTCAAGAGTGTGTATAAATGTATTTGTGCATTTAAAATACTTGTTGAATGCAGCTGCATTTATAAAGGAAATAGCATAATTATCAATGCTAAACATTTAACATTGATTACATTACCCAGAAAACGGATCAGTTAACCATCACTTACAGGAGAAACACAAAATAAGCAAATTAGCAAAAGGAAGTTACTAATTGCTGCATGTATTTGAGGCAGTTGGATCATGTTACTTTGAGTGGAATGTTAGATGAGGCAAAGGCATCCTTGGTAGTGGCATTCAAATGGAAATGTAATTTTGCAGTGAATGAGCAATCTATTCACTCAAGGACTAGGCAGGCCATCTTTTCTGTTACTGTTTTCAGTTTCTTTAGTGTTGATACAAATAGATTTCTGTAGACGTGTTTTGTTCTGTCATATTTGGTCTCTATTAGGACTGAACTCTAAAAAGACTGAAGTGTACACCAAATTCAACTGTAGTACATCTTTTTTTTTTCATAAAATACTAATAAATGAGCTTTGGATTAGAGATGTGGCTATAAATGCAGTTTCCCAATTCATTTTATTTATATGCATTACTAATTAATTATCAGTATATTGTACCACAGTACTGTTGAATTCTTGAATCTGATTGGTCAGAAGGTGTTTTCTATAACAGCAGCTCTGACAATAGTTGCGAGGCAAGTCTAATAGTAAACAGATAAAAAAAAACTGTATTTAACAAATAAAAACATATCATTGATATAGTGAAGTTTTCTGTAAGGAGATGCTTATTTAGCCTTTTTGGAAGAAGTCTCCAGTGTCAGCGCTTTGTAACAGTCAGAGGTAAAACTGTTTCATTAAATAATAATAATAATAAAAAAAAAGCCATTATGTTTTTCCAGTAACATGACAACACGCTACTGAATTGCTGTGGTATAAGCAGAATAAAACAGTTTGTGCTGTTATAGGAAAATAGTAAACAATAGTCAACTTCTGGCAACAATGTCCACATCCAACTCCACCCCGACAATTATTTTCCTATAACAGCACAGCAAGCTGTTTATTCTTTACTTAACAAACTATAATACCATATAACGTTTTGTAATGAAGTATTTCACAAAACATATTGACTCCAAGACAAAAAGCACCTAAACGAGGTCAGAGAGACAGACAGCCGGCCCAACATAGACTGCCAAAATGTCCTCCGGTTGACAAAAACGCTTACGACGCACTGCCACTACACCCTCTTCTTCTCTCTCTCCTTCCTCACCTCCCTCCTTTCTCGTGCCTGCTCTCGTCAGCTAATTATCCGGAATTAGAATCTTCTTTCACACCAGAAGTGTCAATGTGCCTTAGCCTGATGTGTCTGCTTCTATGACTGGGTGCTAAACTTGTGACATCTGACAAGCTTGAGGCAGACAGATATTAATTGCAAGTGAAAAGCTGACAGGTCTGATAAAGCAGAAAACCCCCTCATCATCAGTGCAGGGGGACGGAGAGGACCGTTCAAGGCTTGGAGCAAGTGTCTGGCATCAGACATTCCATTTTTTTGCAATGAAGGAGGTTGCAGTGTTTTCAAAGGCACCAAGGTTTGTGCTCCCGATCACTGGGGAAAAAGCAGAAAGAAGACATGTTGCATGGTGCAAGCAGGTATTTAGTGGTGTTTATTGAAAACAAATCCATCCTTCAGGAATACATCAGCTCCTGTCTCACCCAGCTTCAGTCACTGCCTCAGACTGCAGTCAGGGTTGGGAGGACAAGGGGAAGGGTGGCCTGATTCCACTGCTGTCTGCCTAATGCACAACTCGGTTAAATGTTTACTTGCCAGGCCACATTATGTGGCTCGGAACATGCACAAGGCAACATGCATTGTGACTAGAGTTCATGACAGTTGGTGAGAGAGAAGAGGGTGTCAAGAGGGAGAATTTTACTGGTCGAGTATATTTATTTACATTAATGAACAACGAACTAGCGCATGCTAGTGTACCAGTATTTAAACTTGGGCACTTTGGGCAGTTATTGTAGCCATTGTCCAACCAAAGTTGAGATTTTAGTATTTATTAATGTTAATTAATCACTTAATTATGTCCAATTCTAAGCCAGCCACAATGTCTTAACAAACAAAGACTTTTTTTATACTGAAGACTTGTCCTCCAGCAATGAGTGATTTGCAATGCACCAATCAAAGAACCATTTCTCTTTCACACTACAGTAAATCTCTCTCCACAAACTTCAGATG
Organism: Pangasianodon hypophthalmus; assembly: GCF_027358585.1. Taxonomy (NCBI): domain Eukaryota; kingdom Metazoa; phylum Chordata; class Actinopteri; order Siluriformes; family Pangasiidae; genus Pangasianodon; species Pangasianodon hypophthalmus. The sequence goes on along the minus strand of NC_069736.1, from coordinate 5,507,066 downwards.
ATTCACTCAGACCATCAGTAATCTGTATTTTAAATGGGGCTGCGTGAAGGCAAAAATTCAACAGGCCCACCTCCTACATCATTAATGCATCCTCCAAGGAGGACTGAAAACTCCCAATGCCTTTTGAGCATGGACATCAAATAAATGAAAGGCAAGTCCAATGGCAAGGGCTCGTCTATTCTACTTTTCAACAAGACTTAGGTGGAAAAAAAAGAGCCCAGCCTGCAGTACCCTCCCCTTTCCGGCCTCCTGCCACTTGTCTATGGAGAAAGCAAATTTTTTTGAAAATTTTTCCTGGAGTGGTTGTTTTATCAACAAGCAGGGCCATAGCCTTCATCCTTCTTTTGATTGGTCCAAGAAAGAGAGGAGAACAGGAAAACAAAACAACAAGGGGGAAATGGTAAGAAAGGAGAGGTACAGAAAGAGGCTGAAGAGACAGCTGTTGGGGAGGTTAGTTGGAGATTTCCAGCCATTAACTTCAGACTAAGCCGGCTCCCCCACTTGAAGAGAACAAGAGCCAGAGGAGGCTAGGCCCCAGACATGAAAAGAAGCAGGGGCAGGCTTGATCTAGTATGCCAAATGTTCAGAAGTGGGGCCACAATCATACTAAAATAGAGTAGTGGCAGAGAGAGGTCTTGGAGAAGCTCATGGGGCGGTGGTGTGGAGTGAAGGGCCAGTGGGGTGGGAGGAGTGGGGGTCTCTCTCTTTCAAAGGCAGGATAAACAAGGAAATGAGTCAGTAATCATTTCCAGAAATTGCCTTCCTTCTTCCTCCTCTCTCCAGCAGACTCTCGGCCTCCATTCATTAAGGATTCTGGCCTGATTAAAGCATTTCGGCCTCGGAGGCAGGCTCCAGACAGGCCAAAGCTCCTTTGCAGGAACATGAGACAAAAGGGAACTGGGCATTAAGAGCAGGGACTGCTTGCTGGAGCCTAGTCAGGGAACTTATTAAGGGTATCATCCACGTTAGCACCTTTACCATGGTACATCATTTTCTTACACATCAGGACATAAATTATCTGAACTGTCCATTTCTGTTCAATGTAACCTCCAGTCAGCATGTTTCTCTGACTGCAGACTGACCCTACATTCACACTAGCAAGTGACAGAGCAGCAGGTGACCATTCGTTTTCTGTGTATGTGCATGACATAGAGCTGTGAGTTCAGCAACAGCAAGAAGCAACTTTTGAATTGAAATTTTCTGTTCTATGCAAATTAGGTATGATGTGGTAAAGCAACAAATCTAAACCACTGGCCTGAATGATTCCTTGGACCAGACTTATGGTGTTAGAGGTCTGGCGTTTCTTCAATTCCCCACTCACAACTCCAGTTCCTACCCGCAATTAGTTCCCATTTACTGTTTGATGCACAAAAATGGAAGAAAAAAGTATAATTGTGGTTTCGTCTCATCCTATCACATATGACCTCTTATTAACTGTGTACATTTTGAATTAAAATAAGACAATGTGAACTGTAATAAGGCTTATAAGGAAGGAGCAGAGATCATTGGTGCCTCTGGTGAGTGTACAGTGATAGTACAGTTAGTTTGCTTTGCTAATCTGCCAGTGAAGCAAGTACTTGTCTCTTTCTAGTGTGAACATAGGGGAAGGTTATACTCATTAATAACTGAGTGTAGTGGCTCATCTCTGGTATCCCCAAAAATGTCACTGTTTTACAAATAAATTTCAAACGGTATTAGTTTTTGAAGTAGATAGGATTACAACAAACACTTATTTTTTACACTTACTTACACTCACTTACACAAACTTTGTCTGTTTTCTTTAACACCACATTATGGAATCTTCACATATACTTCTCCATACAAAAAAAGATAAGACAGACAAAAAGAGATAATCAAATGCAATTTCAAATATCCCTAAGTCCTAATAGATGTCCTAATAGAAAAACAATCCAATTCATTTTGGCTTCTGGCTCTGGCTCTGGCTGGAGGAAATAGTTAGTGGCAAGCTGGTCGTTGTGAAGTCCGGGTGTTCCTGTACACTGACAGTGGAACAGAGACCCAGACCTCCTCACAGAGCCCGTCACCCAGATCCTCTATTTCCTTCCTATGAGGTAATGAGGCTCTGGCAGTGGGCTTGATGTCATCTCTCCTGTTTCATGCTGCTGCTTAATCTCATCTACTATAATAAGTCTTTAGTGCAGCCTTTAAAAGAAGTATGCTGTCCATCTACAATTTTAGCAGTATAGTGATATTTAACTTATGAAAAATAAATAAATAAATGTATCTAAGCTGTCATTCTGCATGTTAGTATTTTTTTTTAAATCAGAAACTCCATATAAGATTATGTATTGTATAATTTCACATAGAAATGTGCAGAAATTACAGTGATACATTACAGGTGGTGTAATGTCCTGAAGTGTTATATTCCTCTTATACCACCAAAATTTGTCAAAGATTAAAAAAATTTAATTTAATAATAAACGATTCTTCATGCTTTTTAACCATTTACAGGCACATTTAATGTTGTAGACTGTCCACAAGACACGATAGTTATGGTATAGTACCTATGAACAGTTGTTCCCACCCCAATCTCTGTCTTTGTTAATAAGAAAAAAACTTTTGCTTATCAATTTACAAATCGCCAAAACCTGAGACTTCATCCATAGATGTTAAATAAACACCTACACAAGTTTCACCATATGAACATTATACATTTTTCTTTGTCACAACAATGTAGTTTCTTAAACTGTTTTATAAATAATGTTATTAGACTTAGATTAAATGTAGAGTATCCACCAAACAGATCCATGTGAATGAGTTCAACTGTCAGAGCTGTAGTGCTATAGAAAATTAATCCACACCTTCACTTTTGAGAATTCAACACTGCTGTGGTGTAATTACTGTATATTTATACAATCTATGATTGTTTATTGGTAATATCTGATTATCCCCACCATCTGATTTCTGATTGGTTCGATTCCATCCTAAACCACCACCTTGATCTCCTAATGTTGCCTTTACAAGTCCTGGTAGATCATGACATTCTTTAAGAGAAACACTCCAAATCAACAAAGAGTGGCTTTACCAGTGAGGCCACTTTTACTCTGCGTATTCTGCCTACTGAGAATTAGGCCATCCTGGGAGAAGTAAACACGAGGGGAAATCTAGATAGCAAATTGTGGCACTTTAGAGTTGGCTTTTTTTTTTTTCAAAACGAGGAAGTATTTGTGTTTTATTGGTTTCATATGACATGAGAGGCACTTTTTAAGATGTTGTAGTCGTGATGGTAAAAGAGAAGTCTGCCCTCCCTTGCATTAAGTGCTCCTGTGATCTTGTGCATATTTATAGGTGCTGGGTTGTGTCACATGGCTTCCATTTCTTCACTTGTTGGTGCCCCGTGTCTGTTTTTACAAGCAAAGGAGTGAAAGGGTCAAGGGATCTGCTGTTCGAGCCTCGCCTCTGCATGAGGCTAGGGATGACAAGATGTTTTCACCTTTCTAGAAAGACTAATGCATTCATCATTATTTATGATTCAGATTTAGAAAAAAAGTGGCTTTAAAAGAAGATTTAACAGAGATACATGCACCTTTTCACACGTGTGAAATTTAAACGTGGTGTTTTTAGACACTTTACACATGTCTGAAAGTGTTCTCTTTCACACATTTTAGTACATGTGCATTTTATTCTCATGTAATTTTTTTTTTAAACATGATTTATTTATTTTCACATGTAGGTCATGTGATTGCAGAAAAAAAGAATGTTTTCACGTTTTTGAGGGGTATGTGGTTTTGTGTTCACACAATTTTTACATATGATTAATTTCTTTTCATATGTGATTTTTTTCACAGTTTATTGTGTGATTTCTCACACAATTTTTCTTGTGTGATTTCTCACATGATAAATTTCTTTTCACATCTTTTTTGATGGTTTAATTTTCACATGATTTGTGTATTGTGTTTCAGTCCCACATACAATTTTCTCACCTGAATCATTTCTTTTTACATGTGATTTCCCACATGAATAACTATTTTCACGTGATCACATATCATTCACATAATCACAGGTGAAAAAAAATGTTTGACCACATGTGAACTGTGTCATTTTTTATGTACGGGTGGATATATTCCTGACTGCACCTATTACTACTAATTGAAAACAAAAATGAACAACAGTGAAGATGCACACAATAGAACAAATAATGCCACATATGAAGTATTTAGGAAGGGAAGAGTAAATATTATTTTGTTAGCTAATAGGAGATCGAAATGCAATGAACTTGCTTTGACTGATTCACTTACTGACTGTTGCAGTTAGAGGGGAAAAGAGGCCTCTGAATCGTAACTGATGTTGTGAAAGGCCCCTTCACTATTAAAAGAAGGCTGCTCTTCCCTGGCAGAGCCTGCACCATCTCCCGCAGCCTACACTCCATGCAGCAAAGCCGAGCTTTTAGTGTGCACTAAAAAGATACTGTTAAACACCATTTTAAAAGTCCCTAAAAGCATTTTTGCTCTTGGGGGCTGGCACTTTTAACTGTGATCAGGTTTCACGTGTGAGATGACTGCACCTGGGGAGAGGAATGAAAAGCTCAAGAAGGCTCGCACACACAAACACACCACACTCTCCTTGTAAAAGTGGAGAAGGGAAACTAATCAGATTTATTGGTTACAATATGGCACGAAGTGTCTGTTTGACCTCTGGGTTTAGGATGACCTGGGCTGCATACAGCCTGGCCTGAAGTGAAGATAGTTCAGTGTGTTAAATGTATATCTTCAGGTAATATTTTCTTAAAGTTACAGTTTTTATCTTAATTGTAATTTCACATTGATACACTGACATTGGCTGCTCTGTTGAAACCATATTATTTATTTATTTATTTTTTTTATTTTTTTTTAGCTTGGAAAGCATGGCCATGCTGCCATTGGAAAGTCTGCAGGCAGAAGACTTTGTGCTTCCTCTATAACACGACAAGCTGTGGGTTTTTTGTCTTTTAAACTTCGAGAGAGAAAAACAGACACTGGTGTGGGGAATGACTGTTTATATCTATGTGATAACAGGAACTAACTTGTCTCATGGATGCTCCACAACTTTAAATGTAACTTTACATTTTAAAATGTATGATGTGTGGTTCTATAATAAATAAAAACAATTTAAGCATTGGCAAATTGTTGTGGTATAACAGGAATAAAGCACTTTGGGTCATGCTGCTATTGGAGAATAATCAACTTTGCCATGAGTTGCATTACAACATCCCATCATTGATTATTTTCTTATAGCAGCACATGTCCAAGTTGCTTGTTACAGTATAAACTTCTTAGAACGTGTTAAACCTTCTTTGAACCTTAGAATCTGTCTGTAAGATGGGTTGTGTGATCGCATTATATTCTCGTGCAAATAAACTGATGAAGCATCCTTGAAGTTCTGAAAGCCTTGAAAGGTGGAGCTCAGACTCATATGGAAATATCAGAGAACAAAATCTGATCCTTTAAATCCCCTCTGCTGCGACCCTTTCACTTTCACTGACAGCGTACAAGATCAGAACAAGGAGGGCTATAGGACCTATAATATTCATACAAACAGAGATAGATGGAAATATAAAATTTTAGAACTGCAAAAATTAGAACTGCACTCATTTTTTTTACTTTGACTTCTTTTTTTATGGCAGTTATGATATCATTAGATTTTATATTCTCTATTTTATATTCTCTCATTTACATTATTCAGGAATCAGTTGCTGCTACTTGAGTATTTGAAATAGTTGAACCTTGTATGAAGAAACTAGAAGCGCTTGACGACTCAGGCGGCATTCCGAGCATAAAACAAAGTAGCTGTTTATGCTGTTTTACCACTTGTTCATGCCTTCAAAAGGTAAAGCCATATTTAACCATCTCTGAATGTTAGTAAATCTTTAGTTTTTGTCATTCTCCAAATCGCGGCTTTGCACAGGAGGAGGTAAGTATACTGGGGTCACCACAAACGTGACTAGGCGCCCAGGGAGGAGCCCCTCACCTCTCTTTTACATCTCATAAAAGTGATTTTTATTTGCACTTTTTGCTTTTTATAGCCCTATTTGTGTGTGAAGTACCTGAGAACAGTCTGGAAAAAATATGTTCATTGGACATGACCTGGAGATGGTACAGGACCTGAGGGGTCGGCTGCTGAGGAGGTGCAAAGGTCAGGGTTAGAGGGGAAAGGTTGGATGGTTATTTATTTATTTGTATATTTAGAGCTGTATTTATATACTCTTTGGATCAAAGCAATTAGTCAGGTGTGTGATAACAGGCTATTAAAATAAAAATGGAAAAGATTTTTCTTTAAGATTGATTCAAAATTGAGGTGAAAATACCATTTGGAGTGAGATATAATGGTTTTGCGGACCATAACTCAGAGTAATTACTTTTTTAAAATATTTTATATTCTATGTGAAACCGCATGTATATCTCAAACTATGAAAACCAGATGCATCCTTTGTTATTCATTCAATAGATATTACTTTTTTTTTTAAAAAAAATGAGTTGCTTAAGAAATAAACATATAGTGTAAATATAATAGTATATATTTGGGAAACAAAAAGATTATCAATACTTCATCAATTAGGACTTTTAGTCAACTTTCAGACATTTCACTGAAAACTCCTTCCTTAAATGTTACTACAGAATTGATAATATATTAACATTTCCTCAAGTTTTTGCTCTAGTAGATGTATAGGAAATATCTTGCGTCTCATATATTGGAGAAAAGGGAACGATGCTGCCCAACCTAAAACTTCAAAAAGACCATGTCATTTAAACGGAACTACAGTGTCCATGTGTGAATGGATTTTACTTACGTCTGGCTGGATGCACAAAGCCTCTTAACAACTGTACAAACAAAGGGGTCTGTTTAATGTAAGTTAATCAGCACTCAGATAAATCCAATCAAGGCTGAAAGCCATCTCTTTGCTTTATTGGTTTCAGAGGTTGGTTATGATTATTTAAGCTTCTGGAAAACAGTGCCATTAGACAACCCACATCTGGCTGAGTAATATTCTGATGTCTGCTAATCTGAAGTGATGAAATCGTAGAGGCAGAGTGGGGTCACTTTGTTATCAATCCGCATACATGATGTTAAGCTCTTGGGCAGGGATGCTGTTCATAAATCATTCGATTATTTTAGGAAGTGCTGCTCCAAGGTAGCATTAGAGCTGCTGATAACTGCAGTGGAACTGGAGTTACTGTTACCAAGTCGAAGTTTTATTTTTTCAATGAGTGTTCTGAAGTGTTTTATTCCTCTTATAACAGAACGATTTGCCAATGTTTACATTTTTTTAACTTAAAGGACAATAAGTCATACTTTTCATAATTACATTTAAGGTTGTGGAACATCTTCAAGACAAGTGAGTTATTAGACAAGTGACACTGGAGACTCATTCCATAAATATTACTACTGAAAGAATTACATGTGAGAATGAGCACATTAATATCATTAATGTTATAGAAAATGAACACCTTCTGAAATATTTCCTGAACTGATTTCTTCCATTATAATTATTTGCAAATATTTTGAATGACTTACACTAGATAATAGTTTGTACATTGAGAGATTTTGTGCATAAAAGAATAGTGTAAAAGTGAAAAATCAGGTTTTCTATGATATTAACTATGTATTCTCAACAAGCCGATCACTTTAACACAGCAGATTTAACCTTGCCTACACGATAAGCCGCTGAAGATATCCCTCTCATTCTTAAGACACTTATTCTGGGATTATTCCTCTCTAAGGCCTCAATATCACACTGTTTCTTATCTCTCATCAGCCTCCTTGCTATAATCCTTCAGTAAGACGTTGAAGGAGATGAGAAGGTGGGAGAACACTGATTGATTTTAATCCCTTGTTCAGCGCAGCTGTAACACCAGGCTTGCCACCTGTCAGTTCTTTACTTCCTGACCTACAGAGCATCCAGCGAATTGGGTTTTCAGCATTAAATACAGTCAGGACTAAAGATCTACAGAGCATTCAGTGCAATTTTATACAAGTCCATATAGATTCTGTTCCACTGGGCCTCAGCTCATGATGTAATAGCCAGGACATCGATGCCTCAGGCTTGCTCTTGTAACTCTGCCCAGCTCTATGAAATGAAATGTGTGGCCTTCTGAATTAAAATGGAAGAGTCATCTCCTGTTTCCGTGGAGCTTGCACTCGCAGGCCTGTGAATCAATTTGCTTCTCAGCTATCAATCCATATCTTGGCCACTTGCTTACTTCGGTGAATAATCTCTGCACAAGCTGAACAGAATGTGAGCTGCCTCTATCCTTTACACTCAAGAGACAAATATGTTTCGTTATGTTTCAGCATTGCAATTTTCCAGTGTTTCAGTGTAATAAAATAATTTTTATATGAAAAATAATAAAATCATGGTCTTTCGCAAAGAATATCCGATATTTATCCATCTCAACATGTGACCTGATCATGTTGAGGATCTTTGTTTCGATCTGTTGAGATTTGATCTTGTGGTTTATGAGATAAACATGCAACTTGGAAACAAGAGCGCATTTCACCTTGCTTGAGGGTCAAAGAGAAAGCAGAGATGACCAGGAGGAAGCGTAATTATGATCCAGCCAATGTGTTTTAGAAGAATCCTTTAAGAGGACTTTCTCCCGCCGCCCATGGCTTTGGCACGGCAACCAAAGAGGGTCACTGTTTAATAATGAACAGGTCGAGACCCAATGTAATGGATACATGCACCTGCTTTGTGCGCCAGTCAATTACTTAATTAGAACTCTCCCTTAGGGGAAAGCTAATACTTTCTCATAGAAGCGGAACTGGGCTGCACTCCATGTGAACGGATGAAGTGAGCCACTCTGTGTACATACGACTACCTTCGTCAGAGAAAGTGGCAGGACGCTGTGTTGCCTGCTTAGATCAGGTGCTATCAGGTGCTCATCAGAAATCTGGAAAAACACTCTCTAAGGCAGGGGTTGTCAACATCTGGTCCAGCATTTAAAAAAAAATAAAAAATTGCAGCAGAGACTGAAAAACGTATGAAAAAAAAAAACTAACTCAGCTTAGTTCAACCTAATTCAGTGCCTCTAGTTTTCTAAACATGAACCATCATGGCTTCTGTAGCAGATCCTCTGTGGTTGCTTATCCAATCACATGCGTTAATGTACATTACTTAGCTAAAGGTAGCTCTTTGGGCCTGAGACTAGCTACAAGGCTAGAGAAATTATTTCTGAAAAGGGAGAGTTTTCCCAAACTTTCACAGAGTTTAACAGACAAGAAGACTTGTTTAAGGAAAAGTTGACAATGAAAACAAAACATTTAAAGATGAATGGACAAAGAGTATGCACTTATTCTCCCTGTGTCAAATTTAAAACAGATGTAGCACATCTGTTCTGAACATGAAGTGCCAGTGTGAAACAAAACATAACCATTTCAAATTGATGTGCCTTATTCAGAGTCATGAATGAATCATTAAAGGTTAAGCCTTAAAAGGTAACTTTGTCACCATTCTGTCATGTTAGTTGCTTATCCTGCCTTTTGTACGCAAGCAATTTTATGTAACATTTACAAATTTTAGTTGAATGCTCCTGCTTTACGACAAACCTTCCCACGCTGCCTTGCGGAAGTGATACCAAGTCGTTGTGTTTCACGACTGGGGAAAGCAGGCAGCTAATAGAGACAGACAGACACACATGATGAAGCTAATTGCAGTCATAAGTACAAAAATGAGGGTTGAATTTCAGCGCACTCTGTGGCTGATTGTGAAGGTGACAGCACTTCACAACTAGAAACACGACAACGCAGCTAACTCAGGATCGAGTCGGGCCAGTGAAACTAGTCCTTGTCTGTTTTCAGGCAGGGGCACTTAAGCCAATCACGAGCACCTAAGCACACTGATTAAGCTGCTCAATTTCCCTCCTCTTTGGAGAGAAGAGTGATGAGGATGTTGAAAAGGGCCGGGCCGATCTCTTCTCTTAAGAGGCTGTATGTCTTCATTTCCACTCCTCCTAACCTCCCACCTCACTTGCCACTCCAGCCCATGTCAGGTCCAGGAAAGCCACAATCAAACACATGGGTCTATCTGCTTTGCCCCACTACACAAGCATTTCTATTCACCAAGGTTTATTACACAGCAAAATCAATTGCAGCCTTGACATAAGGTGTAAATCAAGGGAAGGTCTCAACATGCGCACACGCAAGAAGTAAGATTGAGAAAGCCAGGTCACAGTTCACATGTTCATAAAAATCAATTTTCACACATTAGAACGATTATATCGTATTATTGTGATGACAAATCATGAGCTACAGGAAGAGGAAGGTGAACTGATAGTATGGTTTGGTGGTTTTATTGATGTGGGACAACTGTAGCTCTTTCCCCCTTTTCTCCCTCTAAGAAAACATGAAGGTCCATAAACCATCGATAGATGATTTTGATTGGTCAGGTGTTGATTAATTCTCTATAACAGCAGCTCTGACAGTAGTTCAGCTGCAAGGTTAATGCGCTCATTCTAATACGTTGTTTCTATAGGAATATCTTACACAGGGACATATATGATGGATGTGCCATATAAATGGATAAAAAAAAACCATGTGTAATCATTGATATGGTGAGTTTTCTGTGAGGAGACTCTTATTTATCATTTTTTGAAGGTGTCTACAGTTCTACAATTGCACATCTGCAATTATAGCATTGGAAATGATTTTAGTTTTTGTTAGCTAGCATGCAAACTGTTCAAGATCACATCAAACTTGATAGGATTTAATGTATGGCAGTAGAAAAGTCCTTAGTACTGAAATTTCAGAGCATTATCATTGCAATATCATTGTGTAACTAAGAGAAAACATTAAAAACTGCTTTAAGATGATTTCTTCATATACACTGCAGTAGTGCTGTGCTGTTCCTTGACCGGCGCATCAGTGTGGATTCTAATGAAGTGCTGAAGAGAGATTGAGAGAGACTGGAGGAGACACCTCCCCCATCCATGTGGGTCCAAAGTGTTTGTGGAGTTGGAGCTGCTAATAAACTTAATGCAGTAATCTGAGAGAGAGCTATTAATGGGAGCGGTCTTCAGCTGACATCTCAGACACCCTAATGTTGGGGAAACGTCTCCCTGACTGGAGCTTAATCCATCACTGGCTCTGGCTAACCTGATTAAGGCCTGACACTTTACTTTTCTCTGACACTCATATACTGAACGGAGGGTGGCCATTGCTGCACTCCTGGACTGCTCTGTTTTGCCCTGTTGTTATTGAAAACTGCTGCATCCTCTCTAAAATTGTATGCCTTTATGCTTGTGCAAGACATAAGAGACACAGACATAAAAAGATGCAAAAGGCCTGTTAGCCTTCAGGGACGGAAAATACTTGAGTAGTTGTACTTTGTTACTATACTTAAGGATTACATTATTTGAGCGTTACTGAAATTTAATATTTACTTGTGTAAATTAGTTGAATGTTATTGAACTTGAATAATTGTACTCTTACTTGATTACTTTTCTGAGAAAAAATTACTTTCTCTTTTTCTGCTACTTGCATTATTATTTAGACCTTTAAAGTACTCATTACAAATCTTGATGGCCAATCTCATCCAGCCAAGGATGGTATAGTCAAGAGAATGGGTTCCCATGTGTTTTATTTACATATCAGTTTAGCATCCAAACAAGTCCATCAGAGTGGGAAAAATGATCAAGAAACGTGACAATCTGACATCTGCTGTGACCTTCTCATGCTATACAATGTACGTAATGCTGTAGCTATCCGTGTGCGTCTGAATATGGATAAGCTACTGGACTGCAGTGTGGAGCTTGAGGATGAGCACCCCGGGCCCTGCATCTTTAAGATATTTCAATATGCTGGAGTGAGCAAAGATTCATATAAAATGAAGTGTTTGCTTTGCCTCCCTAGAACGAATAAACTCTACCTCATTTGAAAATGCAAGCTGAAGTAAGTTTTGCTAATTTGCTAACATTAACAGGCTATATTTAATATTAATATTAATTGCAGAGGAGCAGTTCCTGGACCACATGGTCTCCAGTGACGATTGGTAACTAGAGCAAGGTACCTAGGGCAACAAATTGGTACCTAGAGCAAGGACCATATGTGAAAAATGAAGAAGAAAGGCTATGCTAGGTTGCCGATATGTCCTTTTATGATGACCGAAGATCAACCTTGCCATTTCTGAAGCTTTTAAAAATGTTTGGAAGGTTAGGAATGTGATTTAAGTAACCTTATCTTAGATCAGCACAAATTCTGTTCTGAGCCCTGCACTAGGATTGTGTCTCATGAGCAGACCCTGTTAAAGCTGTCAATGTCAGTCAGTGGATCTATGAGCTGAACTCTCCTAAATCAAGTTGACTGACTCTTGAAGAGTGCACTTCCATTAACCACTCCCTGCTGCAAATTAACTTTAATGGGCACACTCAATAGATTGAGGTTGAATGGCAGTGATTTGCGTGTGAATATCCGTCTTCCAAAACTTTTAGCGTTGCGAGTTAAGAACTGGGAAGCGGTAGCAGTGTTCCATTGCAGGAATTTGTATATACAGTATGTTCATTAAGTAGAGTGAAGCAAGAAAAAAAAAATTTAAACATTAATCAGCAGCTGTTGCAACTATTTGAAAGCAGATGCAAAAGCACCTGCTTTCAACAGTACACCTTAAGTTTCTAATTACTAATGTAAGTCTTCATGCTTTATCTATGGCCAATCCTGATCACTCTAATGTATGTGTGTAACAACAAAAAAAGGGGTTTTTGGTTAAAACATCATACCTCAGGAATTAAAATGTCTGAAATATTAGTCCTGATCTTTCTCCAGGTAGGTCCAGGAAGCCAAAACTTAGGCATATTTTGATATGGCTTGACAATTCAGAGACACACTGCATTGTGTGTATGAATGTATGAGCAAGAGTGAGAGAATTTGTGAACAGCCCCATATCATGCAGCCCTAAAGGGATTGGGGGTGTAGTACTTCAGTGGCACGGGGCTGGAAATCTGGTTAGGAAGATCTGGTATGTACTTACTCTTCCACCACATTGTTATCTGACCACCAGCATATTGTCTACCACTCTGATCTGTCCCATCAACCACTGTCCCATCTAGCTACTTTCCCTGTCTCCATCATGGCCATGACCAGCCAAACTTGCCTATTGGTCCACGGAGTGCCTCGGTGTGGAAACTCGCTTCTGTCTCAAGTGCTGTAAGTGCTGGGGAGTCATCTTACAAGAAACACTTATTGCATTTAGTATCGAACATGGCGTTATGAAAAATTCATGCTGGGTTTGTGCTGTTTACATTGTTCAGACGAGGTGTCAGGGTATGCACTGGTGTATGCCTTGATACAGTGAGAGTTACAGAAATTTGACTCGGAGGAGCATAACTCTAAATCATCTAATCTTCCACCTCCTGTGAGTTGAAGTGCAGATCAAAGTACCCAATGAATCAATGCCAGAGTATCGAGAATCATTGTGGCACTGCCTTTCTACCATTTACTGCATTACGACGCTTTACTCCCTTAGGTTTGTAAGTGTATTGACTCCATTATTGGCAAAGCAATAGTGAAAAATATAGCTAAAAAGTGGGCCAATACTGTAGTGCAGCAACGCAGCCAATAGACAAGCAAAGAGAAGAGTACACTATAAATATCATTATATATTTATGAAGAAATAAACAGTGACCTATGAAAACAAATATGCGGTCTATGAGTGGATTTCCGAAGCTATCCTAGACCATTTTGAGTATTATATAGAAAAAAATGCCATGATTACATGATTCTGATTATAGAACATAACCAAGGATGGATCTGTGATGAAAATAAGTGGTATTATTAAGCACTTTCCATGTATTCCACTTTCTATTGGATCAATGATTAAATCCTTTTGCTATCTTTTTAATGAAGAACTAAAAAGAGACTGATGAAATCAATGCAGGGTCCTTATTTGCTGTATATCAAAGTACAGCAACATGCAGTGATGAATGTCTTGATGTGTGTTCATTTTTCTATTGTACCAGGAAGGTTATTCTCTCTAATTATTTTTCAGATTTACCAGAAAATCTTAACAAACATTTCAACCCAACATGAAGCAGCACTAGGGTCAAATCACACTTTCTACAGTACAATTTCATCATACTTAAGCACTTGTGTCTAAAATGGGGAGCTTTCTTAACATTGACCATCAAGTAACTATAAGATTTTTAACATATCAAATAAAAACTGGACTGACCAAGAGATACTGAGGTTCACACTTTAGCTGCTTAGGTAAGAATGGATAGAAAAAGAAGCTTCTTATTTTTTCTAGTCAGGATCATTTCAAGATGACTCAAGGCTCCAGACGTTCTCTCTCTCAATTGCAATAAATTTAATAGACCTCTTACTTAGCTCTTTAAGGTTATTTGTGCTGTCACAAGGACGGTAGGGGCCTAGACCCTGAAGGCTCTCTTGTCTCTTCTGAATCTATGCTCAGCCTCAGATAGGGGAATATGGTGGTTCTCGTCAAGCATAACCTTTATGTGTTATATGCTGAGCAATAAAACGATAGTATAAATGATTGTATGGTTACATGGAAAGAGACACTTGTCTCAGGGACATGTCTCAGGGGCCATTTTGAGATGTAGAGGCTGGATGATGGAAGAGGACATGGAGGGAGAGGGCTGAGCAGAGCTGGGGTATTTGGGGGACATTTTTATACTACAGTGCTGTTTAATTCTTGAATGTAATTGGTCAGAAGGTGTTGATTAATTTTCTACAACAACAGCTTTGACAGTAGTTTGACTACAGTTCAAAATCACAGGTATATATTAATAGGCTCCTTCTAATATCAAGGTTCAAGGTTCTTTATTTGTCGCATACTATGTTATGGTTTCTATAGTAACAGCTAATTCACAGGGACTTGTATCCATATAAACTCCATATAAGCTCCATATAAACAAATTTAAAAAATGTGTCTAATTGTTAATATAGTGATTTTTTCCTGTAAGAAGATGTTTATGAAAGATTTTTGGAAGGAGTCTCCAGTGTCAGCACTTTGTAATAGTCAGAGATAAAGCTGTAACTTTATGTTTTGTATTATTAACTTTGAGACAGACAAAAAAGGGAAAAGGAATGACTGTTTATAGCTGTTAAAACATAAGAAATAACAAGAACTAATTTGTTTTTCAGAGATTTCATAATAGCAAATGTAACCATAAATGGATAAAACATATGTGTTGTTCTTTAATAAATAAAAAAGTGTTAGTGTTGGTAAATTGCAGTGGTAGAAGAGGAATAAAACAGTTCTGGATGTGCTGCTCTAGGAAAATAAACTTTGGGATGGCGACAGTGACTCCACTTCACATCGGGTTGCCCTGTCATTGATTATTTTCTTGTAACTTTATGTCCCCAAGTGTTTTATTCCTTACTTATTTTCATTTGGAATTGTTTCTAAGCTTGGAATGTTACACCAATAACGTAGCATAACAATATGTTGTGTTTGCTTGAAGAGCCGGAGTCTCAGGTCATACAAAATATTTGGGAGAGTCAACATTTATGAACGCATGCTACAATTTCCTCTTGCAGTGTGGCTAGTAGCATTAAAATGTATGGATAAAATAGGTACTACTAAAGGTAGTTAAATAAAAAAGAAAGAATCAGGAATGTTATACTTCCTGCTAGAATATCAAAAGCTCTTCATCCTCTTATAGTCTTTAGGGGAAAAAATTGCACTGAATTGTTCAACTATAACATTTTTCCTTGTGAGAATAAGTCTTATGAAAACATTTCTTGTGAAATGTGTTTTTGTTAAATAGTACAGGGTCAACCTGGCAACACTAACACTTTAATTTACTTGGAGAGAATTCTGTGTGCTGAATTTCAGTGAAACTAGAAATGTCCCAGACTCTAGCTAATCAGAAGCTTGCTACTCTTCCAGCAGACCCCAATGCCCAATCTAAATGCATTGGTACCTTTGAATAATTAACTCTGCTTAATTTCTCTTGGCCTATTTGTTTACTCCAGACTCATCCATTATTGAGCAGACTCCAGGACAAGGGTTCTCTCAGCCAGGCTCTTTGGAGCAGAGTGGGATGCTGGAATGAGTCCTGCTACATGCAAGCAAGGCTCTTGCTCTCTAGAGAGCACACGCTCACACACACTCATACAGACACAAACACAGACACTTCTTTTTCTCAACTCTGAACATAGTCTGGCATGCTAGCTGAGTGTTTGATATTGGGCGTCAGTGTTTGTGGCATTATGTAATGTACTACTCGCTCACGATAAAAGTATGAGCATAGATTTATTGCTTTATATAAAACAAAAAGGAAACTTTAACCTTTGTTCAGTGAAAACATTTGGCTCATGCTACTTTAACTTTCATGCTAATAACACCGCCAACACCATTGCGCCCATCATCTCGTAGATCACGATCCAACTGATCTGAGTATCTGTACAGCTGCACTACGTGCTGGAACTCTGAGTCCAGCATTTGAAGTCTCCACTACTTCTATATTTGATCTCTCATTAATATGACATTGAACGTTACTTGAAAAAAGTGAGTGAGAAAAGACGTTCTTGCTCTTTTTTTGCTAAGACTTTTATCCTTTATGTCTGAGATCATTGATTTTTTTTTTCTCTTATTATACTCCATTGTAACTGTTCTAGCAATGTCCTTCTGTGATGTCAGAGCTAATCGCGAACTTCTCACAAGAATAACAAAAATACAGCACCAACCAACAAATTAGCACCAAAATCTCTAAACACAATGTAAACATATTTCAGGGTGGAGTTTTTCTTTAAGGATTTGTTTTGAAGGAAATGGAAATCTCAGTTTCTGTTGAATTTGGTCATTTTAGTGGAACACCCCAACGCAATCAAAACACTGTTGACCAGTCCCACTATTTTCTGAGTGCTAATGGAATTTGCTGGTACATTTACACACCGGGCTTGTGTGCTGGCTGGTCAGGTAGCTTCTCCTTTGCAAGCTATTGATGCATATATGAAAAAAGCGTGTACATTACAACAAGCTGAATGTTCATGTGGACTATCTATTCTATCCTAGTATTCCTGTGAAGAGGAAGAGGACAGGCTCTGACAGATGAGCCTCATTAGTGTGGTTCAGGAAGTGCCATGAGTAAAAGATGGATGATGCATGCCAAGCTGCCCCAAAGTGCCCCTCCCTTTTGCTGTCAGCCCTGCCCACTGATGACCTACATTTGCATAAGCTTAGGGTTATCCCTTTCTTAATTATCAGCAATGATTATATGATTATGATTATAAAATTTCATAATACTTTACTTTATGTTAGTGTTAGGAATGAGTGTTGGGTTTTCTGTTTTTCATAGAAAAGGAGCAGATGAATAAATGATGCCAGGGGGACAGGGTGAGAAAGAGAACACTGGGATGCCAGTGGCACAGAAATGTGATTTAGGCAATGGGGTCATGGCAACGGGGAATTTTGCTTGTTCTCAGAGGAGCTTATTTATGAGCTACATCCCCTTGGCCGACATGGCATCCTCTCAAAACATATCAGCATGTGACAGCCATAACCCATCACATACTCCATGTGGAGAGTGCCTTCATGGAAGCTAGTAGCAAGCAGATGTTACTTTTCTGGTGTTTTTTCTCCTGCAAAGAGAAAATGATTAGATTTGTCAGGTTTCAAGCAGGCTTTTATATAATGTATAAAAGGAATTCTTAGAGAGACTATGTCCAAATAAAAGTGTTTCACATTTTATAGTTTTACTGCATCTCTCTCTCTCTTCATGAAAATTAAGAGATAAAATACAAACCCACCTTTTTTGTGTGTTAAGCATGTCATCATATCCAGGGTTGGACAAATTAAGATAATGTGTCTGGGCTGTTGCCCGGTGGACAAGGAGGCTAGCGGTCACCAGCATTTTTTTTTTCTTCTCTCATTTAACAACCAGAGAAAGAAAAGTACATACTTGACTTTTGTAAAGACATGTTTTTATTTGCCATTTATGTTTAAACAAAATGTGTTTCTTACTGTCTGCTGCACTACACACATCACCTTTTGCTAGTCAGATTAATTAGCGTCCACGGATGACACACGAGCATTTCAGTATTAGTAATAAGCATGTAAGTGGAAATACTGACGTGCATGTTACTGATTCTGGAATGGTCATATTCATGTAAGTGGAAACACTGACAAACCCCGAACAACATAAAGTCCAGCACAAAGCTGTCATATACTAACTCCCCTGCTAGCATAACACACAGTTACCTTGCAGTTAAACATATTGAGAGAAAAAAAGACACTAGCCAGACTCTAATAATGTCATATATGTGCGATGTGAAGACAAAACACCATACCTCATAGCCAAATGTTTGCCAAGGACTTGTTGACTTTTTCTCAAGGGCGCAAACAATTTGTACTATCTCTATGTGCACTTTTATAGAAATGGATAATGACTATGTCTAGATCAGGTTATATACTCACTTGTGCCTGTATTAATCCAATTAATTATCATGACTAAATTGCCGTACCTTATTACATTATGCTAGCTACCATTTTTCTAGCTAGTCAAACAAAACATGGGACTGGGCAGCGTCTACTACCATGGGATAGCTAATAAATTATGTTGCTATGACTACACAACATTCTGTAATATCTAAAAATGATGCCCTCCTCTACACACAAACACACACACATTATATATATATATATATATATATATATATATATATATATATATATATATATATATATATATATATATATATACACACACACACACAGTGGATTCGAATACAGTATATACAGTGGATTTGAAAATTAATTAAAAATCAAAAACTGAAATCTCTTATTCACGAAATATAAGAGATTAACTCTAGCCCTAACCCTTTATCCCCAATATTTTGTTGAAGCCACTATTATAGATAGATAGATAGATAGATAGATGTAAGGTAGAAGACTGAGCTCCTGCTCCTGTTTTAGACCCTCAGCACAATCAGAGCGTGAAACACTGAAAAGCTTCCAGCCAAAAGACCTTGTGTTTAGTCTATTGCTGTAAGAAAGCATAATTGCAACATTGCTTAAGGGTGGTGTCTTCTATAAGGTCATCTCTAAGATCAGCATAAACTCCATTTTCTCAAGAAAATGGAAGAATGTATAGTATACAATTCATTGCTCTTTAGGAAAACATACACTTTTTTTAAAGAACCAAAGCCAGAAAAATAATTTTCTCTACACAAAGGAAAATTCACAATTTTCTCTTGCTTCCCCCATGTCCAGCTCTGCATTCATGTGAAACTGTTGATAATTAGATGGCTACAGAGCACCACCTTGTCACACCCATATTGCCATGCAGGGGATTAACGTTGAATTGGCAGAATGTCTGAGCCATGAGCAGTAGAGACATGTCTGTCCCTTCTGCTCTTGTCTAGTCACCTAACTGTAGGATGAGAGTTAGATATTGGTTAAGATTGACAGAAGACAAGAGATGAGAGTGTGGCATTGACAGGACTGTGGCCAAAGTGCTTTCAGCATACAGTGGTGCCAGCTGGGTGTTTCCTTCCTAACCTGAGACACAACAGACACTCGCTGTCACCATCCAGCATGCACATGGGATTTGGGGACAGACTGACAGGATAGACCTGTCTTCATCCATTCAGTAAAAAAACAATCCAGGCATTTTCCAAGCAAGGGGCCAAACGTGCTGTATGCTCTAAACTTTAAAAGAGTCAATCTTAATTACCAAAAAAACCTTGCATTGAGTTGTGTATATCCTGTAAACAATTAATGAATAGAAAAGAAAAGTGGAAACATTAAGAGCAATACATTCTTTTAGTGTGTGTGTGTGTGTGTGTGTGTGTGTGTGTGTGTGTTACTAATTTTACTAACTGAGTAAGAATATTACTGAATTGTCTGTAATATTCAGAAGCACATTTAAAGATGACCATTACAGATGGTCATTATTAAAGATGACCTTACACTACACTTTAAATTTACTAATGGCTAATTTTATGAATAAAATGAATTTTCTTTTACATTCACAAACTGTGAACCACAATGAGTAGCGCCAACATCAGTTTAATGGGGTGTATATCATGTATTCTCAGATATGGTGAACATTATTTGCCACAGATTCATAGTACAACAAATATGTTAGGAATAAACCAAGACAGTGCATGCTGTTATAGGAACATAATCAATGATAAAGTGATATGATGCAGCATGAAGTGAAGTTACTCTTACCACTCCAAAGATTATTTTCCTATAACAGCACATGGTGAAGTGTTTTATTCCTCTTATACCACAGCAAATTGCCAACATTAAGATTTTTTTATTATTATTATTTGTTAAAGAATTATAAGCCATACTTTTCTCCATTTATAGTTATGTTTAATGTTGTGTCAGGTTCATGAAACAAGTTAGTTCCCCATTATATGACAGCTATAAACAGTTGTTCTCTCACCAGCGTCTCTTTTTTCTTTCTTGTGAAGTAAAGACAAAAATTGAAGCTTGAGAATCTGCTATGCTCAAAACTCACTATCCTACTCTTTCCCATGTGGGAAAATTTACAGTTTTAACTATTACAAAGCTCTGACACTGGAGACTCCTTCCAAAAGTGTTAAATAAACATTTCCTTCACCATATCAATAATTATACATGTTTTTTAAACTGTTTTGGTGGAGCAGCTACCATACATTTAGTAACAATTTGTTACTAGAAATAATAGCATATTAGAATCAGTGCCCTGTGATTTACAACCCACATGACTGTCAGAGCTGCTGTTTTAGAAAATTAATCAACACGTTCTGACCAATTGGAATGGAGACTTCAACAGGGCTGTACTAACAGGTCTACACAGAAGTTCAATTGTTGCTCATAGAGTAGGTTAAAATAGGCCAAAATACCAATGGCTCTGCTGTTAACACTTGTATCCATCACCAAGTAAACCTGATATTGCATTTGGGTGATGAGCTGTCCTTGATTTCAGCCTCCTTGACTGCGAGAGTGGTTCTAAAATCTAGAAACAGGTGTTTCCCATTCAGTCGATTTTCATCAGTCGATCAAGAAGGTAAGGTAATGCCCCCCTGCAACTGTTGCAAGAAACAGTCATGCAGTCAAAAGTTGTATTTGTATGCACAGGGTTTAGATTTCAGCCAGATAAGGGCTAGAGATGGAGGAGGGCCAAACATATGTTCTGAGGGACAGGAACAAAAGCAGTGACACGTTCGTCTTTTCATGAAGATGACCTTTCTGCAGCTCCCCAGCCAACCCATTGCTGCTGCTGCTGCTGCTGTCCTTTTGTCTGCCAGGCTGCCTCAGGCCTGGCTTGGCTCACGTGCTAGAATTTCTCCTCATCTACCCAAATTTCCTTTGACTAAATGTCATGATTACACATTTCTCCTCTTGCACTGAAGGCTTTAATTAGCACTAGTATGTGTGTGTATGTATGCGTGCATGTGTGTGTGTGTGTGTCTGTGAGAGAGAGAGAGATAGAGAGACACAAAGCAAATGTGACCATGTGACCTCCATGTTTGCTCCCACTTCTTTGCTTTTACTCGAGGCTACTGAACACAGTCGTAAGTGAGAGAGAGGTGAAGAAACAAGGGAGAGGAGAGAGAAAGGTGTGAGAAAGATGGAAAATTCCCCTGAACAGCAACAGCAGATTTGCTAACGTGCAAAGCAGCTGACAAGCCAGCTCACCACAGGGTCACATTGAAACCACTTAGGCCACGAGGGAACAAATTCATACACATGCCATCATTAATTATGCTGTCCAGCCTGCTGTTTCCACACTAGTTGAAATCAGTCAGAGTGGCACTGCTGCTGCCCAGATTCTTTTGGACAATTAGTAAAGGAAGCTGTGGATTTGTATATTGTATTATGTATGACTATTACAAAATAAGGGCGGCATGATAGCACAGCAGGTAGTGTTGCTGATTCACAGCTCCAGGGTCCCTGGTTTATTGTCTATGTAGAGTTTTACATGTTCTCCTCATGTCCATCCTCTGGGTTCTTTTGAAAACATGCTGATAGTTGGATTGGCTATGATAAATCAGCCCAAGGTATGAATATGTGTGTGTGTGTGTGTGCATGGTGTCCTGAGATGGATTGGTGATCTGTCCAGGGACTATTCCTGCCTTGTGTCCAGTGTTCCTGAGAAAAGCTTTGGTGCAACTGCAACATTTGATTTTGTGACATTTTTTGACATAGGGTTATACATATGTAACATTATATTTTATGTATGTAACTGTTTAAATGTACAAAATTTTCTACACCTAATCTTAAATCTAACTCTAACCTTAATCTCAGTAACCAGGTTTTATGAAAAAGCTTCTATCTTGTTGCTCTTGAGAATGTCATGGTGTTTTTTTTTTTTCTGATTTTCTTTACTCTGTAGTCAGGATGTTTTGATCCTGACAATTCACAAAGTCAAACACACACACCCTTAGGCCACTTGACTGACTGTCTGGTATTTGTATTCCTGGAAATTTGTACTCGCCTAAGCTAACTAAGTACACCATGCACGCATACATTCGCACTCACTCCTAGGGACAGTTAAATGTAGCAACATGGAGACTATGTGAAATTCCACACAGATAATAAAAAGATCTTAGAATTGAACCAGGGACCTTGTTTCTGTGCCATGGTGGCACCCCTATAAAGCTAGTTAGTTAAGTTTCTCCCTAAACTGCTGTTATGACCAAGAATTCTGCAAATCCACTAATAAAAAAGACACTTTATTAGGTGCACCTTGCTTATACCTACATTTGTTGGCCCTTTTATTGGGTACAACTACCACAGAGTAGGAGCACTTTGATTGGAGTCTGTCTACATGATCTGTTGATATAAAAGAATCACCAAAGACCAGACCAGATAGGGTGTGGGTAGTAGACCTTGTCGATACAACAGCAGTGCTTGGAATTTTAAACACTGTATATACAAAATGGGGACTTTGTTAGTCTACCATTCCTAAATCCAACCAGCAATCCAACAATAACACTTGCATCGCCACTAGACAGCAAGTGTTCTCTAATTCAAGCAGGCATCTGAGGGTGGGAGTGTGATCCTGGGCACACTACTGTCATCTCACTCCACTGACACTGACAGTAGGCCAGTGCTACATGGCTGGTCCTGGACTGGTCCTCTCACTTCAGGGACAGCCTCTAAAAGACTCTGTGTCCATTCTAATTAAAGCAAATGTCATTGGGGTGGTGAGCATAACAAGCTAATGAATAATTACAATTTAAGTGCAAATTGTGCATCCGGGGTGGAAAATCTAGAGGGACAACTTCTGAAAACAAGGCGTGCAGCATTAACTCTACAGTCACTCAAATCTGTGAAGGAAGCCCTAGGCGTTAACACCAGGCCTGTGTGAAAGTAGGGAAATAAACCTCTAGCAGTGTTGGGAGGCCCCGGGTCCTCTGCACTTCCCCAGGAGGAGTTGCAAGACAAAGAAATAAGAACGCAAGTGATAACCACACTGTGGATTTTTTCAGCTATGAAGACTAATAGCGGTGGTTTAGAAGGAGCCAGCCTTGTTGTCTGCAGCAGCAGGCACTGCGGAAACAGTAACAGCAGCTGATATGCGATATGATTCGATCACGAAGCTGTATCCACAGGAAGTCTAATGACGATCTGTTGTCATTTGTAGACAGTTAACCGAATATTAGTATAAGTTAGATTAAGGAAAGTCACATTATGTTCAGATAGCATCTGCTGCAGATATTTAGGATTATTTTTTCTTTCTTAAAATGCACTTTCTCAAAATTCTTTCACTAACATTAGTATTTTTATGGCGCAAATGTACATTGTAAATGTAAACAGTGAAAATTGTTAATATATGCAAAATTATGACCTAATTTATGGAAGAAAACTCCAATTTCTTAGTCTGACAACTAGCTTTAGAACTTGACAGGTTCAGTCCAATGCTTCATTCGGCTTTAAACACATAGAGGTGGTTGAAACGCTACAGGCTCATAGTTAAAAGTCAGTCAGTGACACAGTTTTCAGTGGAAAACAAGTCAGTAGAAAAGCAGCTCACCCGGGAGTGTGATGAGACAGAGACCCATGGGTTCATCAGAACATTAGCTGTGATAATCCCCTTGGAGAACAAACCCAGGGCTTTAATTATTGCTGGCCTTCCCAAGTCATCAAGGGTGTTCACTTCCCTGGGTGCTTTAACACCGTCCATTCTTGCTCTTTTCTCTGCCAGCTGTGTCCGGGCAGAATGGCACAACAGGTCACATCACAAGCTCTCATTGTTTCATCTAATTGCTGCATGTTTTGTCTCATTATGTTCTTTTTTTCCACGGCTGATGGCAATCCCACTCTTCCCCCCCACACACCCACAGTTTGCAAACGAAATTGAATGTAGGCTTCATTTAAGACACCTAAATACCCAAAGCTTTAAAAGCATTCTGTTTTTTTCATAGATTAGCGTTCAAAGCCTTTTTTCACCCCTTAGTTATGTGCTTGACATTTAAAAAAAAAAAAAAAATTATAGTCTGCCCTTGACCATGTATTTGTAAGGCATAAAGCAGAATTATGGGGTGTTTACAGAGAATAGGTACATGATGAAAACTGCTAATCAAAACATGCTGTATGAATAAATAATCAAATAAATAGATAAAAAAAAAAAACAACGGAATGCCTGATAGCAAAGGTCACAGAGTTCAGGTTTTTTTTTAAAGAAACAGAAGCCATTCAGAACAATTGCTGGTGAATATAGGAAAACTATTAAAATGAAAAGAAAGGGAGCTCAAGGTCACATCCATTTGGAACACTACATGAATTGGCATACGGTGTGTGTCTTCATTGCTAAGCCTCTTCTTGTTTGCCTTTTAATTTCCATTGTTTTCACCTCCTGCTTCTCATTTATTTATTTATTTACCCTCAATTACATTGCCCTTTTCATGTTGTGTCCCCATGTCAGATGCCTATTTTTCCTTTCATTATATCGTCCTTACAGAAATACCGATCTTAAACAATTGTCACAAAACTAATAAGCGTGCTTTGTGAAGAAAAATATGGAGCAGAAATAAACTTTTCCCCTCTTTCACCTCATTAGGATGCAATGCTGAATTCATCATTTTGACAAGCATTGGTCTGCCGTCTTAAAGAGAAAGCAGCTCTCATTAAGGCACATAGGCTATTAGAAGAAGCTTTTAATAAAAATATGTATTAAAGTCAATCGGGCTGAAAAACGGAAAACACATCATCATTAGCATTGCATGCAGCGTCTCACTGCCGCACAATCGCCCTTTTCTACAGACATTATTTTCCTCTCACGTTGCGGGAGTCACGTGAGGACACTGCGTGGCTCTCCTTGCAGACTAAAGGGGGAAAACCGAGGCCTTGGGCAAATCTAGGCAAATTGGCAGAACACACTACTGTGGCATTAACGCTGATGAGTCCTGATCATAGACTCTGGTCATTAAACTAATAAGACCATATTTAAATAAACCAAGACTGGAACCCCAACCCCAAATTCCTGTTTTACACAGCTTTATCAGAAGCTATTTGCTTTATTCTGTTAACAGCGGAACTAATTAAATGAGGCACTCATTTTTAATTAATAATTATTTCTATTCTGTCAAGCAGAAAGTCACACTCATTGCACCTCTTCCATGATAACCATTTATGCTTATAAAAAATGTAAACTATGCATTTTATGCATTCTACATGGTCCATTTCCATACATCACCAGTGGAAGAAGAAAAGAGATAACTAATGGAATTAAAGTTATATGCACACTGAACTGTATTGCATCTTTCTTTTATCTCCTTCTTAGCATTTAAATGTACACTCCTTGTACACTCCATATGATTTTGTAAAACACTTTTTGACTCATACACACTTTTTGCATAGTATATTACATAACCTTTTCCGGCTAAACTTCAGTATGTTGATAGTTTTCTTTTATTAATAAATGTACTATTATTATTATTTTAGATATTAAATTGACATTAATGGTAACCTTTAAAAAAATGTAAAATAAATAAATAAAATTAAAATTGAACATGGTTGCAGTGTAAAATGACGTATTGAATTGCCCATTTAACTGTCAGACAAGAAAAAGAAAAAGAAATGTTAGGCACGGTAGTAATAAAAGTATATTTTACAAAAATTAAAACCTTTTTTTCTTACAACAGTTTTGGTAACAGGGCTGAACTGCTGACCTTGATTGAGGTAGTCAATGCTAACATTTCGGTAAAAATACAACAAAAGGAATCTGTCTCAGGCATGATTTAGAAACGATCCAGTTCATGCAACTTCAGGTTTATATTATTATGTATAAAATACTTTCTTGAAAAAGAAATAGGAGGAATATACACATAAAATGTTATATTTTCATTATTAATCAACATTAAGAAATTGTTAAGCTAATAGTAATTCACAAAAAATAGCATTACATAAGAATATAGCACTTGTATGTAAGAAACACTAAACAATCATAACTAAGGAGGAAGAATTAAGTGGAATACTGGTTAATGTTTCTCAAAAAAAATAGGAAAAAATGTTTAGTGGCTATCAGAAAAAAAAGAAAAAAAAACAGAAATATAAAATTTTAAAGAACATCCAAGTGTGCAGCCAACACTTCCGATCAGGAAATTATGATAGAGATTCTTAAGAAAAAAATTGCCTTTGGTTACACCTTGCTTACACCTTCACCATTTCTGAAGTGTAAAAAAAATGAATTGTGTACTACAGTGCACATTTATATACATGATTTAAATTTATTTGGGAAGCCATGCTTAGTATTAACTGTTTTCTTGCTAGATTCCCATCTAAATGATGTCTAAATTTAAGCTTCATGTTGTTCTTTAGTGCTGCAGTAAAGGTGTGTAAAGAAACAAGAAAATGTCACAGTCAGGGTTGCAGCAGATCCAGAGCCTATCCCGGGTACACCAGACTGCATTAGACTCATTCCTACACTCATTCACACGTAGGAGCAATTTAGAGTAGCCATTTCACCTTGTATGTTTTTGGGAATCCACAGAAGGTCAGAAAATGCACCGATTATTTTCACACAAGCTACAATTGTTATGAGTACCTCTTAATTTTGGTACATGGCAGAATAGCTGGAGAGGCCATTTGTTAGAAAAATACAGACTGATGGGAGAGTAGCAGAAGGCACTGACACCCTGGCATAGTATTCGATGTTGACTGCACCAGTGAATTATGAATTAATGATACTAATGATCCATTGCTATCATTTAACTAAAACACTGAGAAATGTGCAATGTAATTTATTCATTTCACACCATTCCTGCAGCCAAGGTGTGGCTTTTGCTGTACCCAAGTGATTCCCCTGGCTGTGAGTAGAAGGTAAATAGGTCAGTTAAAAATTATACACAATATACATGTAAACATGTAATTAACTTATATAAGTAATTAAGCATGTAATTAACTAAATATTCGGGATATCTGTTATCCTATCTTGTGATTTCAGTGCTCATAGCAATGAAAGTTTTGGATATAGATGTAGAGTAATTGCTGTAGTCTTCTGTGTAAAATAATCTAGATAATAAATAACATGCATGGTTTAGAAAGTAAGTGTGAATGTCTTTAAACAGAGATTAGGGCTAAATCGCACAAGTTGGTACTTGAAATGGTGATGTTTTTTTCTGTTATATTCTGATGTGTGGGTATAATTTGAATGTTTTCCGTGTGCTAAAGTCACATGTTGTGACTTATTTTGCTCTTGTGGTTATTTTGCAGTGGTAATTACAGCTGAAGGTGTAGTGTATTTGGACCATGTGATGTAGCTTTTTTTACTCTCTAATTGTCTGGTGACTTGTATGGTACTGCTCATTCAGTTTGTTTCGGCAAATTGAAACAATTATACATCTAAATTCACAGCAATAACCACATAAAGAACCGTTATTTATTTATTTATTTATTTGCCATATTAGTTATGATTTATCTCTGTGTGGAACAAAATTCAGCAGGCAACAGAAATGACTGATCAGTCAAATGGCATTTTCTCAGGTTTTTTTTGTTCAGCATCTTAATAAATTGTATAGAATCCTTTTTTTTTTTTTTTTTTTTTTTTTTTTTTTACAATTGCATTAGTCACTACCAAATACACTTTTCAAAACTCTCTCTGTAGAAAACACACAGTGTAGCTCATCATTTCACAGTGATGATATAGACCTTGGCCAAAAGTTTGTGGACACCTGACTGTCACACCCATATGTGCTTATTGAACATCTCATTCCAGATGTTGCCTCTTTGCTGTTATATTAACCTCCACTTTTCTGGAAAGTCTTTCCACTAGATTTTGGAATGTGGCTGTGGAAATTCATCAACAAGAGCATTAGTGTTCAGTGGGGTTGAAGTCAGGGCTCTGTGCAGGCCACTTGAGTTCTTCTACACCAACCTTGGCAAACCATGTATTCATGGACCTCGTATTGTGCACAGGGGTATTGTCATGCTGGAACAGATATGGGGCCTTTAGTCCCAGTGAAAGGATACTGTAAAGCTACATTGCAACAGTTTAGGGAAGAACCACATTTGAGTGTGATGGCCAGGTGTCCACAAACATTTGGCCATATGGTGTATAACAGGAAAAAAACAAACAACAAGTCCCGTCAGATAGACAAATTTTTTCCTTCACCTTTTTGCTCTTTTAACCTGGGTTTACACTGTACAATTTTGCAGGCAAAAATTGTTAAATAATTCTTTGGTCATGAGTTGAGATTGGTGGTGCCAGTGTCAGAAATTTTGAATTAAAAATTTCCGCTGCTATGATGCTCATCTAAAAGCCACCAGTAGGTTTATGTTGAAGACAGCTACAAATACGGTATTGGCAATGGCAAAATATGTAAAAGTGAAACATGCTAATGTACAGAAAACATGTCCTTATTACCACAAGCTCAATTTGAGGAATGTTTTAGTTTGTGTGATGCCATTCTCTGTATGAGCCCAGATCACACTGATTAATGACGTTAGCAGAATGTATTAATTTTCCTCAATCACAGGGCTATCGTTAGATGATATTCATTGTATAATGTGATACAGAGAGCATATGTTATTGCACAGTCTGTTATAGTTATATTGGCATCATCTTATATAGTGTGACAAGTAATAGTCTTGAAAGACTGCTGTAATTGCACAGTCAAAAACTGGTTTTATACGAATATACTGTTTGCTTTTTGCTAGTCTGTGGTCTGTGAACAGATTTTATCTGCAAGTGAAAGGAAAGAACAACCTTGCAGTCTTCCTTGATATAAGACAAGCTCGAACTATATTACCAGTGATTATGGCAGACATTTCCCCTGGCAACGTGGAGTCAAGCGGCCACTGCTGGCACAACGGATCGTGTAAATGGCACAGTACATGATCCACCACGCTGCTCCATGTAGCTCAGCGGTGAAAGCCTAACCTTAGGCCTTAATGTGATTTTGCAGCCTGACATTGACCCACGACCTTGCGTCCCATACCCACTCAGAGGGAAAACATGGGGAAAATGGTAGGGAGAGCGACTCATAACCCCCGCAAAGAACACTAGTCAGAGATGCTAACTTGGCCTGACGAGGTATTATTGGAAACATATTCTCCAGGCCTGCTCCGCTTACTGGCTGCATTGGGGGCGACCCCATGCAACAGCGCAGGAGGGAGGTGACCTTTTCCAGGCAGGGAGCATTTTCAGGGACTGACATGGAATTAGTGTTTACTAGCCTGAGGCTGTACTTGAGGGAGGCTAGACTGCTCTACATTCAGCAGTGATCCAGACACCTGGACTCGGGCTCTATCCGGCTGCCCTGTTCTCCTGTCCTCATACATTTATTTTCATGGCACACTCATGCTTCTCAGTCTGTTACCATACACTAAGGATGTAACTGAATAAGAATACATTATTCAGAATGACCAGATAATACAGATAGGAGGAGCACTATTTTTTAATGTATTTTTTTCACAGGGTAGCTGGTTGAGACTGGAGGTACGTAAAAGGACTGGGATCTTGCATGATGCAACAAAAAAAAATTCTGTAAGCGGGAGGTCTTTACTTTTATGCGGTCATGAGGTGTGGAGCTTTGTGAAGCTTGTGGAACAAAGAAAGACTACATTCATTAATATGGACATACAGAGATTATTTATTCATCCTTAGTAACTGCCTGGTCAAGATTAGGCTACTAATTTGTTTATATTTTGGGAATTAGAACTGACTGGATTCGTTAGAAAATATTCCAGGAGAGTACAAACAAAAATAATAACTGCTTTTGGTATTGAAAAGAATTATGAAGTGAGGTAGGTTGAAGAACTGTCTGAGCCAGAATGAAGAGTACTCAGAGTTGACATTTCTAAGTCTGTTTTTTCCAGTGTTTCAGGGCCACAATGTTCATAAAGAAAAAGAAAGAAAAAAGAATGAAAGAAAACTCCTTCTTGTTTAGGTTTAAATGCAAACACAGATACAGACAGTAGCATTGTGTTACACCTATACCGTGCATATAATTAATTCTGTATGAATCATTGTATTCCAATATTACCAGATTACTAAGTACACAGTGAATAATCCCAAAATTAGTGTATCTTGCAGCCAAATGGGTGTGAAGATTACTTTCCAAATCTATTTAATTACATATTTCTTTGCACATGACTATCATTTGTATTCAGTAACATAATCTTAAAATGTAAGAGATGAATGCGTTGGTTGTTGGGTTCAGTACTGTGAATCCAGGAAATGCATGTGTGTGCTTAATGTGCTAAATCTGTTTTTACATTTTTGCTTGTGCTTAGGGAATGTTTCTTGTATGGAAAGTCTTCCAGTATGTGAAATTATCATATTGATTTTCTACATGACAAATTTTGTGTCCATATTTTCTGTTGAACAACATGTTATTGTCTGTTGCTGTAGACATCTCGCAGCTGGATACTGTAAATCAGATAACTGTACGCCTTCAACTTTGAGTCAAGGCAGATTTATAACTACATTGCATTGGTTTGGAGTAACATGGGAATATTTTTATATGTGTTCCATAGTAACAGTATCTGAATCTTTAAAAAAAGCAAGCCTTACTTTACTAAAATGCCATAGATCTCTGTCACTGTATATTGTTTTCTTATTTATCTACTGTATACTGTGATGAATATTTAGATTTTCTTTTCTCAGAATCATTATTGAGTTATGTCTAATTATTGTTCAAAATGCATTTATTAACCATATATAGTTAAAAATAGATGTGATCCTGCATTACATTTTTATAGTGCTCCAGAGAAGGATCCATTTCTGCAATCAATTTGTGTCTCTTCTTATCAAGTGTGCTCCATGAAGCAATCACTTCAAGCATGTGGGTGGAGTCGAATTGGGCTTAAACATTCTATATATTATCAAAACTCACTGCTCCATATGCTCAATAGTTGCAAATTTCAATATTCCGCCTTTGACTCGAAAAGGACTACCATCAGCTCCGCTCCCCAAATTAAGCTAAGGGTCACAGCTCAATTGTGCCTCCGAGTTAGGAATCAAATTTGCCACTTAAGGAGACCCCAGGTGGCGTAGGCCCACCGACATCCAACATGCAGGTTAAGTGACATATAGTTCAGGAGGAGGTCAACGCCACCTCATCACCCACCTCCCAGACCTCTCTAGCATATCCTGCTGCACAACTGCTTACAGATGTGTCCCGGCCAATCTTTTACTAACAAACAGCAGGCACGTGCTGCTTTTGATAAAGCTAGTGGTCACTTCCAATCTGTGTCTCTGGAGACAGACGCCATCCGCAGCACTCTTCAGAACAAAGTAGCCTAAAAGATCTGCTGAAAGGGTGGCTAAGTGTTAAATTGTTTTCACTAGTATTGTAAGCCATTTGTCTTGTTTACTGCCTCAGTGTGCTTCTGATATTTAAATACCTATTTGAGTTTGTTATAGAAAGACATTTTGCATCTGTTGTTGCTTAGATCAAGAGATTTTCCTGTCAAGTTTAGGGCCCTGAGACACCAAGATAATACAAGTCCTAGCATCCACCAAAGCTAACTGATGATCTTCGACTGATTCATGTCTTCACTGAAAAGTTGCACTCACAATCGACAGCTGTTATCCAACATGCACGTGTGTTCTGGGTGAAAGGAAATAACTCTCAACACCAGAAGGGAGTGGTACTCTATTCCTAACTTAAAAAAAGACAACCCAAAGTTCCAGTATTGCGAACAAAGTCCGTGTCCTAAATCACATGCTAATAAATACAATAGTACATAACCGATGGTAGTGTGGTACCATGCTGGCAATGTGGCAAGACAGAGTTTGGAGCAGGTCTACCTTCTTGACAGTGTTGTTTCCTGGCTTTGCTATTCTCTTCTCCTGCAATGATTTACTCAGCTGAGAAAACCACCAAAGAAATCTCTCTCTTTGACACACTCCAGTGCCAACACCAATTCAACATGCTCAATCATCGCTGAAAATGTCCAACTAGTGCCAGTGCTGTGGGACTCACTGCTAAAACTATTTTCAGGGCACTTGGCCGTGTTTGCCAAGAGCTCTCTTTGGAAAAATAACACAACTTTCCAACAAATATGAAAAGAATGAGCCATTTGATTGGCAGTACCAGTGGAGCATGAGGGTGGGATCAAAGCATTTCCACAGACCAATGAAAATACAAGAACTACAGTTCCTTTAAGCATTTCCAAACGTGAATAGCATACAGGACTTAAAAAAGTGTGAGGGTGGAGACCAGAACCTCAAAGGTGGACATGAATTTCTGTCTATCACACGGTTGTTAAACTCTGTCAATATTTTTCTTTGGAGCCAGCCATTTTGCGTGAATGTGTGTGCCTATTGATTGACAACTGGCTCCAGAGCTACTCAGACCCTCTTAAAATACCAGAGCCTGAGCTTCATATTTCTCCCACAGGCCTAGGACCCCACTGTTGTCTGTCTGGCCAGGTTGTCTAGCCCTCTTATTCACTTAGAGTTCCCTGTGTTCTTGGCCTGACTGGGCCTTCCTACAGGTCCCAGCAAGGGGAAGTCTGACAACATGTCACCTCATGTCGCATGGAGAATAAGTGGAATGGGGTTACCATGACTCCTCATCCTTCGTTCTTTTCTTTTCCATGGGTTGGTTTCCAAACTATTTGGTTTTGCCACAAGCCAACCATTTCCCAACCATTTCCTCCAACCAAACAATTTACATTATTTACTACTATGAATACTCGAGTTGTTGTGCCTGGAACATCGAACAGTTTTGCTTTAATTCATTGAACGCATGGACAATATCATGTGTAGTCCCATTTAGTGCATTTTTCAGTGCAAACTTTTTCAAAATTTGAAATTTTCTACTTTATAAAGTTCTGAAAACTACAAATTTTCCTGAACTTAAATATGTTTCTCTTTTGCACATCTCAACTACAGGTTCTACCTTTAGTCTAGCCTTGTACTATGTGTTTTATCCTGTGTATTTTTTTAATGCATTCTCCTCAATTCATCTGAAGGAGGCCTCTAATGAAAATTGAATCACAGACCTCAGGTTGAAGGGTTAGAGGTTAACTTAAGCAATGGGTTGGTCAAATAACCCGCCCACCCCGGAATTAAAAGGGAAAGCCCACTTTTGTCATAATAATCCCATAAGGTCAAGGAGGTCAGGAGGTCAGTGTCACTGGGACAACCCCAGACCTCTTTGGTGTTATAAATTATGTACCAAAGCTAAGCTGGAGAAAAATGACTGTTTCTCCTTCAGCCTTTTTGTCCTTAGAGGGCACGATGGCATTATTCCGCATCCTTAATCGAGAGAAAAGGAAGTAGTCGGTTGTTCTCGTGCACCTCAAGGGTCAGGGGATACAATGGACACATGTCAGTCCAAGTTTAAATATGTCCAACAAGCTTTCAAGGAAGACCCAGATTTATTCACCGATCTCTGCATATTCACAAAGACACCACTGTCCGACAGAGGAGGCATAAGTAGATTTGACTGATACGGGACTTAAGTGCTGCTCACTCACAATGATAATAGGATAAATGGCTGATTAAGTGGATGCCATGGAGGTGGAGGTCACGTGTGTCATTAAAAATGCTTTCTAAGTTGCAAACATGGAAAGCTGATGGAGGCTGATGCGGTTACAAGAAAGTGTGGCGGCTAGTGACTGCTAGGACTTGAAGCAGATGTATATATGATTCTTACTGGATTTCAAGGTCATGCTTGGGTTATCTTACATCATGTATCTGCAGAGTAAATGGCTGTTATCAACTGGAACTCTCTTTGAAGTGTTTCTGTAAGCGATGCTTTAGGGATTTCCTTTCCGATTCAGATGTTCTTTCATATTTTGCAACCAAGGTATTTCGCATTTTCAGGTTTCCTCCAGGTTCCCTGCTTTCTGCCTCCCAAAAACATCTCAGGTGGACTGGCTATACTAATTTGCCCCTAGGTGTGAATGCATCTGTGCATGGTGCCCCTTCCAGGGTGTATATCCACCTTGTGCCCAGTGTTTCAGATTGATAGACTCCGGATTCACAGCAATCCTGACTAGAATATTGCTGAAGATGAAAATGATGGTGGTATTTTTAAAGATGTCTTGATTGGCAAGAAAGAATGGGGGAGGTATGGTAGCAAAGCAGGTAGTGTTGGTTCTTCAGATCTTGCAGGATTGACTCAGCTCTTTTGCAGGTTTCACAGGTTGTCTCCATGTCTACATTGGTTTCCTTTGGGTTCTCTGGTTTTCTCCCACATCTCACATACATGCCAGGAGGTTGACTGGCTACTCTAGGTGTGAATGAGTGAGTATGTATGGCCACTTGCATTGGACATCCACAGTGTGTTTCTTGCTTTTTGTTCCCAGCATAGGCTCAAGATACACTAGGATGCAGTGGTTACTGAAAAAAAGAATGGTGGCAAGCTAGAAAAGAACGGACTTAATCTCTGTGATTTACCAGCACAAACGTACCACAAATCTGTTTAACTCAAATACTGCTGAATAGTTGTTACCTAGGAAGGTACTATCAATCACTAGCTGGACTCAGAATCAATAAGGCTGCCATATTTGCAGCCTAAGCAAAGTCTAATGATAGCTATAAAAGTTTTACATGTCTTTCCTTCTCAGGAATTGATGCGCACCAATGCTCTTTATCAATCACATTACTAAAGCACTGTAGTAAGTATTGCCTTACAGACAAGCTGTAAGGAATTAACTGTTCTTCTGTAAATTGGACAGTCACTTATACATTTATTGGTTTTATTTCTTCAGACTGCAAACCAAAATGAGGATCACATACCTACAAGTATACAATCTCTCCTGATGGCCATTCCTGTCATACAAATTGATCCTGAATCCAGCTCGCAGTCCCTTTATGAACAATGATCATAGAGCAAGCAGAGAGTAAATGTTCATGGTTTTAGAGCCCACTTCCGAGACAATCAAGGTTGCGTGTTTGTTTGTTATATGGAG
The DNA here is from genome assembly GCF_027358585.1 of Pangasianodon hypophthalmus. Lineage (NCBI taxonomy): Eukaryota > Metazoa > Chordata > Actinopteri > Siluriformes > Pangasiidae > Pangasianodon > Pangasianodon hypophthalmus. Next base: position 5,471,803 of record NC_069736.1, on the reverse strand, counting down.
CTGCACGGGGTGATTACCCAGTCGACACTTTGTTGCCCAGGCAGAACGTGATAAGAAGCAGACAGTTGACAGGAGGTGTGCGTGATCAGCTGGAGACAGCCTTATCTCTGGCAGTAGGAGTGGAGCAGACGCCCCGCTCTTCCTCACGCAAGCACTCACTCTGTGGGAGGACGGGAGGGAGACGGAGGCGGATCACCTGTGAGTCATTGTTTCTTGCCTCCTACGCATGTCCCCACACCACAATGGTGTCACTGAGCCGCCTGTTGTATAGAAAAAGGCGATTCACCAACAAATAAGCGTCATTATGTTGGTGTGTACCGGACATGGTGTATGTTAGATCTTAACCTTTCTTTGTAGATTATTTTTCTGTGTGCCTAAAGAAATAATTGACGAGGCTTATCTTGTATCTTATCATACTGCCTGCATTACACCAGCAACCTGGTAAATTCTGCTTATCTAAATGTCCTGAATTACACACCAGAAGAAAGAAAATGAGACAGAGAGAAAGATAGACTGAGTAAATTCAGAGGCACTCTATCTGAGTGTAGATGAGCTTCAGGTAAAGTGATGATGAGCTATTTCTGTGTATATTGGGACATTTATGAGTGTATTAGGGGCCTCAACCAGCTCAGTGTTCATAAAAAAAGGGAAAAAAATCGACAGAGGAGGTATGTGTATATCAGTACACTAGGCTCTTCCTGAGGCCTGTGTGTGTGTGTGTTTGAGAAAGAGAGAGAGAGAGAGAGAGAGAGAGAGAGAGAGAATGAGAGAGAGAAGACCCGTGGCTCCGGACTGTCTGCCTTTCTCCCTCTCTCGCTTTCTCCCTCTCTCTTGCAGAAAGCGGTACATTATTTTTAACCCACTGCCTCTGAGAGGAAGGGAAAGGAAGGGAAAGGAAGGGGGGTGCGCTAACATCTGAAGTACAGCACAATGCATACATGTCCCAGCACACATGCTAAACCTCATGCATGTTTTTTTGTCTTATGCAAAAAAACACATTGTGCATGTGTGTGTGTGTGTACACATAAGTGTGTGTAGACATTAATAGGGAACATGTCATTAATTACTAATTACACTGCGTGACGTCATGGTGGTATTGTGGTATTGTTAGATTAATTCACGGAAAGGGAGGTCCGCATCTGTTCTACGTTGGAATGCAATTGAGGGGCTTGTTGTGTTTGTGTGGTGTTTAATAAGCCCAAAAGTGACTTATGTTTCAGCACAAGGATCATATTCATTCCCCTGCTTCCTTTAGGAGAACTCATTAAAATCCTTACCAAAATGAAAATTTATTTGTTTGATAAATACTTGGTGCTAATGACTGAAGTTACACCATTGTACATGTCTAAAAATCTCTCTCTATATTTTTTTAATAAGATGGGTGTTTGTTTACAGAGAATGTAGTTTACATACTATTAATAATAACAATAATAATAATAATAATAATAATTTTTCTTTTTAGAATCTGAATGGTCCCAAGTGTCCAAGACTGGATGAATCAGGGGAGTATGAGGGGACTGGGAAGAGGGCTAAAGAGGCAGACTGTTCTGGGGTCTTTCACCTGACCCCCGCCCACCTTCCAAACCCTCCAGCGCAGAGGCACTAATCACTTTGCTCATGGGGAGAAAATCAAATTGATGCGACCTCTAAGACGCCGCAATTGAAATCCGATTACCGATGACGGAGCTCTGGTTTTTCCCCGTGCCGCCACTACCACAAATGCTCTGGCCTTGAAAGTGTACACCTCCTTGAATGGAGGAAGGGTGGGGTTGGCGTGGGGGCGAAGTAGAATAATGATCGGCCAAGTAAGCAAGTGATTGCTGGGGGAGAGAGTCGAGGGTAATTAACTCCAGTCTTGCCTGTCTGAATCGATGAGGTGAAAGCTCACAGGCACTGGCTCTTGTTGCACAGCACCTCGTGTTCACTGCAGCACAATAGTTAGTGGCTAGGTTAGCATTGTGCTAATAGTGCTTTCTTTATTGCAATACTTACAGAAGTGCATATCCTGACTAATGAAAAAGAAAAAATTTACATTTCCTTTAGTAGAAATTGCTAATGTTGAAGGCGAGTAGATTTTCTCAGTAAAGACGGTGAGTCATCTACATCGGAATCATGGCCAACTGTTGATTTGTGCTTGACTTTTTTAGCACTGAGCAGCATGGTGGTGCAGCAGGTAGTGTTGCCTCACAGCTCTAAGGTCCCCAGTTCGATCTTATGCTCAGGTTGCTTGTCTGTGCTGAGTTTCATATGTTGTCCTGTGTATGCGTGGGTTTCTTCCAAGTTCTCAACTTTCCTCTTACCTCCCAAAAAACATGCTGGTAGGATTGCTGGATTGGCTACTGAGTGTGAATGTGTGTACGTGGTGCCCTATGATGACTGGCGTACCCTCCAGGATGTATTCCCACCCCACACTCAATGTTCCCACTCAGTGTTCACTCTGGATCCACCTCATCCCTGATCATGATACAGTGGTTACTGCAGATGAATGAATCTTATCTGCTTCAGATGCTTAGTGAAAAGAAAAATTAATACTGGTACAGTAATTCTGAGGCTTCCATTTTATTAGACAAAAAGAAAGCACAGCAATTATACTATATCCAATGCTAGTGAGGATTCTTGGAAGTAGCAGAACTCAATACAGGTTTTTCATGGTTTCGATCTGGCTACGTATCTATCTCGGTGTGGATGAGTTTATTAGCACGTCTTATGCTCTATTCTAGGAGGAACAATGCCCCCAACAACATGGTGCAAGTTTCCAGCTCTATTTTTAATGATCCAAGGTCCACATCCCTCCGCACTCAGCCAGAATTGTCCAAAAGAGGAATAATTCCAGGAAGCAACTATAAAGGAGACTCTCTTCTTCATACATGCAATCAGAATTGCGTGCATGGGAAATGAAGGGTGTGAGAATGTCCACATGTATATGATCTCTGAAGAAGTGCCTAGAAGGGTGTACCAATTGTAAAACATCCTTGACCTAAACCTTGTAATGAGATCCCAGAAGGAGGACATTCACCTCAAATTAATCCAGAATCAAGCAAGCAAGTATTGTAGCCCACATTTGCAGCATTCGTGTAGTAGAGCGGGAGGTTGAAAATATGATTATAAATATCCACAGCTGGACCACATTCTGGCCCACACTAATCAAGAAATAGCACATGAAATATGGAGTGGAAATCATTTGGCTCAGAGGGATTTTCATTTATCCTGTCAACAATGAGAAGATGATTCAGTATGCCAATATATTGCCCCTTGTGCCTGCTCTGCTCCAGGTGGCAAGCTGCACAATCTGTGCCAAGTCTTAAACAGACAACACGATCAAGCATTCCAAAGAGCATTCAATTTATAACCCCATTTAGCTTTCCAAGAGCTTGTTGAGTCAAGGTGGGGTTATAGAAGTAAAACTCCATTTAGTCTTCATTTCCTGTAGCCTTTCCTGGTTCCTCTTCTTAATAGCATTATCTATTGTATCCAGTTAAATAACAAACTCAATTATTTAGTGGCGACTTGTCCATAGGGGTAGATAGGGCAGACGGCCGCCATATATATCAACCGTTCAGTAAATGTTAATTTTTATTCATAACTCTATACATTTAAAATTCTGCTGAAATACTAATTACATCTTATGAGTGACCAACAATTAAAAAAAAAAAAAAATGCTATTTGACAGATGTTCCATTGATTTGCTTAAGTGCTCACTGCCCCATTTAGCACCATAGAGTTATTATTTGCACCTAGTGGTCAAACATGAGAACGAGCTCTAATAGAGACCCATTGGGACAGGAATCACATTGCCCCATGCTCACTCTATGAACATTTTCATTGAAGGAGAAGCAGTGGACATGACAACCCTATTAACGATAGGGTTGCTGTTTTTATGCCAAATTGGACTAGTTTAAAAAACACTCCAAGGGTTTTTTTAATAGCAAATAATCAGAATTAAATCTAATCAATTGTTGCAAACAAAATTACAGTGTAAGTGAAAACAATGTGTTTGTGATGTACAGAACCATTTCTATTGCAAGGATTGGGAGAGGGAAGTGGGATTATGGAGTAGATAATAACCATACATCAGAAATGTGTCTGCAATACAGTGACCTTGTTTCCCTAGCAAAGGCTGATAAAGAGGAAAAATGTGTCTCCCTTTCCAATGCCTAAATTTCTGGGTCTAGCTTCATGTCTTTTATGTGTTTTTTGAGGTGTAGTTGGGCTGGAAATTTTGCTGAAACCTGGCCATCCTGGTTAATGATATTAGCACTTCTGTATGTGCCTCACACCCTGTAACAATGGCAATGGGAAACACAACTGCTGTATCAATCAGTTGAACAAATGTATGTCTAAGACCGTTCAAAAGAAGCTGCTAGACTGTAGGCTGGATGAATGTATGTGGTGGACTCTCAACTGCCTATTACAGGCTTATTCTAAAAATTCACTAGATAGTAGCCTGTAACATAAGTCAAGTGTGAGACTTTCATCTTGAATTTGTTTGAGGCTATGTCGCTATCAACATCTTCATGCTCCACCAAAAACCACAGTCATGAGCCGCTGCTGAAAGCAAAGAATGCAATGTGACTGGATCCAATCTAACATCTCTAATAAACATACATCTTTCCATTCCAACATTTCCTTTATTTCTTTATGCACAACTTTTCTCCAGCTCTAGTCAAGGACCTGTGACTGCTGACTAAGAAACTGGGAGGATACAGAAGAAGACTTCCTGGAAGATGCTCATCAGCTATTGCCGTATGTTGAGGTCACCAAACAACCTACCATCCATCCTGATTATGTCCTAAATCAGCAGTTAGGGTCCTGCATTTCCGAAACCACTGACGATGTAATGAGGTTTGCATGGTGTGACAAGGTCTCCCAGCATCTGCCCCTATCCAGACTCCCCTATAATGGGGGCAGACTCCTGTTTTGTTGTCACTTGACCTCTGGGACAATAGAGGCATCATCAGACAAAACACAGAGTGAGAAACATTAACGAGGCAGCAGCGGCAAAAAAAAAAAAAAAAAAAATGTAATGGAAAACTTTTAGATCAGTTGTTTATCTGGATGATGTGTTTTTCCGGGTGAGAAATGAGAGAGAGGACGTGAGATAGCATCAGTTATCACCCAGAGTGCTTGGCCATTAACAGTCATGGTACATTAGCATTATCAGCATTCATGAATATGAGGAGAGGATGTTAAAAGCATCAATAACCCTTCAAGCTTGTACATGTGACTTGATACACAGAGGCACAGAAATGAACCATTGTTACGTCCTAATCCAATCCAAATTGCTAAATTTGTAACACATATAAACAAGTTTTTGCTTGGTGTTGCCATAGATTTTACAGAGTTGTACAAAAGATTTGTCTTTGTGTTCATTCTCTGCCATTTCTTTTTGTTCCTGTTCTTCATCTCTTCCATCTCCATCTCCATCCAGCACCATTTCAGATATCTAAGCTAGGTGTGTTTCCACCATAGTATCTTTTTTCATGAACCCAGGAACTTTTTAAGGAACTCAGGAACTTAAGAAACATTACCACCTCAGGAACACTATCAGGAGCTCAGGAACTTTAGAAGCATTTCCACTCAGGAAACTCAAGGGCAGATTTTAGTTCCTGGGCCATATTTCTAGGAACCTTTTTAGTTCTTGCTCTAGACTTAGTAGTTTTCTAGAGATCAAGAACTCTTTGGGCAGATCTATCTTTACTGAAAGGTCAAACACAAGGTTGATTGGTCAAACACAAGCTTCAGGGAATGACCTTCTTACCTGAAATGTAAATTTATGTTTAGTGAATATTGAAGCTTGGTTTATATATCAGAGGCAGTATGCCATGAACGTCAGTGTGCTAAATTTTCACCACAGTGCTTGTTGGTTTAAATGGTGAATCTGAACCAAGTGTTTTTGTATGTTTCTAGTAGCATGCTGCTCATGCAGTGTGGTAAAAATGGTTTGCAGTGTGAAATATCACTTTGTGCATACATAATGGTTTAAATCTACATCAGTATTAACATCATATTTGCACAAGAAAGCAAAATTACTGTCTCGAACTTCTTCCTTGTTTGCTGCATTTCTGTGCTTTTGAAATATTTCTCAATCCTGAGCTTGGCTGATTGTCTGCAGTTTGGTATACTTTTCTTCATGTTGGTTTCTTTTGGGTTCTCAGGTTTCCCAATTCCCAAAAATATGCCGATAGATGCTGGCTACAACAAATTGCCTCTCAAGTGAGAATACGTGTGTGCATGATGATCTGCAATGGATTGTGTCCCGGGATAGGCTCCGGATCAACCATGAATCTGACCAGGATAAAGTGCTTATTGAGTATTAATGAATGAATGAATGAATGAATGAATTAAAATTCATGAAATTCTTCCTGGAGTTTTGTAGCTCATGATTCCCCAAATGGTTCTGAAGCTATCCATGCATGGGTTTCTTATACCTTGGGTATGGCACACTACCTGGACAAACCAGGGTGCTATTGAACCTGGAACAGATTAGGCTTAGAGGGATCCAATGTTAATTACCACCTGAACCTTAATGCCCAAAATGCTTCCCAGGCTGGAGTCTGAGTATGGCCGGAGACCCTAATGAGAGAGGAGCTGGTGGTGGGGTGCTGGGGGGTGGGGGTGGGGGGGTGATTGCATAGCAGATACAGCACAATAGGCTCTCTGAGGAGCAGCCCCAGAGGACAAGGGGAAGGGCAAGGGGAACTCATGACTAAGGAGATCATGATAGGCACATGGACACTGGACTGTATTGTTTCCCTAACCCTGCACTCAGCTCCCCCAATTGTTGTGGCGGTTCCCAGCTGTATGGTCTCCACAACCCCTCCTTTACTCTCTCACACACACACACACACACACACACATAATCTACATGCACAGTTCTCGTACCGATCGGGTGACATCATTAATAATCATTACTCGGACACCGGGAAGTGGAGAGATCTCCGGCTCTGGGCAGGCGGGATCAGGTTTGCTTGTCGTCGATGAAAGATCTGGAAATTGAAAGTGGGGCCATTATTTGTATAGCCTCACAGCTGAAAAAGACTGAAAATAAACTTGGCTAGCTCATAGGCTTGGCACGTCGCAATGATTCAAGCAGAGAACTTGAGAGCAACACAAAAAGAAGTATCATTTAGAAGATGAACAGCAACCTTTCACATCAACAATGACCTATAACACCATGAGGAAAGAAACTGAGTGTTTTATTGTTATTCCCTCATAAACTCTCAGAAATAAGAAAGAAGGTTTCTTTCCTTATTTTAAAGGTTCACTATATTTAGCTAAATAGAGGTACAAAAGATGTACCCTTGGTGGTGCCACCCCAGCAACAGGGAAAGTCCAGTTTGGTACGTTCATTACTGTAGTGTAGAGTGTAGGCATGATGCCATATAGCAATAAATTTTTAGGTTCATATAACATGTGCTACCTCTTTATATTAAATTAGGAGTGTGACAGCATGAATATTTGATGACTAGCATTATTTACAGTTTTACAAAGGGCGATACTTGTTTTTTTGGTTGTTTGACTGTGAACCGGATACAGGGCCTGTGGGTTTTGTGGTCTTGGACAAAGCTGCTGATGTGGAGCTCAAGGTGAAAAGCTTTCACTTTCACACTTACAGTAAGTTGACACCAGTGTGGCTTGATCATCAGCCCTGCTCCAGGAGCCGTCACTCACTGTGACATGAGCCACAGCCACCACAAATATGTGTCTATATTCAAATACTGTTATTTGTTCTTGTGTCACACTGATACTCTGATATACCCTTAGTTCAGTAATGAGAAATGTGTATCTGCTCCAGCCGCAGTATATAGATGAAAAGGGTGATAGGATGCTGAATGCACAGACAAACTCATTTGAGAAGGATGCAGTGTGATCTGATCTGAGTTTGTAAAGCAGCCAAGAAAGCAGAACGCTCTGGCTGAGGATCATCCCAAGAGAGGAAGGAAGAGTGACACCTACTGCTATACCTCAGTTACTTCTCCATCTCCACTCATACCCATTCTCCCTCCTCATTCTTTATAACAAGTCATATTACAAGCCACATGCATCAGAGGTTTAGTGCACAATACCACAAGCTACAATTTCAGTGTCATGATCAGTGGTTGAAAAATGTCAGATTTATCCATTAATCATATGGTTTTGAGGGAGCAAGCACTTACACTGTGTGTGTGCATGCATGAATTCAGAAATATACTGTGTGTAGAACATATAGCAACATAGAACATATAGCATATACAACATAATGCAGTAACAAAAAATGCATATTCATATTTATTCAAGATTCAAGAACTATACTGTCATATGCACACACTTTCTTTTATTCATTTAGACATATTCAGTAACCGTTTTATCCTGGTCAGGATTTTGGTAGATCCAGAGCCTATTCTGGGAACATTGAGGTAGGAATACAACCGGAATGGGATGTATACTCATTCGCACCTAGAGGCAGTTTAACATACCCAATCCTCTGACATGTTTTGGTGAGGTAGGAGGAAACCAGAGAACCCAGAGAAAATCCACATGGACAGAGAAATGCACATGCATAGAAATTCTACAAATACAGAAACTCAAGCTTAGGATCAAACTGGGGACCCTGGACAAGCTTTCATGGACAATGGATTTCATAGTTTCCTGGATGCTGCACTAGATTTCAAATAAAACATACAACAACAACAACAATGTTTAAAAAAATCGCCATGCTCATATTTACTGTAATGCTAATCAGAGACTGTAAAGACTCATGTGAGTTATTTGTGAAGTTTAGTGCAAGATATTGTGGATAAAATACAAATGTAGACCATTTGTACCGTTAGGAGGTATCTTTAGACCTTTAAAGATAATTTAAGGTAAGTAATTGGTCCTTAAAGCCCACTGATGTACATTTAAATCTAATTATTAGTGCAATACATGCACCTTCCCAGGTGCTACAGGTGCAAAAGGTCTACATTTGATGGTATCATGCCGGCCACAAGGAATAGGTGCCTTTGGTACCTTTATTTCTGAGAGTGTAACATAAAAATAGGTAGTAAGACAAAAATTGCATGAGGCAAGGTACTGTGCAAATGAATAATATTTGACTTTCTGTAATGTTTGAGACTTTTGAGTTTGGTGTAAATTTGACGCTCGTTTGAGTGCTATACTGTTTACTCTCCATAAAATCTCCAGCACTTAAATCTGTGTATATAAGTGCTAAACACTCCATGGTTCTGCCTCCCAGCTGTCAAATGTCTGCATATCAGCTATGACAGAAGGATGGAAGAATTCCAAAATGATTGGTTACTGATATAAAAATCACTAGCATGATAAGTGAGCCTCAGTAGCTTAGACAGGCCTGACTGGAATCCAAAATAATCCCAAAGTATTACACACACTACGTTCCTCAGCATACAGTGTCAATCAGTGGTTGCTAAGCAGTGCTCAAGAAGAATTAGCTTAGGCAAATAAAATGATTAGCCCACCATTCCTCTTCATTTGCTACTCCAGTGAAGTGTTTTTTTTTTGTTTTGTTTTACCAGTTTGATCTGATATTTTCCTCACATTCACCCTAATTGAGGGAGTGCTGCTGGGTGTCATTCACTGGTGTGTGTTTCTTGCACTTAGTATGTCGAGACTTGCCTCTGAATGGAGGGTGTCGACCTGTAAGACTTTATTCCCCTCAGGTGTTAAATTGGGTGGGAGCTTTTTTTCCACACAAAGGTTGTCGTGTAAGGTGCGGGGTCACATTATCTGGCAAGAAAATACACAGTAAATGTTCAATTAAATGACTCTTTGATTCTTAAGTGTGAATCTACATGTTTGTTTTACACTTCATTAAAGCGCCCCATAAACATCAGGGATATTAAATATTTATTTGTAATGGTGTTAACATGTTGGCTAAAGTCAGCTCATGTTGTTGGCTTTTAAAAACCATGGTGACATTTTTTAACAATCCACTGCACAATTAAAACTTTGGAATTGTACTTTGACAAGTACAAAAAAAGACAAAAATGACAAATTTTTTTGTGTAAATTTTGTGTAAATCTTGTTAAGACAAGGTAATTCCGTAGAACACTTAGGAACTCAATGAACTAAGCTAAATATAACCATAATAATCAAACCTGATCTAATGAGAAATGAGGATGATGTGGTTGGGTTTCATTTAATTTTACACAAACGAAGTTGTTAGAAAACTTACTCAAGCCCCACCCATAACCATAACCCATGTAAATTATAACCTTTGTGAATTTTTCATACAAAATGAAAATTGTAATGTAAATTGCTATACATTTTAAGTGTGCGATCATTCTGCACAGAAGCTACAAAATGCTAACAGAATTAACCAAACTCAGGTAAATAAGTCTTTTGAAATAACTGATGAATGAGCTCACATACATCAAAAAGCTTTAAATATGTTTTCAGTATCATCTAAACACAGAATAAGCACAACTTGCTGTCACTATGCAGTTCAGTTCACCGAGTTGTGGAACTTTTATTCTAGTTTGCCAAGTAATAATATTACCAAAATTAATTTGTAATGTTTATAATAATCCAGAACCATTTTATAGTTTTATTGTACCATATGATAGTTAAGCTTTGAAATACACCCATTAGTACAATTTCTTTTGTGATCAGTGGTGAAATAAATGAAGTTATAGAAAAAACACTTTGTCAATTGTATATTATTTAAGGAATAATACACAGTGAGGAGTGTTATTATAGGAAAATAATCAGTGATGGGATGGTGCGATGTGGCCTGTTGTTACTAGCAAACCTTGAAGTTAATTATTTTCCTATAAAATTGTTTGAGTCCTCTTAAATAGGCAAGGAATTTGCCAATAAGAAAAATATGTAATGCTTTTTATTCATTTTTTAGTTACATTTAATATTGTGAAATGTCTGCAAAATGAGTTCCTGTTATCAATTACATTATAGCAGTTATAAACACTCTCTTTTCTCTCCTCTTTTCTATTCTATCTATCTATCTATCTATCTATCTCTCTCTCTCTCTCTCCCTCTCTCTCTCTCTCTCTCTCTCTCTCTCTATATATATATATATATATATATATATATATATATATATATATATATAGATAGATAGATAGATAGTCTTATTACCATCCTGTGAGAAACCAGAAGGCACAGCGTCATCTGTTTCCCATGGTGGAAAACTTACAGACCCTGGAGACTCCTTCCCTAAATATTTAATAAACATCTCCTTACAGAAAGGGTCACCATATCAGTGATTATTTATTTGGTAAATATTGCCACACTTTTCAAATCCATTTATTAATAGGTTTAGATTATGTAGAGCATCCACCATTGAAGTCCCTGTGCATTACTATAGAAATGATAACGTATTAGAATGACTGCATAAATATAAATTAATATATGCCTTAATGTCATCACTACTGTTAGGGCTGTTATAGAAAATGAATCTTCTGACCAATCAGAATTGAGAATTCAACAGCATTGTGGTATCAATTTATAACATTTCAATTTAAAACACACTTGCAGCATCGATAGCACAAAGGCGTATCTGGTGACGGCCTTGTGCTTAGCAGGAACAGGTGTTTGGTGCCATACAGATCAGTGTCAGCTCCGGATTATACATGTGTTTGAAGGATTGGGAATGGTATGAAGAATAAACATGCTACCAGTCTGATTATGCGTAGCCACTCAATGAAAGTGCATACAGACCCTTCTAAAGTTGTGAGATAATCCCCTTCTAACAGTAAGTTATTGCACCAAAAATGTAAACTAAACTGAATAACTCACTTGCTTGAATATTAAAAAATAGATAAGACTAGGAATGCATTGATGCCGAGTACAAGTACATGTTTATCGGTACTTGGCAATACCAATACCAAAATGAGTAACCTACTTAGTATTATTCAATCAAGGACATCATGAAATGTTTTATTTAGCTCTGTTTATGTTTCCCTGGTTTACATAGTGGCCATGAAAAGCATACACATGCATGTTACACTTAGGCTACTAGGCTAGCTCTGGATAATGTTAGCTAGTTGATTTTAAATGAAGCAAATTCCCTAGCTACATTAGTTACCCTGGATCAAGTAGGGCTGCAGTGGAGAAGAGTGGGTGGTTTTGTTTCCTCTCATAACAGTGCTTCTGTACAGCTACAAGTAAAGAACATTTTTGTTTTGTTGTGGCTGATCATCAAGAACAACACATTGGTAAAGAGCTGCTACTTTCACTCACCAAGCGTTATCTGTAGACATTTTTTCTCACCTAGTTTTATCAGGTTACTTGTATTGTAGGAAAATCTCTTGATGTTTTCAAAGAGCAGAGTTTTCAGTCTGTTTTGCTTTGATTGCAATCATTAATCATAAAATACATCCAAATTGCTGTCTCATTTTGTCTGTTCATTAGTGTGACAATATACACTAGGCTTACATCACATGATAATGGAGACTTTCTTATGGGGATGTAACCAGATATGAATACAGTATTGGGATTGAATAGATGGATACAAATACATATATGAAAAGGAGTAGTACTGTTTGTTTTACAGTTTTTTCCGTTTTTTTTTTTCACCAAATTTGTCTGCTGGTTGACGTTTGTGGTGGAGCTTAAAATTTTAAAAATGTATACTACTTTCATTATATAATACATTCATTTTGAATGTCTTTATAAAATTAAAATCATGAGGGTGCTTTAATTAATTTGTTGTTATGTATTATATTAATGAAAAAGGATGTCTGTTTCCAGCAGCCCTGTGTTTTTCCAGTGTCTCCATGGGCATAGTGGTAGTAATTCAGCAAATATAATGTCAAAAAATCTGGTTTAGGCCACACCCACTTCCGGTTCAAATCCAAATACAGATATGAATATTTGTAGCACTGAACAGATAGCAGCAACACATTACACCCCTAGAGTTCAAGTACGAGTAAACAGACCGATACCCGATACCAGTATCTGTATTGATGCATCCCTAGTTTGGACCTCTGAGATTTAACTGCACACTTCATCAAATGCATATAAATAAATAGATCTTGTCATTTTCTGATCCTGTCCTCTCTTATTCCAGCATCCAGAAACAGCAGACAGTCAGAGCACAGACATGCCACAATGATTGGGTCCTTAATGAACTTGGATGTTTGTTCTCTGCGCAGCTGCTGTCCCTGCATGTCTGTGAGTCGATGTTAACCTTCTCCAGCTAATGAGATCAATCCGGTCTACTGTAGCAGCAGCAGCAGCAGAAGAAGAAGCAGTTCACTCTAGCCGCAGAGGTGAACGGCTCGGAGAGAATTCATTAGTGTGTAGACAGGTGGCTAGTGTTACAGCTCTCTCTGCGAAAGTCTGCAACTTTGGAGCTGTAAGCAATACTGCGCTATGACATTTCCGCAACCCCAATCAGAGGGAAGTGATTAGAAAGTGGGCTATGATTAAACAACATGGACAAGATGTTTATCAAAGTTTTCCTCCTCCTCATCCTCTCTCACTCACTCTCTCTTTATATCTCATTCCTCTCCTCTTCCCCACCCTGCACACATCTTGCTGGCTGTCTCTCCTGGGAGCTGGCTATAAGTACTCCATCAAGCCAACTGCATTAGTGTAATTTCGTCCCAGGAAATTAGCAGAGCCGAGCGGCGCCAATTAGAAGTCAATAGCCGGCTTTATTAATCGAGCTAGCCATCGAACTTGATTAGATTATGCAAGAGACTGTGTGTGTGTGTGTTGGGGGGAGTATGGTGGGAGGCTGCTGCTGATTTGCTGATCCTGTCTCATTTCTACTGTCTGCAAGTCACTCAAAGCTCACTAATTTGTTGATATTGAACCCCCTGACTACAGTAGCGCATTGGTTAAGTTCACACAAATCCAAACGCCTCATTTACATCTCAATTCAAATTTTTTATGTTTTGCATTTTTTGTGATGTGGCTGAAATTTGACATTCTGAACAAGGCCATGGATCCAGAAGGAAACATAAGCAACTGCTAAAGTTGTTTAACGAGTAATTCCGCAGCAGAGACTGGCTATGTGTTTTCAAACAAATTATAATGAGGATGAGGAGGCGAAATTTGAGCTGCATGTCCATTTGATGGCATGTTATCTATTGCCAGATGGAAGGAGTTGCACCTAAAGGCCGTACATTCTGTGCAAAAAAAAAATAAAGATGAACATGTACAAAAAGCTCTCATACGTATACTCATAAGTTGTTCATAAGCTCATATGTTCCTGTTTACACTTTTTTGCACTGTTTGACTATATAGTATATAGTTAAAGAAGATAAATTATTTATAATAGCACTGTCCGGTGTCACCCAGCTGAGGATGGGTTCCCTTTTGAGTCTGGTTCCTCTCAAGGTTTCTACCTCATGTCGTCTCAGGGAGTTTTTCCTTGCCACCATCGCCTCTGGCTTGCTCATTATGTAAAAATGTCTAAAATATATCATTTATATCTGGAATTTATATATTTCTGTAAAACTCCATGTCCATTGTTTAAATTGCTATACACATAAAAAACTAGTTCATGAGCATTTTGACAGCTGTTTGTTGATAGTCCATTTCACTATGAAGTAACAACTTGATCAAAATATGACAATGTGCAAGGAAATCACATTTAGCTAGCAAAGTTTTAGATATCTGATCGAATTTTAAGCAGACTGCCTAAAATTTACCACCATGTTGCCATTTCCATTTGTGGTTTTAATGAAATATATTAATGGTTTCTTAAAGTTGAGGCATCAAACTGCTATAGTCAGAAAAAAACCCTATACATATGTCAGAATGTGTGTTGTTAAATTCCTTGTTTCATTGTGATTTTTGATGAATACAATTTTTTTTCATGACAGTGTATCATCTTTGTTTTTTCCTGTAGTCTATTGATGATGTACTTAGTAGATAGATACAGCAGTTGAGTGAGCAAAATACATATAACCTGATTTCTGATCTGTGACTTTTTCCTTTATAAAGATGTCATGGATTAGTGCATGGGCTCTTTGTTGCCGCATTTGATCCTGGATCTTGATCATCCTGAGTGTCTAATCCCTCTTTTCTTTTCATAAACCCTGTATATTTCTGCTATGGAATGGAGCACAGGAAAAAGATGGGATAAGCAGAATACAGGAATAAAGAAAGAAATGTCTATTATCATGAAGCCTCTATACTTTTTTCCCAGGAGAAAATAAGCAGTCAATTAAATGTATATATTGAGCTGAATGACAGCTGTCAAACTATTTACGGTTTTATCCCACGCAACATCACCAAGAAGCTTTCAACAGGTTTTATGCTAGCACGATCTAATCTCTTTAATGACATCAACCAGTTTAATGACATGCCACCGCAACTCTTTTAACACCAAGCTCAGCACAGGGACTCTGGAGCAAAGACCACAGATGGCAACAGGAGCTTTTATTTGGAGCCACTGGTCCAGAAAGGACAGCTCCCTAGCGAGCCTTATCTGCTGCCTGCTGGCTAAACTGCTGTGACAATTACACAGTTTAACAGTTGCATAGCTCATCTCTGCCACCCCCAACGCTGATGACTCAAGAGGGACGGAAGTCTCAAGACTCCAGAATGGAGATTGGTGACTAAATATTGTTAAAAATCAAATTCATGAAACATTATATCATAGCGCTGTTGAATCCTCGATTCTGATTGGTCAGAAGTTGTTGGTTCATTTTTTATAACAACCGCTCTGACAATAGTTCTGTCTGCAATGTTTACATTAATAAGAGTGTTCTAATATGTTATCATTTCTATAGTAACACAGGGAATTGTACGACACTCCCTATAGGCAAATGTTCGTTTAGGCATTCCAAACAGAGGACTTTGCACTTTGCAGTTTCTCGATAAAATGACAACCCTCATTTTTTCATT
Source organism: Pangasianodon hypophthalmus (assembly GCF_027358585.1). NCBI lineage: Eukaryota > Metazoa > Chordata > Actinopteri > Siluriformes > Pangasiidae > Pangasianodon > Pangasianodon hypophthalmus. The sequence continues at coordinate 5,455,987 of NC_069736.1, read as the reverse complement.
ACTGACTTCATGAGAGACAAAACCAGAGAGACTGGTGAGCGAATGACTGTTTATAGCTGCTATAACATAAGTCATGTTAAATGTAACTATAAATTGATAAACGTTCTTTAATTAATAAAAAAAAAAAAAAAAGAAAGAAAGAAAGAAAGAAAGAAATAAAACACCTTGGGGTATGCGGTTATTATTAAAAGAAAAACAATTCCATAGGGCATAAAGAAGCTGGAGTGTTATATACCATGACTGAAATTTCTCTAAGAGTTTTCAGTGACGTCATATGGGTAAACAGCTGCATAAAAGTCATGCTACTGTAAATTCTTTAATTGATTTCCTTCCACTCAGTTGTATGAGATTAAATGGAAAGGCAACTGTGGGGCTTTTTCTTTTCTTTTAGTACTATGAACAAAGAAACTAATTGAATGGAAAACCATTTTGTTCGTCCGAGTCACTATGCTGTTCATTAATTATGCACCTTGTATCCAAACACAATTTTGAGAAGTGTAGGCATGCCAACCCAGACTAATCAAAAGTTCAATTGATTCACTTGAGTCTTTTCACCAGCACTAACCCCCAGAGAAAACCTTGCTGAAACTCAAAGGCAGTGAAAATGTGATCGTATTGTTTTCTTATCACTGGCCCATTGATCAGAATCAACAGTGGTATGACATCAAGGAAGAGGGAACCATTTAACATTTTATTTTAGATTCTTCTGCTTCCACACCTCAGCCAGATATAAACAGTGTTGATAATACCGACACTGATAGATGTACAGCCTTTCCTAATACTATTTCATTGAAGTGGGAGCCTGTGCTCTTTAGATGAACTACCTCCTAATTTAAATCATTTTGACAGCTTCAAATCAAACAAAGCGTTATATTTAGAACATGTGACCTTCGCATTATTTTTGTAAAAATATATCATCATTATAGACCAGAAATGTAATTAAAGCAGTAAATAATGCTGTGGGTGATGCCACAGTTGGGGTGCCATTTAGCCATTGTAGCTCTTACAAATGTTGAAAACTCTTAAAACTTTTTTATTTTTATTTTTTTAAATAATTTATTCAACATTGAATCTAAGAAAATATGCATTCACAAATGTGCTAGCACATCTCAGGCAACAATGTCTCATTTTTTATCATTTCTTTTGCTGATATTTTGCTCCTGACTTATAAAGCTGAAAGTCATAGGGCTGAATTTTGAGTTGTTTTAGCACAGAATTTGTAAATACACAAAATATGGTGACTAGCAACTATGCTAATGGCATGAGGACGTTAAGGACATTCTCATTTAAATGTAAATAAAATGTAAATGTAAAAAAAAAATGTTACTTTAAATGTATAATTTGGGTAACAGTGTTGTACATTCAAAGTGATCAGACAATATCGCAATATAATTGAAAATGACAGAGCATACTTTTCTTCTTACCATGATCTTCAAGAAGTTGGGATGATGCAGCTCCCTGTTGAACATGGCACTTTATGTGGAATATTCCAAATATTTCACAGGGACCAATGTGTTCAGGTAACAGGATTTAGCGAATGTCTATACAACAGTCTACACAGAATGGTGCGAAACACAAAAAACATTCACTGAGCAACAGTTCTGCAGGGGGAAACGCCTTGTTGAGGTCAGAGGAGAATGGGAGAACTGATTTGATATTAATGCTAAGGTAACTCAAATAACCATTCTTTATAACCACGGTGAGCAGAGAAGCAACTAAGAATGCACAACACATTGGACCTGAAGGTGGGTGGCCTACAACACCAGGAGCCCACTTTGTATTGAGCTCATATTATCCAAGAGCAGCCCACTGTAGCCTCAGATTCCTGTTCAGAACCTAATGTGGTCTATATATCATCGTTATTGTGAATATTGACAGTTACCTGTATATAGTAGAAGTGTATTTTTTTTAATTGGCATTTTGAGGTTCATTTCTCTGTGTAGGAGTTCAAATGTGTGCTATAATAAATTTAATAACAAAATATTGTTCTACATCTAAGACAGCAATTTGGTCATATTCCAGTAAACCCCTGGCACAGTGTTAAGAAAGTTTGCCAAGCTTGGCTAGCTTGCCAAGACACTTCAAGTGCCACAGCACTTAATCAAACTATCAGCTTACTGATATGTCTGCTTCATTCACTGAGAACCTTGATTTGCTTTTGTTCAATTTAATCAAAATTTGGATTGAAAGCAGAGCACAGCAATATAGTCAGAATGTGTCTTATACATTAGCTCAATGAAATCTCCCAGCCAAGTACTAGTTTTAGGGGAAAACACTAGACACGTATAGTTTGGATATGATAAAGATAATTCTCCTTCACTATATGATGGCAAAAATATTTCTCCCAAGAGTTGACTTGCCTGCAATACCTTACAATGGTGGATTCAGACAGAGACAAAAAAGACGTCAATATAAGGTTTAACGTTTGGCATCCACATCAGATTATTTGCTGTTAACAAATGTCTTAAGGCACATTATTATTTTGGACTTCTGTGGAGCCAAGAGCAAAAACACCACAAATGGTCATAGGACAAATTGGACTAAATTGACTGAGCACACATTGTCAAATGAAAGTACAACTGGCAATTTTGAGCATTTGTGTGTATGCTGGTTAATAAATGGAGATGTTACTTCTCACATTTTATAAAACTCATGTATTCATGTGTTCCAAACACTGGGCGCCTGGCCCATCAGAACAATAATCACTATTCAGTTCAGCCAGTCAAAAAAAAGTGTCCTCCAAGTTAAAACCAGGACATGACCACTTCCACTATGCACTGTCCTTCAAAATCTCCCCAAGGCCATGCAACATACCAATCAGTGGCCTTCCTTGTAAAGAAATAAATTCACAACTCATGCACTAACCCTAACATTATGTCAGTAAGACTCTGTGCTGCATGCACTCTGTATATTAATATTTTTCTTAGCTCCAGCTAATTCAAACAAACATGCCATGCGGGCAACTCATGAGGGGATTGAAGTCTAATGGGAACAACCATGTGGTCGGATAAATGCTAGTACTTGAGCAAACTTTTGGCAGAAATGAGACCAGTGACCGCAACCACAGCAAACGAAAATAGCAGAAAGCCACAGAAGAGTGACTGTTGTAGATCATTTTCCTTCTGATCTTGTGGGGTCAGTATTTGTTTCTAGCATTCTTTGGCACCCATAATACATGTTTACCAAGTAAGTAGTGTGGGTGGTGCTCACTCTCTCTCTTTCTCTCTCTTCTTTTAGTCAGGCGTCTTTACCTGTCACTTCAAGCCTGTTTGCTGCCTGGAGGCTCCAATGCCGACTCGAACACAAAATTTTTCTCTGTTCAAGTGAAAAAAAAAAAAAAACAGACACAACAAGGAGATGCCCCCTGATGAAGGTCTGTTCTTAATTTTTTTTTCAAAAATCAATGATGTTCCACAGCACAAACTTACTAGAGTCTCATTCATCATTGGGGTTGGGCAATACTAGCTACCATAGGAATGTCAGACTTACCCTAGGTAGCCATAAATCTTCATGTGAGGTTAGCACGTGGTTGAATGCGGCCCATGACAATGATGAAAATGAGTGGTTGAACTGGCAGCAGTTGCTTGACAGGGCTGCACATGCTAACAGAAGAAAAAGAAAGTCAAACATGTCACAGAGTGAGGCAAGGCCCACAGTTGACGAGAACCAGGAGCTGTCAAGAGAAGCACATGATATGAAAGTACGACGAGGCATTTTTTTTTCTAGCACAGAAACTTAAAATGCATTCTCAGGATAGTTATATTCATTAATATGTGTGCTAAATTTATTTGATTTTCCAAAATTACTATTCTCAATAAAAATCAACTTGAATGCAATATATTATATATTATATATATTATGTATAGGAAGGATGACGTACTCTTTCTCCTCTGTCAATCACAGCAGCATTAGCCAATCATGGGCGTCAGTGAGCTCATGATTGCGGAAAAGGGCAGATAGTGGTTTCTCTGTGTGTTGATAGAGGAGAGCTGGGTTTTGGGTGGAAATTGGCAGGTGTCCAAATTGAGGACAAAATGAGGGAGGAAATGAAATTTAAAAAATGTATTTCCCTTTTTAGTGTATAGCAAAAATCCCTGTTTATTTTGCCTTTTTATTTTGAAACAAAGAATGCCATGTATACAGACCCTATAGGATTTTATCTGGTGAATAAGTATGGATTGTAAGTAGGCTGTTTCTTCTTACTAAAGTCAGTATTATTTGCACTGGAATTAAAATGTAGTTCCTTGAACAACACTTTAGTGCTGCCAGTGATGGCAATTATCCCATGTCTGCATTGGTTTAATAAGGTAAAGTTTTAGGAACAGTTGATTTGTGGCAACAAAAGTGTCTGTTTCAAAAAGTTTTTTGTCCACATTTACTAACATTTTTCCCTCTTGTGAAATGCTTTACAGTGTGTTTATACATTGAAACATTTCAGGATAATACCAAGTTGACAGGCTATAATAGGCGTATCTTGAAAACAGCCAGTGCATTAGCTGAAAGATTTTGCTCTTTGTTTTCTTGACAGACCATGATCATGCCTAGGGTATGGAGAGACCTTTGATACACTGATCAGTGGTTCACCGTAAACTCACATTAATTAAGAGATTGTTTCAGTGGCCCAGGAGAACAAGAGTAGTGATTGTGTGTGGTTTGAAGTGCACTCGCTTTGCCCTGAAAAATGTGTTTCCTATAAGAGGTTCTCATGAGAGCTGGCAATTGCAAAAGATGCCTTTGTTATGTGTCTTCTCGTTTCAAAGACAGCATTCAAATCATTTTGTTTAGAAACCCAGGGCGTATTGGCTTACTAAAAGGCTACCATGGTTAAAATCACATTTTTTTTTAAATCTTGCATTGGACCTGGCAGATCAACAAATAATTTTCTTTTACTCTTTTGCCCTCAGATTGCTTTTCTAATGTGTGCAGTTCACAGAGTGCAGCAGTTTCAGTTTTCTGCTAGATTACTGCAAAGTGATGTATTTATTATTGGGAGGTTCTTGTGTCTTAAGGAAGATAAATTTACGAAAAAAATTTACTGTAGATCACTAAATTTGGGATTAGTGATACAGTACTTGCTTTCCTCTATTATAGCCATACTATTTGTTTACTAACTTTATTTATTAGCATAAATCTTTTAACAAACCAACTAATTGGAAATGTTCAACCAGAAGAACTTAAATTGTATCGTGTAATTCAATAAATTTTTTAATTACATTATTTTGTCATTTAATTCATTTTATAAATTACATTATTTTGTAATGTAATTAATTTTAATTAATAACATCTATAACAATCTTATAACATTTAATTAATTTGTTTAATGAATGTAATTAATTTAACATTGACATTTGTTAAAAAAGAATATAAAAAGACTAATTCATCAAAACAGCATATTGAATTTGTTTGAACTTGTCAAGACTCATATTCCTCACTCTTGTGACTGCAAACCCTTCCTGTTAGCTTTACTGTAGTTAGTGAATAATTCATAGTAGCTAATAAATAATGTTTTAAGATGAATAACTGAATAATAACTTATTTATTAGCATAAATCATTTAACAAAACAACTAATTGGAAAATGTGGAACTGAAGAACCCTCAATAAATTAATAATAAGCTGTGACATGCTTAAATGGTTAAATGAACAAATTACTAGCACTGTTGTTCCTGACAAGGAGACCGCTATTGGATCAGCAGGAACAGAATAAAATCGGCACATGATCGTATAGGTTTTGTCTGTTGTAAAATGGTGTGGGATGGGGGATTGGATTGGATTGCGGCAGCTTGCACGGAAAAGATCCCAAATACTTGGAAGCTCAAATGCAAGGAACACCATCTGGCCTTGAAATACTGGAAGACTGCAAGCTTAAACAAATTATGCTGACCATGCATTTATTCTTAGCCTATCGAATGCCCATGTGGAGAATTGAAAAGAAAAAAAAAGAAAAACAAATAAGCAACGATGAGACGGTTATACATAGCAATTTTTCACACCCACAGAGTAACAGAAAGGTGTGTATTTGGGCTGGTATGTATAAAAAGCTTCTGAGAATTACTCTTAATAATAGTCTCAGGAGTCTACTTAAGACCAAATACACATTCTCAGTTAAATGCTGGGTGTAAGACTTTGTTATGAAAGCTCTCACAGCAACCCAGAGTGAGGAGTAGGAGTTAACCTTTGGAATAAACCTCAAACATGAATTACAACAGTAGCATGGCCATAAATCGATCAACCACACCCCATTTACATAGCATGAGCCAGCTATATACAACATATTCCTATGTTACTACTACTAATAATGTTGTTCTTCTTCAGGCTGCTCCTATTGGTGGTCACCAAAGCAGATCACTGGTCCACATATATTTGATTTGGCACAGGTGTTTTTATTTTTTAACCATCAGATGCCCTTCCTGACACAATCCTCCCATTTTGTCCGCACTTGGGAACAGCACTGAGAGCGTACAGGCTTGTGGAACCTCCAGTCTCAACGATAACATATGTATGTATCTCCACTTACAGCTGCTCCATATTTAAGGTTAAATGATTAAATTGAAATATTTCTGATGTATCTAGTGGTTCTGGGGTTAATTTGTCAGTTGATGATGTTGGATGATGGTTGTATGTTCATTATTCCCATGAGAAGTCATCATCTGTGGCTGCGTGCTATGTTGACGTCACAGGGGGCTAGTGTGCTGTTAGTGCATTTTCAACAATCTCAAACAAAAATGGATAATGGTAGGGTTTCGCTGTTCAGTGAGGTTCAGTGTGAGGTTCAATGTCATATTAATGAATATAGAAGGAGTTGAAACAGGAAACATTGAAGTTTCAGAATGTCATGCAGCTATATGACGCAGTTACAACAGAGACTTACCTTGGCTACCGAGCAATCTAAAAATTTTCGTACATTGCTCTTATTCCTAGCTGTAGATTTTCTTGATTTCTAAGAATCTTTTGCCACTTAAGACCAGTGTTTTACTTACAGCCCTGATGCCATTTTGGAGTTTGTTCTTAACACTCAAGAGAGACAGCCAACATGTTGGAGCACATCTGCCAGAGAACAACAGTTTCCTAAGTGACATGATTAAGAGATATGTCCCATCGAGAACACTCAGATCTCACAGCAACCTGCAACCTGGCTGAAGTGTAAAGAGTCTGCTGTGTGTGTTTATGGGCCCAAACGAAGGAATCTACTCCCAGACTACCTTGGGGCCATAGATTTACCGTCCACTTTTTTTGGTTTTTACACTGTTGAAACACACTTGTTTTTGTTGAAAATACAATACAATGAACTTACTATATTTCCACTCTCTTATGGTTTTATCTTTTTTATACTCCCTGTAAAACAATTTACCAATATAAATAAATCTTATTATAATTGATCGGCGCTGAGAAGGAGTTTTGCCAGTGCTGTTGGTCATGTCCTCGTGTTGCTACCCGTATGCTTTCTCTCATAGTCTCCGTCCCTGATTCAAGATGATTTAAGTCCATGAAAAGTTTTTCGGTATCCAGTGGGCTGGGATATTCATATCTGTCACTAGCAGTCATTCCTCGGCAACGTGGAGACTTCCAGAGGTTGCATATGAAGTCAGGTCTTTGTTAAGCTGCTCTTCAGACAGTCTGGTCCAATCACTAAGTGATGACTGTCATGATCACAATCATGAAGGTTGCATAGGATGCAATATCATAACATTTTACTGGTGTGTTAATTCAGAAACTATCATTTGTTGCAAACCATACAAACAGGGCAAAACCAGACTACAAAATCAGGGAGAAAGCAAGATCAAAAACCAGATTAGCAATACACAACAAACGGCGTGGTAAGTCTGGTGCAAACACACTGAACGTTACTTCACAGGTGTGTGTGATTAGAAATCAGGTGAATGTGAATGTGACCAAGTCCATAGTTGGGAAGTGTAGTCCATGGCAGCCATATTCATAGGCTGCGGTGTGTTCTGGGAAACAGAGCTCTCTGTGGCTATAGGAGTTGACCTGACAGCGAACTGGCAGCTCAGCTGTAATCCTCAGTCATTTCAGATTCTGAAACTGAGAGTACACAGAGCAGTATGGGGGCTCCTCGATGGCTCCTCGATGGCTTAATGATGTTTCCTGTTTTCTGCGTCTGTAAGGTTTTCCTGCCATGTTAAACTCCAGCCTCAGTTGCACCTGAAACGTGTCTGGATTGGCCACTTTGTAGTTGGCATGTGCCACTAAGCTAAGGGGAATTGAACAGTGATGTGCAACCCGTGGCTCTGAAAGCACTCTTTCACACAGTACTGGGCACAACAGAATTCACTGGGATACAGTGCAAGGATTTTATTAGAATTGGTTTCATCTAGTCTGAAATATTTTCAAACTATATTTACTGCACTGCTTTCTTTACCATCTACCTTAGTGTTTTTTTTTTACCGTTGTGACTAATCGACAGCTCCCCACAGCCAGCCAAAAAGATTTTAATACTCCATAGAGATTACTGAAGAGTATACCACATCAAATACTGTTGAAACATGTATGCCTACGAGCTACAGAATAGAAGTCTATGTAATCTAATCTTGAATATTATCCGTACAGTGCACCATTTATCATATGTTTCTGTGAATAAATGATGAGATATAATTTTTAAAAAGTCTGGTGCTATATCTGGTGTCAGACCATTAGAGCTGCGAGAGTACATGAACATAAAGTTTGACGCTGTACTGTGTGAGGTAGAACTTTTCCATCAGGTAATGCACTTCACAAAGACACATTTTCAAAAGAGCCCGCACTCACTAGCAATGTCAACACACAGAAATACACAGACACACACACACATTGCTAACGCTAAGATAAAAGGTAAGGCTTGACAAAGGTATCTGACAAAGCTAGATGCAAGAGCCATTGCCTTCACTCGCCCAGCAATTATCTCTTTATAGATCGGAGCCCTAAAGTTAAGTGCCCTGCTGAAAGCTTGTGTACATAAACATTTCTGAGTGGGAGGTGGTGGGAAGCTTCTCGCTTGGTGAATAACTCTGAGATTTAAGACCTTGGCTGGCTTTTGCCTGGTGCCACACATTTGCAAATCTGAGCCGTCAGTGACAAGTCAATGGCTATTCACAGGTGCGCTTTATGCAGGTTTGTACAATGGTTATAAAGTGTTTTTTTAGTTCTTTTTCCAGCACATTTAATGTGGATCTGACTTTTCTGGAATGACATTTAAAGAACAGACAGTATCTTTCATTTCGAAATGAAAGGAGATAATTAGTAATTAGCATTAGTTCTGTTAGCTACTAGTTAGCTAACCCTATGCTGGCTCGTGGGTTTTTTGTAGAACTTGTATGCTTTCTGTCTGTATGACCCTTTCTTTAACCGCAGCCTATAGCTTGTAATGTTGACCAATGATCTTGTGTTAGCTAATAAAATTAGCAGTGAAAATTATAACACTTAATATGATTTCAAATCCCTTCAGAAATCTTGTCGGGATAGCTTACATTACTTAGCTGCATACTATCAGTCAGGTGCGCTTATGTTTCCTAGCTGGCTAACATTAGCTAATTTTAGATGATTCTAAAATTGTTCACATTATAATCAGAACCGTGCTGGGTTATTCACAGGTGCACCAAAATGAAATGAATTTTTCCAGAACTTACAACACTGCTCACACTTATTCCGGTATAACCGGTAACAAAAAGACTAAAAATTTAGAAATTCTAAATGAAAGGAGCTGAATAACTTTAGTTCCTGAGCATGTTAAAAATGGCACTAGATACCAGTTAGATAGAATTATGCTGGCTGTTGGTCAATGCACAAGTTATTTGAACTGCCAAAATGCTTTCTCTGTATTTGACCCTTTCTTTTTCAGTAAAAAGAGTAGTAAAAAGTAATTTTAAATTCTAGACTAGACTGCTCCATTTGCCTTCAAAACAACCATGAAACACCATTCAAATACTTTTTAATGACACATAAATGTCAGATGAATGATTGATTTTTCAGGTCCTCAGTCTAAAGTGTCATTTTGCTTTTTTAACAAACTGATGAAGTCCAGTGTATTCAGTTAATCCATAGCACTGGAATGGATACTTCATAGACTGTGTGTCAAAGCTTCATGAATGTGCTGCTGTATAAAAAAAACAAACTAACTAATGCAATGTGTCTAAAATGTTGAGTAGTTTCCCCTCTCTCCTTTACCATTCATGTCAAGACAAAGTCGATCTACATAAAACCTCTTGTCACTTCACTGGTTTTGACATACAAGCCTTTCAAAAATACCCCTATACTACTTTATAAGACTTGCCCTTGACTATGCCAAAGAAAGTGGTACTAAAGTTATGAAATTCTGACATGCTGATGTTTTCTAACAAATTTTTTCCACTACCTGAAACATCAAGCAAATTATTTTAAAATCAAGAATTTTATACTCTCAAGCATCAGTACAAACCCTTTTGATGCATTATAAATTATTTCCACAAAAGCATCTTAGCATCTAATGTCAAAACTGTTACTTCTCACCCCATAATTCACACATTAGTGGCTAATTGTCTACAGTTGCTCCAGTCTGTCTTTGCCTTAATTGAATATTAGGCGACCAGGGACCAGTTAGGATTTGGTTTGCCATTTAAAAGCAGAGCCAGCCTACCATGTCATTCAAAAGGCTCCAATGTGCTGTACAGAATTGGAGAGTGAATATATATTGTTTCACACAGCTGATGTATGTTGCTTGAGTGCCAACATATCTGATGTATATTTTGTACAACTGGGCCAGGCACAGGCCTCACTGCACGAATCACTCAGTGGCTTAAAAGAATGGGGGAGTGATAGAGAAAGTGTGTGTGAGACCGAGAGAGAGCGGAGACGCAGTAACCTGAGCCAGTGTGAATGGAGTCATTGTTTGGTTGGCCGTAATTAGGCATGACAGCTGAGGCGTGAACAGATTCCCATCATTACAGGCCTAAAAAGCCCATTAGAATCGATGCCACGCTTTGGTCAGACTCCCTGTCTGCCCGAACCCAGGCCAGGCAGGCAGCCCTTGGATAGCATTACATTAGCACTGCTACTAACGACACGGCAACCCTATAGCCACGGCTAACACCTGGTATAATGGACTTGACGCCACGTTCAGGAGCAGAGGTGGGCTGGTGTGTGGGTGGGAGGGCGTCAGGGGAATAGGGTTTGGGTGTGTGAGAAGAGCATTTGTTGAGATTGCTCAGATAAAGTGGTCGGATATGCTAGGCACTTGAGAAGTTCACGGTCTTGCGTCACTGCTGGGATGAGATGGCCAATCGGAGGTCACAAATCTCCTGTTTTTCTCCAAAGGGAGGGCGAGTCGTGCATGAACTGGTACTGGTGACTAAGATGAATACGGCAATGAAGTGTCTGTACTGATATTGAACTGAACAGTGGTATTACGATATTCTTTAATTTCTCTATTAGAGGAAGCTGTTTCCAGATCAGTTCACTTTATTGAGTTCCAAAGATCCCATTTTGTCAATTTCCCCATTTATTTTTCCCAAAATGACTAGACTATTATGGATGACTTCTATGAATATAACTTAAAAAACTATTTCAGAAATCCTGACAGGTTATCATGTTAGCTAGTGGACTAACATTAGCAGCAATATTTATTAATATTAATTACTAATTACTATTTAATCTTTAATATTATCATATTAGCTGGTTAATTTAGTAGAATATTAGCAGTGAAAATTCTAACAATAAATATGACTGAAAATTCTTTCAGAAATCCTATCAGGTATTCTTTTGTCTGCTATCTTATTAAAGTCACCACTGAAGATTACAACACATATGAATATGACTTAAAAATTCTCCCAGAAATCCTGTCAGTTTAGTGTTTCTTATCTAGCTGGCTAACATTAGCAATGAAGATTATAGAAATGTATTAAAATAACTTACAATTCTCTCAAAAAAACCTGTCAAGTGAGCTTGTGTTAGCTAGGTTGTTAGAGTTCACAGTGAACATTATAACGTTTTTGAAATAAGACTTTAAAGAAAAGACTTTAAAGACTTTAGAAATCTTGTCAGAAGCTTATGTTGCCTAGCTGGCTAACATTAGTGGGGAAGCTTATAAAACCTATTAATATCATTTAAAGATTCTCTCAGAAATCCCAGGAGGTGAACTTGTATTAGCTTGTTGGCTGCCATTAGCATTGAAGATTTATAAAAAGTGATAATATCACCTAAAAATCCCCTCAGAAATTCTGTCAGGTGATCTTGTGTGACCAAGCTTGTTAAGCTTAACAGTCAAGATTATAGCATTTATTCACATGGCTTAAATATCCTCTGAGAAATCCTGTCAGACTCATGTTAGCTCATGATAGCTAGCTAGTCAATAAAATCTGTAAGAATGCATGTGCACATATGAATAAATTACTTGAAGACTTCCTTATATGAACTCAACAGCATGAGAGGTCTGAGAGGTCCTAATTTCCATATATATAGATGTGATGACACACCTACTTTTTCATATATGGACTTGAAGTCACATGTGATTTTTGGACAGACCTTACTGGGGCAGGTGAGTGTTTTTATCAGTCCTGGTATACAAACTTTACAGTTTGAGCCAGCAATGCCACCTGCCTACCAACCATGTATTGTGTGTGTTACATGTAAATCCACTTCTCACATCAGTAGATGATTTCGAAAGCCACTTTGGTTTGACAGCAGATAAGTCCCATTAAGACCCAACGACATGCCCTGAGAATGTACTAGACCATAAACACCAATATATCAAGTAATATATCAAACAGCTTAACCACCTGTGAGTAGCTGACTCTGCTCGGTTCTAAATGGCATGTAGCTGTAGCGGCTCCATGGGGAAGGTAAAAGCTCTTTGTTGACATACCTGTAAAGGCCAAAAGTGCCATTGTGTAAGTTTTGTGATGCATACCTCACTCAGGGCAGCCTCTCCTCTCCCTTCAAGTCTTCATGTTGGATGACAGTAGTGCAAAGATATGCATCACACACTTGACTTCGGGGCACAGCGTTTAACACACGGCACTGTTTTCTTTATCTTCACACCACAGGGGTTGCTGTTCATTTTTGGCAGCAACAGTGTGTGACAGCGGATTCTTGTAGTAACTTCTATGGGTGTAACATAATATCTGTGTCTGTATTCAGACATCGAACCGGAAGTAGGCGTGGCCTAAAGCTTTAAGAAAAATATTATTACTAAAATGTGTACCCTAACAGTATGCTCTTGGAAACACTGAAAAAAACTTTTTTAATTGACAATATATAACAACAAGTAGCAATTTGCAGAACATAAGGTTTTTCAACCTCAGCTACATTGCTCAAGTCCATAGTTGGTCTCAATCAGATGCCCTGTGGAGCAAGCTTTCTATCTAAAGTGACTGAGTAAGCTTGCTAACTATCTTTCAAAACAACGTATTTCCCAAATCAGAGAACATTATCGGATTTACTATAGTTTGTAACATTTCAGAAAAGATCGCTGGACACGCTATCAGAATCTACTACAAAACTGGGACACAGTGATGCTGCTAGTCAACATGGGGTCCATTAAGCAGCATTTCATTATAATACTTGTATGTTTTTCCGATAAGATTTCCATTTAATAATGATAACAAAAAACAAAAAACATACACAACGAATGTACAGTGTAATTTCTGAATTAATTAAATACATTTTTTTTTAAATCTTGGTGCATTGCATATTTCTTTTGTGATTTTCAGGCCAGTTTGTATAGAAATATGGTTTTATTTCGGAGTACTTCTTAGTACTTCAAGAGATGCCGAAAAGGTTGTGGCCCTGAAGAGAAGGTTCAGACAGATATGCAGAGAGATGATGTAAGTAAGATGAATAAATGAGAAGGAGGTGAATAAATCAAAGAGAAATGTGAAAAAAGGAGAAAAGGGAGAAGTTGACAGAAGACAGAGCGATAGAGAGTGCTAAAGAGAGGTAGAAAGTCTTGTTCACTCTGACAATTGCCCTCAGTGAGGGACATAAGGGCTCTTTACATATTTCATGGTTTTGACTGACAGCTCCTTAGGGTCCAGAGAGCCACGGCGCCCGCTTTACCGCCTGGAGGAAGTGCTGAGACAGCCTTCATGCAGCTCACATGACCACACCTCCCCCAACACTCACACAAACAAGCCATCACAATACACACATATACACACTGAAGTGTATAAGGTAGGAAGGCTCCTCCTTATAAACTATTTTCTTTGTCTGGACCTTCATTTTTGGTCTGTAAAATGATTTATCAATATTTTTTTTTATTCTCTCCACCCACAGCTTTGAAAACCTAAAGTGATTCTAAGCAGACCAAGCTTAGATAAAATGTGTAATCTTTTGTAAAATAACTGCGTTAAAAAAATAACAGACGTTAAAAAAAAGAGTGCTGAACGTTGTTATTACCAGTTATACCACAGCAGTGTTGAACTCTCAAATCTGATTGGTCAGAAGGTGTTTCTATAACAGCACAGCTCTGACAATAGTGCTGGCTGTGACAGGCTCATATTAAAGCAATCATTCTAATATGATATGGTTTCTGTAGCAACAGCTCATTCATAGGGGCTTGTATGGCAATATAATGTACATAAACTAAGGCTAATAATAAATGGATTAAAAATTGTGTTATTTAACAAAGAAATACGTATAATTGTTGATATGGTGAAGCTTTCTGTAAAAGAGATGTAATATTTATGGAAGGAGTCTCCCATGTCAGGTTTGTAAGTCAGGAAGCTTTCAAACACTGAAAAGAAAGAGAATAAAAGAGAGAATGGTCAACAAACAACTGTTTATAGTTAATCTAAGGGATAAGAGGAACTAACTTGTTACATTGACATTCTATAAACATAACTATAAATGGTACAATGTGTTGTTCATTAATGAATTAAATATTGTAATTGCTGGAAAATCCTTGTGGTATAAGAGTAATAAAACACTTTGGGATGTGCAGTTATTGGAAAATAATAAAACACGATGGGAAGGAAAAATAATTAACACCATTATTGTTACCACCCAAGTGGTGTTAATTATTTTCCTTTAACAGCACGTCTCATTGTGTTTTATTTCTTTGGGATTCCAAAGTTAAAAAAAAGAAAACCCTCCAATGACACATCCAACCATTTTGTCTATGGCAGCCAGTGAAAGATATTCTTGTTCATGCTTTGCATAGATTGTTTCCCCATGGTGCTCCTTGGCACATGGGCAACACAGGGATGGGCTAATAATCACGGCTGATGCAAGGTCCGAGGCCTTTGGCAAGGCCAGAGTTAAGCTTCAACTGGCCCCCACTCATCGTGTCACATGCACTCCCAATCATGAGATATGAAGGAGAAAATGGCTTCCAGAGTGCTGTCAGACCAGAGGAATCTATAGAAGACCACATCTTGAGCACATGCAAGAGGTCAGGAGAAATTGAAAGGACCAGGGGGCTTGAGTCTGAGTCGATTGCCTCGCCTCTAGTGATGAGGGGAAGCTAAAGATGGCCTAAACAAACACAGGCCTTCTGGCACGTGTGGAGAGAGAAATGTGTTTGGATTTAGTTTCTAACCGAGAATGGCGTCTAGTGTAAATGAGAATCAAGAAGATACACAGTTCCATTTTGGTTTTGGCTTCATTTGGTTTGACTTGCTAGCTAAAATCCTGCCTGTACATTTAGTTGCATTTGTGGTTTTCTCATAAACATTTACTTCTGGGAAAGGAAGCCATTTTTACAGCTGATCACTGTGCTCCATGCACCAAGCACCGAGCCTTCTGCTCTGCCTTAGGAAACTGTCATGACTAAAAAGATTGAACAGCACTGCAATGAAAGTCACTGAACTTGGTTTTTCAGGTGTAAATCAGCGTCTAATTGAATGACAAGAACCTGCATGTGACCGAAGCTGGCCAGCATGAAAGGACCAATCAGGATCCACTTTGGCCTGGGGTCACCACGCCTTTCAGATGTCATGTAGATGAAGACATATGTGTTGTTTGTTTTAGTTTGGGGTAAGGACATATTTCACCTCAAGGAAATGACAGGATTGCTGGAGTTATGTGTTGCAAGGGGAAACCTTCTGAAGTGATTCTGTTGCTGTCCTCCCTCTGAAGCAGGATCAGGCTTGCTCAAAACATACACGGCGAGGCCAAAGGTGGGCAAGTTGCTGTTTGTAGGGTGCAAAATATTCTGTGAACTATTCATTAATGTCAGACTAGATGCATATTTTTGAAGTCAGAGCATGAGCGTTTGCCTGAGTGAATGACTGGAAGACCATGTGTCCTCTCTGTTCCATTGTGATTCCATAGTCATTTCTTAATTAAGAACTGCAAACCAAATAGCCTTGCTTGCAAGAGCACCTCTGCAATTTTGGGGACATGACCTTAGTCATAAATTGCATGTGATCCCTGAGGCATCTACCCAGATTAGGAGAGCAGATCCTCCATTCTTCCTCATTAGAAAAGTTTCTTGCCTTACCATAGCATCAGTTATTCACACCAGACAAAAACAAAAGGGCATTTAATGGGGCAAGTCTGGAAAATTTGTCATTGATGAGAATAGTCCACTTGTGGTAGCAGCCACCCCCCCCACCACCTCAGTGCAACTGTGAATTTTTTGTGCAGCTGATTTCACAGTTTAACAGCTTGCCTTGTGTCTCATGGGAGCGGCTTGCAAATCTTGTGCCGATTCTGGCTGACATCCATTGAACTTTCAGCTGAGCGAGGACTGATAAGTGGCTCTGCAGAAAGCCTCAATTGTTCCAGCATTGTTCCAGCAGTCCATTAGGGCCTGCATGTATGCATTCCCCAAACCCTAAACAGGAACTATACATCACACATCCACACTCTCACTCACTCGCTCTGACCACTGTGGTTGAGAAGCGTAATTAAAACGGATAGCATCTCAAATAGGCGTGCTTATACTGCTGGCTCGAGTTAGCCCTGGTGCAATCGTGGAGGCGCGTCATTATTTTTAAGCTTTGGCCTCTTTCTGGATCACCTCATCACCTTTCCTGAGCAGGGCAGGACGCTCAGCCTGGTTTGTTTAACAACTCATGGTCCAAAGTTGAAAGGAAAACTGGACTTGGGCTGCAAGGGGGTATAACCAATCCACATATCTTTAATAGCATGTTGTGTCAGACATGGATGAGCAAAGGGGCCAGAGGATGAGAGGACGAGATCAAGGAGGTAGGGGCAGCCGGAGCATTGCCAGGCCAGCCACCCCCCCCACACCTCACCCCCCCTCTGTTAAAGCATGTGCTCTCTCATGTCAGAGGGTGAGTGTTGTTGTGCTTTGATCTCCCACCACAGAGCAGGCATGGAACCACTGAGAAATATGGCCTCCTACATTTCTCTCTCTCTCTCTCTGCCTCTGCAGCTTCAGGGTGTTTGGATTTTGGAGGGATCCCAGTTTCCTCCTCTAATCATGACATCATCCTGCCTGAATAGGTTAAAGATGTAAGCCAGGATATTACCCCTTCCTCGCCTGACCAGGCCTCCCAAATTAGACACAATACTTCAAGCTTCGGCTCGGCTGCGGTCTGCCTAGATCATAATAACGATGACGACAATGCTTTCATTGAAACGAATGGCTATGCACGTCCTTCTTATGTCTGTCTTACATATTTATTTCTCATGCATGTGTCTTCAGTCCCGTATTCTGTCTTATGTAGGAAAGTGTCAACACATTTATTGGTGTGCTCATTCCAAGTGCCCATATGTTCTGACCTGGATGCAGAGGAAATTCAATAGTGGCAGGCAAGTTGGCTCGAAAGCCTATCTTCTTACAGACATGATTAAAGGCTTGTTCTGATTAGAGCTGAAGTCTTGACTTGGGCCCAGGCTCCTGTCAATAGCAGTTAGGTTCACGTCATCTTGGGCTTGCTGCTGCTCCCTAACCCCTAATCCTTTTCAAAAAAAAAAAACCTCACTACTACCATGAAGGTTCAGCAGTCAAATAGTCTTGTTCTGAAACCACTAAAATGCTAGCTTAATGCTCTAGACAATTGGCATTGGCCTGTATTTTGTATATATGGAATATAACCTTACTGTTCACCTAAGAATTGAAGATTGTAAGATTGTGAAAGACATTCTGGTGATAAATGCACGACTAGTCTAGTATTACACACTTATTCCACAATGACTCAACTTAAATGCTTACTTCTGATTGGTCAGAAGGTTTTGATTAATTTTCTCAAACAGCATAGCTCACTGTAATACATCATTATTTCTACAGTAACATCTTACAATGGGAATTGTACGGTGAACGCACCACATTAAAAAATTAGAAATTGTTCTTAGGTTTTCTGTAAGGAGATGTTTATTTAGCAATTTTTGGAAGGAGTCTCCAGTATCAGTGCTTTTAAGACTTTTGAGCTGCAGGTTTATTAGTAGTGTGGCAAGGTACATTTCTTTTTACTCTTATTAACTTCAAAAGAAAGAAAAAGAGAGGCTTGTGAGGAAACAACTGTTTAAAGCTGCTATAACATAAATGATAACAGGAACTAGTTACTTGCATGTTCCACAATGGTAAATGTAATGATAAATGGATAAACAGTATGTCATTCTTTAATAAATAAAAACTGTCAGTGTTGGTATTTGCGATGGTGTAAGAGGAATAAAACACTTCTGGACTCGTTGTTACTAGAAAATAATCAACCTCGGAGCTGTAACTTACAGTATTAAGTGAAGTAGCTTAGCTTAAATCTAGAACCGTTTGTCGAACCCTACAGCAGATGCTTTCCCCATCGGAAACAGTTCGATGTAGAACCCTTGAGGAACCTATTTCTAATAATGTAATGGAATTGGAGAAAGAGAAGCACATGTAGGAGAGCTGAGAGCTGATGGATGGCTATGTTGAGAGCATCCATAAAACAGAAGTGTACATGTTTTTCCCATCAAACTGTTTTTTTCCCAGGATTTTATGTCACTGTATAAAATCTTTTTACAGGATCCTTATTGCAGTCCCTACAGGTAGCAGACAGAGTTGCAGCTCTCCAAGCACACAGTGTGATTTGTGCATGGTGTGGTAACTGTATTCATCTGTGTTGACTACTCTCATTTTCCTTTTTTCCTTTTTTTTTTGCCAATACAATGAATAATGCTCCTTCTACTTATCAACAAAAAGTTCTTCAGTGTTATACCATAGAACCTTCTGATTGGTGCCTTTTTTTGATGGATGGAACCATTTTGTTGGTGCCACACAGAAATAATTTTTTCCCCATCATAACTGTTACCATTGTGGAATGATCTTTGTCATGGAAAATTATTGTTTTATTATAAACTCTGAACCAAAAGGTTTATCAGGAGGCCTAAATTTTTTCTTTAGGGAGACAAAAAATGGCTCTAAAGAACCTTTTCCAGTACCATTAATTATTTATTTTTTTTGACTCTTAAAATGTTTCAGATTGTAATGTCTTTCTTTTTGATATTTTTGAAAACAAAGCCATGAATTAAAAGTAAAATACAGGTTCTTTTTATTGATGGAGTTTCTTTTGTTGGATGGAACAATTTTGTTGTCAATTTTGAACCACCAGAAATATATTTTCCACCTCATATTTTCCAGATAAGTGTTACCATTATGTGGAAAGAATATTTAATATTTAGCTTATTTATTTTATTTTCACAATAAATTATTGCAGGAAAGGCTCTTCAGGTTGCCTGAAATGGTTCTTTAGGAAAGTTTTTTCTTTTTTTTTAGCATCTGTTGAATAGTTAGTTTCATGGTCAGAGTTAATCTGTTTGAGCTACCAAATTAACTTTTCATATCATGCTACATTAAACAATAAAAACTACACAAAAAAGTAAAATAAATAAAATAAATGCATACATGCATATCTGTTCCAGCATTTGAAGTAATTTCACTCAAGTGAATCCTCGTGCAAAAAAATGTAAATGCTGAGCTCTGTAAAATGTAATCGATACTGTACTGCATGAGCAGCCCCCCTCGTCTGTTTGCACATTTGCACGGTGGAGTGCGTGGTGCCTGGTTCTTGGTGAAGGCAAAGGTAAACTAGTCGGGAGGAATTTAATTCTTTACAGCCTGCTGTTCACAGTTTGTATGGCGTAGACAGCTGGGCGCCCCGCTATAGTTTAGATCAGAGGCCTTGATAACCTGGCTTGTGATTTATGGACACAGTGGCCCTCTGCAATCACCTAATGAGGTGAACTGGATTGTTTACATGTTTATTAAATACCCAGAACCAGCTGCAACTGGCGCAGGCATTTGTCATCAGGTCTATCTGTCAAAGTTCACCCAGACCTCAGAAAAATTTCTTTGTGAACACCAATGTCTACTTTAATTTTTGGTTCGTTTCGTTTATTGCTATGTGACTGGTGCTGCTTTGGACATTTGCCTCCATTTAATAATGCACAGACCAGAGATTTATTTTTTACTCATAGGAGAAAAGGTCATACTATTACTACTATCACATCTCATGTAATTGCCACAAGGTTCTGTAGCCTTGCTAATTATCACTCTATCTTACCTAAACGCTTCTAACATAGAATGTTTGTGTTTAAGTATTTTAATCATTACCTCACCATCATATAAACGGTCAAAGTTTTATGAACAGGTAGAGGAAGTTTTAATCAGCCTTGTTTGTGTATTCTACTTCTAATAAGCCCCGTGCTGTCTGGTGTGCTTATGGTAAGATTAATACTAATGACCGCAAAAGTAACATTAATGGTGGAAGAATCTAGTCTTCCTGGACCTTCTAATCCTGAAACACATGAAACAAAAATGTGTCAAATTGAAGTGATAATTGGGCCATTTGATGAAAAGGAGATGCAGTTTTTGCTCGTTTGAGCTCTGGCATGCACACGTTTAAAATCTCCCGCTGTACGCCTTGTCTGTTTTCTACCTCCTGAATGAAATCCTTTTGCTGTTCTCATTACAAGAGGTCATGCAAAGTTGCCTCAGTAGGAGCTTGTCTGCCTCCAGGCTTTTCTCTGACACTGCTGCCTGGATCTCACATGATACTGTACTTACAGCCAGGCCCTTTGTCTTCAGTTACCAGGACTTAAACATTTAACAGCTCTCAGTCGACCAACATAAACAAGCTACTTGCAAGGACTCCCTTTCCCAACCCTCCACTAATTTTTTTTAGGTAAAGACGTTTTCAGGAGGGAAGCACTCGGTGGAAATTAGATCTTGTAATCCCGGCTATTCGTGCACTCTTAAAAGTGTGAGGAGGGACAAGTGGGGGTAATTTCTTTTACTGCTGTGGCGACAGGGGGGTTTTAGTAGGGCATGCACCTCAGCCGCACTACACTCACCATCAACCCATGCCCTGCAGAAACCAAAAAAAAATAAAAACAACAACAACAAAAAAAGAACTCACTCAGTTCAGACCTCTGGTTCTGAACCCAACTCCCACTCAACACCTGGGAAAGATTCGCAGCAATACAGAAAAAAGAATGAAAGATGTTAATGTACACCAGAGCTCACATCCCATTTTTTAAAGCTTGGCCTTGTAAAACCTTCCCACACCAATTCCTCCTTCCATCAGTGCTGTGTAATTGTCAGTTTGCTTTAAAGCAACAGAAAGCAGCAGACTTCCAGAACTTGTTTTGCAATAAGCCAGAACTGTTGGCCAGTGATCTTTCACTCCTGGAAATGTGGCTCGGGGTTCTTTTTTTTTTCTTAGATAAGTATTATTTTTATACATTTTTAAAAATTCAGATTTCCATGATGCCTGTAGTCATTCATACATACATTTTACATTTAGATTTATGGCATATAGTAGGCGCCCTCCTCCTGAATGACTTACAGAAGTGCTAATCATGCTAGTACAAATAGGCAGGGGTGGAACGTATCAAACTATATGTACTCTTGTTAAAACACAGGGTGTCCCAAAGTTTACTCTATATATATATTTAGATAGCCTTTAAGAATGCCTTTGACAAAAGAGGAACGTATTGAAATCATTAAATCATTCTCATGGCTAGATCAGGAAGCAGTCACAAGGCACATCACGCACAACACTGTTGCCAAACTTACTAACAAATTTAAAAAGACTGGAAGTGTTATGAACCAACCAAGAAGTGGACGTTCATGAACATCCACTGACAAAGGCACAACTGACATGGTGCTGGCATACATAGTCCCATATGTATGGAGACTTTTGGGACACCCTGTACTTGAGTACATGGTTCGCTGTAATGGAACTTTTCTTAGTATAAATAAATTATTGTTCTTTTACTTGAGTTTTTAAAAATAAAATATTCAACTTTAACTTTGCTACATTTATTTTTTTAGTCACTCTTAATGCATTTTACCCCAGAAGACTGTAAACCAATTAAAAGAGTATGTGCAAATTTTAAATGATTCTGTTTCAAGACCCAATCATATTAAAGGACTTTCCTGTTGAAAGTCTACACTTCAAATGCTTAGTCAGCTGCAGCAATGTCTGAGACAGTTGGGCCAATTTATCAGCTATCTTCAGTTTTAAATGATTCAGAGGAAACATAATGATAATGATCTGTAAATTACACAAGCCAAAACCCTTGGAGATATCAGCACTTCACAGCTCAACATCCAACCTGTGGAAGCATGTACAGGTTATTACCTAGCTCTGTCCCAAACCTAAGATGTTCAGTAGTGGTTTTCTGTTGTGTTAAATATATGTAAGTGTTGCTACAGCCTATAGGTAATGCTCAGTGTATGTGTATGGGGTATCTTTGCTATATAGCTAACTATGCAGCTACAAATATATCAATTAACATGAGCTAGCAAGCTAGCTCATGAAACTAGCAAGCTATGAAATCCCAACAGCATTTAGATAAGTTACTATAAATAGACAGTTAAAGTTAATTATATATATCATTAATTGTGTAAATTGTAGACATATAAAAAATTGTACAGTAATTACTCAGGTTGTCTTTCACCAGACAAGGCTTACTTGTGTAATTTTTTTGATTAGTACCTTTTCTGATTAATACCTAGTACCTTACTAAGTGAATTCTTACTACTGTAGCAATACTGTTACTCAACTCATTATGTTTTATTTGTACTCTTTTCACTACTGCAAATAGGTCAGGGTTTAAGAATACTATCAAGCTAAAACCCTGTAAGAAAGGAGGAAGTACTAGTAAGTATGATAAAAAAAAAAAACAGTACAAGTTGAGGGTTTAAAAAGAATAGTGCTACTTTTAGTGCTTGGTGAAGGTATAAAAGCTTAAAAGGTATAAACCGGATGAAGGGAAATGGATGTTTGCAGCAGGGATAATAGATGTAGTAGGTGTATTGTCTATCTGTGAAAAGTGAAAATGCAACAAATCAACCTTTTGAAATGATTTAAAAAGGTTTTATGAGGTCAGCTTTTGTTCCATAAATGACTAATAGTTGCACTTTGACAATTCGACAATTCTCTCCCTTTTCTAGACATGTACAAAAAGACCGAGTTCATTATTCTGCTTCCCAACCAGTGGCAACGCTCCAACGTCTCCATCAGCCAAACATCGTCTGTGAAAAAAGCCAGAACGTCTCAACCCCACCCACCATCACGCACTGGTGCAGTACACACTTCTGATTTTTTAAACCATCTCCACACAATGGCTGTGTCCAGAATGTGCCCTTTGGGACAAACCTAAGTCCTGGCTCGCCGTCTCCATCCAGCACGGCGTGGAAGGCCAGCCGCCGCTTCTGACAAGTCCCCGCGCCGGCAAATCACTCATTTTCATACAATCACCTCCCGCTCCCCTTCCTGCACAAGGCTGGACGTGAGAGTCACCCGTCTGCCCACTATTGTGTGCTAATTTTAGGCCCCATTATTCAGCCGTAACAAATGTGCGCCGAGGTAGTCACTTTCACATTAATACTTTGCGCCCTGAGGGGAAGTTCCCTTTGCAATGGATCAAAGGTCCCCACTATTGTAAGACGCTTCCTCTTTTTCCTTTTTTAGCTCCTGGGGTTTGTTGTTTTTTCTCGCCCCAACCCCCCCACCCCAACACACACACACACACACACACACACACACACACACACATACACACACACACACACACACAGCAGACCCTCCTCTGCCTGGATGGGGTGACAGGCAGGCGTGAGAAGATGACCTTTAACTGTGGCTGAAGAGGAAACAGGTATGATATTCAGTTATGATCCTAGAGTATGTCAGTGAAGTGTATTTCTGTCCATGGTCTGCATTTAGTATATGAATGTAGAATCATACGTTGAGTCATAAGTTTATTCATTAAATAAATATGGTTTATTTTATAACTGAGATATCATAACACACTGCAAAATCATATACCATTAGCTACTGTAATGCATCTGGTTATATCCGTGTTATTCTGCATCTTGTTGGGTCAGTGTTTTCTGTGCTTCCTTTTGCTTTTTCTGGCAAAGGATGTCTAACGCTATCATGGGATGACATGAGTGATGGTGGATTTCCGTGCATGCTGAAAGCTTATCACTGACTGTATGCTCGCACAGTCTTATCCTAGTGATAGGGCCTGACAAGGTGGAGCGATTGCGTGCCAGACAAGTCCTAAATCTTTTACCTAAAACGAAGCTAATTTCATGTTACCAACGTAGATTCAGCTTCAAACATTGGAATTTCCCTAATGATACCTTATACTACAGCACTGCTGTAATTCTGATTTGTCTGAAGGTATTGATTAATTTTCTATAACAGTAGCTTTCTGTGAGGAAATGTTTATTTTTGCATTTAGAAGGAGTCTCCAATGTCAGTGCTTTGTAACAGAAGTAAAACTCTTCCTCTTTTTCAAACACCAGAGGCTTCGCGATTTCTCTGTAACATGAAAAACTGCATATTTTTTTGGTCTCAAGAGTTTCTGGGGAGGGAATGACTGTTTGTTATAACTCACTTGTTTTGCGGTTGTTCCACAATATTAAACGTAACTATAAAGGGATAAAAAGTATGACTTCATTTTTTAATTAATAAAAAATTTAAATTGTTGCCAAACTGCTTGCAATATAAAAGGAATAAAACACTTCAGGACATGCTGATGTTGGAAAATAATCAAGAGTAATTCTGTTTTCCATCATTGTACATTTTCCTGTAACAGCATGCCCCCGGTCTTGTTTTACTCCTTACATATTGTTTTGGTATATTGTTAATTTTGTGTTCATTTTTATAAAACAGGACCATTAAATATTTGACTGCTTCCGTGTTATAACAGAACTCAATCTCTTAAAACTTTTATAATACCCATTTTTTATTCCTTTCAGTCATATAACTGTCACTCGTCGGTATCATTTCCTGTGGTGTTGGGCAGGGAATGCTAGCCAGGCAGTTTTTGGCTTAGCTTAGAATGTCTAACCGCAACTAGCAATCCTGAATGGCGGTTTCACTGTGTAGCTATAATGAAACACTACATGTCTAAGCGCATAGTCAATGACATCAGTCCCAGAGTCTCTAGACCTAAGCAGGACATGATTAGTTTTTCAGTTCAGTCCCGTCTGTTTGATATGCACGTGTAACTTTGCTATATGCTCAAGGGAATTTGTTTTGAACCAGAATGCCTGTTTTTTCCCCCTATAAGACTACAGTAGGCTCATATCTTGTCCTTGAACCTGAGCCTGCCTGCAAATTTAATAAGGTTAAATTAGACCGTTATGCCTCAAATGTATTGGTCTAACGAGCAAAGAAGCTTACTGGCAGTACAAACATCATGATCTGTTTAGGGCAGCCCTTTCAAGTGGTCGCCTCACCCTCATTTAGGCTTTTGTTGTGCAATGACAGAACATAAACATGAGAATATAAACCTGGCTAATGAGGGATGTCACAAAAGGCTCATGCTCCAAGCGATTTTACCAGGTCTTTACAAAAGCAGGCTTTCAGACTTATAAAAATCTATAAATTAACAAATGCAGAAAGACATACTGTGTGACTTGAAGTGAAAGTGTGTGTCACATTGCCTGGCTGTGTGTGTATGTGCGTGCATTTGCATGAGAGAGAGAGAGAGAGTAAGGAAAATATTGTATCTGCAGGCCGTGATTTAGTAATTAGTGAAAACTGAAGGTGAAAGGGACTCCACAGCATAAGTTCTCATTAAAGGCTGGACATATTTAGCGGTCAGATGTTCCATGAGGGAAGTTTGACTAATTATGTTATTACAAGTGTGTCATCTGCCTCCAGGTGGAAACTACATGTAAATGCGTAATCATTCCCAAAGCCATTAATTTCCCCAGGATTAATGATAACTAGGAGTGTCTTACTCACAGTACACATGCAACAGAGTGCCATTTGGTGTCAGAGTAAAAACAGGAGAAATGCCGAATACATACCAGGGCTCCTCACCTGAGATCACTGCCTGAACTCTCTAATGCTCTTGTGGTTGAATGAACACAAGTCCCCACAGCCAAGCTCCAAAATCTAGTGGAAAGACTTCCCAGAAGAGTGGAGGTTATTATAGCAGCAAAGAGGGACTAAATCTGGAATGGGATATACGAAAAGCACATATGGGAGTGAAGGTCCAGTGTCCAGAAACTTTTGGTCATATAGTGTAACACTTCTCCAGTGGCACAGCATCATCTACTGTTCCTGTCAGTGTTCCACTGTTTGAGGACTCTGGCCATAACTGGGCTGCAAATGTGATTTGTCCCCATTTACCATTTGAAACTGAAAGGTTCTTCAAGAACTCAGTGTGTGGAGAACTGAGTCCTCATTTTGTACAACTACCTTCAGTTGGTCTAATTCATATTGATTAAGAACTATGCCAAGTATGGTGTACGAAGCTGGAAGAGTGTCCCTGGGTTAGTAGTAGGAGAGGATTCTAGAGATGTGATGGTAGTATAGGGTGGTGGGTCACTGTACCCCAGAGCCCGTTGGGCCTGAAGCCAGCCAATGTTGGATAAAGTGGAACTGGAGGGAGTTAATTGCCAGCCTGGGGGCACTGATGGTGAGTGGGAGTGACAGGCTGGGCAGAGGGAGCCAGTGAGGTTCTACTACATATTCACACTGTCGAAATGGCTCGCTGCATCTGTCAGGCTCTGAAGAGGCCAAACCTGGTGCTATATGGAATATATGGCAAAAGGGATTGGTTTCTGACGTGTTTTCAGCTAGGGGAAAGAGAACAACTAGGTTATAGTCACTTAGTTCATTAAAACTGGTCACTGGTTATTGTGTCATGCCAAGACTACTTCATCTGAATTTTTGTCTCTAGATATATTTGAAACAGGGCAGTTTATTTTCTGTACAGTGTTTTTCACTGTACATTTACAAACAAGAACCATCTCAATTAGGATCCTAAGGAGCTTGGGGTTCTGAGTTATTTTCCCTCAACTTGAAAGGCAACTTTAAGAAAGTGACTGCATTATCATTAATTTGGGTAGTGAACCCTTTGTTCAGTTTGGCATGGAAGAAGTATTTGGTTTAACATTGTTCCTTTGTTTCATCAGCTACATTTTTTCGATTTACCTCAACAAAATTAATTACAAAAATGGTTAGGGAAGTGCTTTATAATATTCTCAATAATAGAACAATGTGACAATTATTTATAGAGGTGTGGGTGTGTAAAGCAATGACACTATCTGTATCTGAATTTGGATATAAACCCAAAGTGGGCATGGCTTAAACCACTTCTGAAAACAACCCAGAGGTAGAACTGCCAGTACTGTCAGTATGATCTGTGAAAACCTTCCTCAGTAGAGATCATAGCTGGTCTCAACTAGTGTGCTCGACTGTTTTTTTAATCTGCTCACTTAGTTGTTATTTTTGTTTGTACCTGCCCATGATATTTTCTAATTTATTTAGTTCATTAGGTTCTTCTTTTCCAAAATATAAACCAACTATCCTAGTATCCTAATTTAAACCATCACAACTCTGACCAGGCAGTTACTAAGGATGCATGTTAATTAACAAATTTTCAAACAAACTTTTCTACCACAATGTAACATACATGTAACTGAAGTGGCATATTTTGGTACAGGTAAAATAATATTAATCTCTTTTTCTCAAAACAGATCGGGTACAGTCAATCCAAGGAAAGAGCAGCCCTCAAAAACCTGTTGTGAGTCACATCTCCATTAAAAATGACACCTCGTAAATATTTCATCTGCTAAAGGCAAGTTGCCCCATAGAGTGTGGGATTTGAACTCTGGCCCATTCCCTTTCACTTAGATCTGTCAGACACTGGCATGAAAGGGAGTGGCAGAGAGTTGCACCATATCAATGTGACAAATAAAGATGCGTTGTTTTGTAGCAAGGATTTGCAGAGAGATCATTTGGAATTTAGTAATGCTTTGAACAACAATTACACTTGAACTTAAAATTCTAAAAATCACAAAATGTATTGTCTAAATGTGGTTCTTCTGCTTGGATGGCACAGAGGGTCCCAGACACATGCTTCCAATAATTAGAACACTACTAGCTTGATGAATTAAAAAAAATATAACAACAACTACTTCAGGAAACACTGATTATCATGGTGCATCATCATTGTACCATGACTTGAAAATCATGGAAATGACTTTCAACATGGATTCTGAATTTATACTCAGTGGTGTACACGTTGCAGCACCAAACACTTGTCTGCTTTTGTGCTCTCCAAAGCTACTTCTACTGCTTCCTTCACTTGCCTCTTCCTCCAAATTGGCAATTCTCATCTCGAACTTCCATATTTACCCCATAACAACCTTGCCCGGGCTTATTTATCATCAAGGTGAGATCGTAATAAGCCTGGCAGCATGCATGGGTCGAGGACAGGCATCAAAACAGTTCATATTGTTTTAGAGTATATTTACTCAGCTGCAGTGGCCTCATTACAGAGGCTTATTTCCCCCTCTCCCCACCTCCATTTTCTCCTGCTCAGGCGCTCCGTGGGAACAATAGGTATACAATTAACAGGGAGCGAGGCCAGGATGCTGAGCGTTTGATGTAGCGTTTGGAGTGCCTGTAGCGCTGCGAGGGTAGGGTAGGGGAGCGAACTCGAGCTGACGAGGGCTCCCACTCTGCTGTTTTATTTTTTCAAGCATTTTTAGCTCCCCCGGCACAAAAGCCAGGCCATAAATAAGCTGCTGGCGGCCACAATATGCCAGAAATAATGTTTATCTTGCTCACAGAGACACAGGCGCTCATTATCTCAGGAAGGTTATAGCGAAGGGATGCGGTCGGGCAGCCACTCGTCGTCCCTCTGCCCGTGCTTCCTCTTCTCTTTAATGTCGTGTCTTCACTACAGCTTCAAAGATTAATTTTTATGAACAGTACTGAAAGATACTCAAATGGTAAGAAGTTCGGTCTTTGTTGGATGTCTGTTGTGGATCAGTGTTGGTCTAATGGACAGGATTTTAGGGAAAGGGTCTTTAATGTTTTTTATTACTGGAAACTGAATAAATCTTTTAGTCAAGTCACACCGATGGTTGCACATTGCCACCTGACCGTCTTCTCAAACCATACCCTTATGAATTACAAGAAATTTACTCACAGCTCCAGCGAGTCAAGATGGATTCTAAGCTCAGGTTATTGTCTATGTGGTGTTGTTCATTTTCTCCTCATGTCCATGTGGGTTCCTCCAGGTTCTCCAGTTTCCTCCTACCTCCAAAGTCCTACTAAAACCATGGCACATACATTAAAATGCCTCTAGGTGTGAATGTGTATGAAAGTGAGTGTGCATTGTGCTCTTCAGTGAACTGATGTCCCATGCAGGGTGTATTTGCTTTTGACAGCAAACTCAAAATCCTTTATCTAATAGAAGTAGTGCCACTTGTGTATATAAAATATGCATACAATTTCATTGTTTTAATTGAGCTTTATAAGTAAAATTTACTTACTAACTAACTTAGTTACTTAGTGTTTTCTTGATCATTGGCGTAAGAAACAACCTGGTGAAGAGTGTCAACATCTTAAATAGGGGTGGCTTAAAATATTAGACTATAAATATTTGTCTAAGAAAATACCTCTTCTTGCCAACAGAGGTCAACATCACCAGAATTCTACTTCAGTTGTTCATTTCTGGTTCACTTCCTGTTTGTGAACCATCAAAGTGCATTGTTTCCACTTACTCATTGCGAAGTCTTGCCAATATCTCCTAAATCATGATTGTCTTTTTATTTATGATCATTCACTATCATTTGCCTGACTACTCCTTTGGGTTGTGTTTAAAAAATCTCTGCACATGGACATGGGATCAGGTTAGTTACAAAATTAATTGATTAATGCAACTAAACTGGCAATATTCTGGTGTTAGCATCTGCACTAAAATAGTACCTCAACCTTAAACATGCTTAGCTTCAAATACCGTTCACTGACCCTTAAAAAAAAAAAAAAAAGCCGAAACAGTTCAGTTTAAAAGAGCAGCCAGAATTCCAAGCATGGGAAACCTGGCTTGGATTTAACAGATGGAAAAAGCCCACGGCAGCCAAACTGGTGTATAAATGTTAGTATGGCAGGCGGAAATCTAATTGCATGCATGCTTTGTGAAAACACAATGGCGCTCTATAACGTATTAGGAGACAGCAAGCGGACGTCCATTTAGGCCTCGCGAGCATGTGGCTTGTGAATTGCTCTTCGTTTCCTTCATTATATCTGGATTCTAATGGAACCGGTGTTGCATGGCTGACGTGCTGGGTTGGGTTTTTTCAGCTTGTTTGTGTGCAGGGCAAGTCATTTTTCATTATCAAAAGTGAGCTGGGCAACACTAAGTGGCAGTTTTATTGTCCAAGAAACCACATTATCGTGAAATCTGGTGGGGAACATGTGCCTCACACATCAAGTTGGCAGTGAACAGATATCAAGCTGTGTCAATTTAGTGAAAAACGGATAATGGTTGAATTAAAATAATCACTTAAAGTCAATAAGGCACAGATTATCTAGATTGGTGCAAGTGTACAGTATGTCTAATGTCTGTGCATTCATATAGTATACTTCATAAGACATACCGTGTGTTTGCGTTTTGTTTGCGTCCGTTCCTGCTTTACTCGATGGCTCAGGTATAAGTGGCGCAGCATCGATGCATTTATGCTACGACAGAGCTGCTTTCACTGACCCATTGTCCACTAATTGATTCCAATCATCTACTCCAGGCATTCGGCGCAGGTCTTTGTGGGCTAGTCTTACCGAGCTTTCCATGCGGCATAGCTTCCATTATCCAGCTGGAATAAAAGCTGTCGGCAGCAGACACACTTTGGCCTTTAGTTGTGTGTTTGTTATAAATTTCCCTGTAACTTTGATCTCTGAAAAAGCTTATATGAGAGAGAGAGAGAGACAGAGAGACAGAGAGAGAGAGAATGGAAGTGGGGGGAAGATTGATTTTGCACAGGGTGAGGGACTATATAGATTATGGCACATAAAAGGTTATTTCAGGTTGTGAATAGAAGAGGGTATTGAAGCATTCACGATCAAGAAGGTGCTGTGTGGGTTGTGTGTGTCATCTATTGGAAGAAGAGCTTCACAGGATGATGGAAAGAAAGCCGTGAGTGGCAGTTCTATGATTATTCTCCCTCACTCTCACTCTCTTAGTGCGTTGGCCCTGTGAGGCTCAGCTACAATACAACACTTTGCTCACTCTCAGCACAAATTCACTGCGATCTACAATCCTAAACAAAAAGGCTGGCTAAAAAAAAGGAAAACACAATGAACTTGAGTGACCTAGAGTATGAACAGTACTGAATGGTCTACGCTGTCACATTGTGATCCGGTGAAGATCATTTGTGCCACATCTCTTAAGTGTCCCTAAGAGTTTCTCTGCCGCTTGCACTTTCTTATTTCCATTTCTCTTGTTCTTGTAAGACATCTACTCTGCCAGCTTACTGGAATCCACAAGAGGTTTATGGACTGGATGGAAGCTATTTTGAAAAAACACTGATGCCACTTTAATAAGACATTCATATTATGCATAATGGTGAAGGTTCCAGTTTGTTAATATGCAGAGTGGACATTTACATGCAGTGTGTCCATTTCTTTTAAAAAAAAAAAAAAAGCCAAATAGTGATAAACAATCCCTTCTTTTTGCAGCAAGACCTCTGTCTAGATGTCTGTTTCATTACCAAACATATCGGGCCATCAAATAAAGCCCAACTATAAAGACAACACTGTGACAAAGACTGACAGCTCAAGACAATAGAGATAGGTAGGTCAAGGTAGAGCATTAAATTAGGAAAGACAGAGCTTGTTTTAATGGCGAGACTGCCTTTTCATAAAAATCACTAAATAAAAATTTCTCATGTGAATAATCACATGATTCACATGAACACTTTACACACTGGCTTTTGGAAATTTCACATTTTATGTTTCAAACTTTTTTTTTTTTCCACTTTTGATGTGTGATCTTTTGGATTTATTTTTCCACATGATATTAAGCCTACATGATTCATTTTTTTCACATGTTAATTTTTCACATATAGGTTGCATGGTTTGAGTTTTCATATATTATATCTTAGTATATTATTCACATGATGTCACATGTTTACTTAATTTCACTTGTGTTTTTCACATATAATCACACACATTATGATCACATGGATTTTTCTGTAAGGATGCTGTGTAAGTATAGAGAAAAAATAAATCAGTATTCCGATACCAGTCTGGTGCTTCTCTCTCTCTCTCTCTCTCTCTGGCAAAAAATAATGGGCCAAGCCCAAAACGGCAAATATTAAGCTTTTAATGGTCTTAGAAACAAATCATTGGTCAGAAAATTTGCAAGAATTAAACAAATGCGCTCCTGAGACCTCCTGTGCCAGCATTTGCTCAGTTACTTTTGCTGCAGTAAACTGGTTCGGAAAAAGCTAGAAACAGGGAAATTGACTTATATAGTCTTCTTGTACGCAAAGGTTAAATCATGATAATGATTCAGATGTTTGATGTAAAATTCAAACTAACATGTCTGGGTGAACAAAATTTTCCAAAAATATCTTCTGGGATGTTTTTTTTTTCCTTGAAAGATTAGTCATTATTTGGTTATCTGCTACACCTGATGCAGCCCATCAAGGGCCACAAGACTTAAACATTTCAAGAAATCAAAGGAAAAGCTTTCCCATACTAACTTCCCTTATCTATTTGTTTAATTCTTGCTAATTTCCTGACCAATGATTTGTTACTTCTCTCTCTTTCTGTCTATCTATCTATGTCTCTTTATCTCTCTATTGCTTTATCGCTTTCTGCATATGATCAAAAAGTATTAACAAGTATGAATGAACAAATGAATTAACAAGTATGAATGAACAAATGAACGAATGAATGAATGAATGAATGGTTAGCTTGTCAGGGAATATGACAGAACATTTAAATATAACGGAAATTTAATGCATGCCATACTTCCTTTGCTCTGTTACACCCCGGTCAGTCTCACTCACTTCAAACAGAAAGCATACCATGTGATGATATTCAGACTCTTTCATAGCCTCCCTTTGGATGTGTTTAGGTAAGAACACACACACACACAAACACACACGGCCACATCCGTGAGTATGTCAGAGACAGCATTCTAGTTTGTATCATCACCATGCATAGCAAAATTCCCAAAATTTGCCATGTACTTGTAAATGTTAATTAAGCAGTATTTGTCAGTTCAACCCTGTATGTATTACATTCAGCATACCAAATATCTAAAACCGGTCCATTACAGAGCTTAAGAAGAAAGAGAAATAGTTTATTTTATTCTGTTCTACTGTTGATAATTAGTTTCAATTCCTCAGCAGTTCTTCAACAGTAAGGATGATTTTTCACTCCGTTCTTTAGTTCATAAGGCTTGAAGATGGACTCTCTGTCAATATTTGTGGGTCTTAAAGATTTATTCTGCACAGTCAGGAACTGCAGTATTGCTGCCACTCATTCCTCCTGCATCAGCAAAAGGAAAAAAGGCAAAAGAGCATTTGCCAATTACACTTTAGAGCACTGTACACATTTTAGATTAACTTTGGGTTGTTTGTAGTCATTAAATATTTAGATGTTGTAAATATTATATAATTTTGTGGAAATGTTATATAATATTATATAAATATTTGAAGTTGTATATTTTACTTCATAAAGCCTTAACCTTTACACTCTATTATTTTAATACCGCTGTATAATAGAGGAATGATGAAACATTAATAAAAAATGATATAACTTTATGGCAAACTTTAAAAAGATGCCAGGACTTGGTGATATCAATAATAAACATACATACAAATATCATCAGGGTCCAAGCACCACATCTTTTAAGCATCATCTATTAAGCCTAACTTGGCACATTACCTCAAAATTTTATATCATATAAGCCTGTCAAGTTTCTTAATAATCTTCCAAATCCTTCATGAATTATAACTGTAGACGTCCTGGGTTGCGATCATTGATTTGATCATTTTCTCTCATTTGGTGATATGGTAGCAACCAACCACTCAGTAACTTTTAAGCATTAATTAAATATCAACTTCAATTAATTGAATTATCAATTTTCCTCAAGAGCAGATGAAACTTGTAGGCGCAGTAGCAAAATGGTGGATAATTTAATATGCCACTTGGAAACTTACATGGGAAGATACATTGAACTCTGCATGACCCAAGAACTCATAGAAAAAGGATGGTTTATTACTTATGTGCAGTTGTATGCATTTCTTTGTTGTAATGCCACCTAGTGGTCAAAATATCTTCTTCTTCTGCTTCTTCTTCTTCAAATTTGTCACATGGTGTAGTTACAAAAACAGCAATCAAGTTCTTCCTGGTTCACTTCTTTGCCATCTAGTTCAATAGTGTACATGTTCCCAAGACTGGTCCTGACGAACCCCCTGTCCTGCACATTTTAGTGCTCTAACACACACACACACACACACACACACACACACACTTCAACTCAGGAAGGGCTGTTAATTAGCTGATTACTTGGAGCAGGTGTGTTATAGGGAAAACACTAACATGTGTAGGACAGGGGGTCACCAGTATGTGGGGTCGGAACCTGTGTATTAGTGGGTTATGGGAAAAAATGAATATTAAACATCTATAAGATGACATTTGTTATACAGCACCATAGAAGCTTTTACATTACAACAAACTTATGCTGTGTTCGTGGTGGTGTAATAACATCATTTTCCACTTCAGCACATTCGATATGCAAAGTGAAAAAAAAAAGTGGATGACTCCATTATAGTGTGTCTTTTGTTTGCTCTGTCAGAGCACATAAAACTCATAAAAAGCTACTTTACCTACACTTTTACAGTTACAGATCTGGGTGGCTATTGTTACTGTTCTGCTATTGTGAACTTCAAACATTCATGCAACATTTTGGACTGAAATTGCAGCACAGCAACAACAGTGGACAGTATCGAGTAGCATTATGAGTAATGAGCTACTCAGCTAACATTTGTTATATGAGTGATAGCTCTAATGTTGATGATTACCTTCTCAAATCAGCAATTAGTATGGTCAGTGTTATAGATTTAACCACGTACCGTGTCTGTATATTAACTGATCTAAAGCCATTACTGTTATAAATTCATTTAAAAGTAGAGAAGGGGGACTTTACGCTGTTCACAGTGCACACGGCCATGTCGATTTAATGTCACTCTGTAAACAGGGAAGGAACTGGTATTTGAGAAGACTACCCCAAGTTGACGAGTTGAAACTGCAAGCCGAAGGGGTGTTTTCTGTGGCATTATGGTTGGACGCAGGGAATTACAAGTTGCAACCTCGACTTGAATGCAGCATTATTGTGCTCCACTGACATGGACGACAAACAAATGAGTATATGAGTTTATATGTACATGCTTTAGAATTTTTCTCAGGATTGTCTGATTATCATCTGGACCAAATTTGGTATACACTGGGTTTATTTATTTGTTTGTTTATTTGTTCATTTATAATTCAAAATAGCTGAAAAAAATTGATAAAACTGAAACTTTCAAATACATTGAACTTGAGATGGCCGAAAGATTTATACTACTAGAAGAATAACACACTAGGACCTGTTAGTAATACTAAAGATACACAGTCCAAAATTGGTGGGGAGGTTTATTATGCCATTCTCTAATAGTGCACCAAATTTAACATTTTTAAAATGAACAGAACATTGTTAAAATTCCAATTCCACACCAGCACCATAATGAAACATGCATATTTTTCAGCAGTAGCACCCCCTATTGAAGGACATGTCTCAAACTTGGAAAGTTCATGATATTCCAAACAAAGAACTAATTAGTTCCATCTGTTTAAGTGACTAAGGATTCATTTGTTATAGAGGCTTTATGACATCAAGTTTGTCAGGATTAAACAAAGAACTAAGAAGCATGAGAATTTGGCAAATTTAGATTTTGCATGTTATGTAAATTTGCCAGGCAGAACTAAACAGTCCTTAGGGCTTTTTTGGTTAGAATAAGCCAAGTGAGTCAGGGAAAAAGAAGTGACTGTATAACATATTTCAGGAGATATGGGCCCAGATGCAAAATGCTGCACTATATTGCCACCATCAGACCGATCAGGGTGTCAACACAATTCTGAGTAGTTGGGGGGAAAATCTACCTTATGCCAAAGTTTATACCCCATCAATGTAGTAATTTGAACTACATTATGATTTAGAGCGGGAGAAAATCAGAAACTGAAAAATACATAAATGAATACTTTAAAATGATGCTTAGAGTATTAGGTGCTTGGACCCCAAGTAATGATAGTAATATTTTCTGTCATAGTCCCATGTTTTTGTATACAAATTATACAGATATAGATATTTAGCATTATACAATGGCTATAAACATTGTCTTTACCAACTTTTAGATCTAATAAATCACAGGTTTAGTATCAGGATTCTTATACACCTAAGCTAATATTTAAGATGCAGATAAATCTGTATTATGTGTATAGTACTGACTAAACGTCAGATTAAACAGAAATATCATTAATCCCTTAAAAAATTATTTTTAAAATTTAATGAAGTTCAAGACTACAGAGACAAAATGGCTGTTGTAATTTGTCTTCACAAATTGCCACCTGATTTATGCAAATCTGTTGCTTTGTTGTGTTAAAGAGGCATCAAACACCATCTTTGGTCCTATTAAAGCAACATTTGGTCATGTTTACAGCTGAAACCTGGAGTAAATATTGAAAATATCTAATACTGTAGTGTAAAATAGGCTATATATCACAGCATGGATGTGATTTATACAAATATGCCACTTTGATGTGGAAAATCAAAGCTCAATCTCTTTTTGCTCAAAAAAACCTGTAATCGGTTTCAGAAAATTGTTCCACTAAACTTTCCTCCGCCGCACCGACCACTAAAGCAAATGCTAATCGTCTAGAATCTGACCCCAGCAATTATCTGTCACCCAGAGCCGCTTCATGTGTCATTATCTGGGATGAGGAGGAAATTTTAAACAAAAAAAGAAGAGAGATTTGGGAAGATGATTTCATTCTTAAACACTTCATAATGCCACGCTTGACAAGCTGGTTAGAAAACATGTCATTTCTAATTATCCAAGAGACACATACAATTTCTCTCTCTCTCTTTCTTTCTCTCTGTCTTTTATACATCACTCTTATTGTACTGCACCAAGTATTTTTCAAATAAAAAAAATAAAAGGAAAAAATACAAAAAGTATAAACATCTTGGAAAAGTATCCACATCTCGGAAAGTTACACAAACCTCATGTGTGAATTTTACACATGTGCTTTTTAGACATTTCACATGTTATTTAGGGCATGAGTTTTTATTTCTATTTTTTCCCCACATGATTCATTTATGTTCACATGTTCATTTTTCACATATAAATCATGTATTTTCATTTTTCACATTTGATTTTCTCACACAATTCATTTATTTTCATTTTATTTTATGGTTTAATTTTTCCTAAAAGATCACCTATTGTTCTTTGTTGACTTAAGTTCATGTGTGTAATTTTTCAGGGTATAACATGGTGAAATGCACCTTCACATGTTTTCCACGTGATCACATATTACTCACATAATAATAATGTGAAAAACATGATCACATGTAAAATGTACCACTTAAAATAAAATTTGACCAAAAAACAAAAACAAAATAACATTGCTGGTACTTTTTGTGGTACACATACACACACAACAACAACTCCACAATGTCTCAGGACAAAGTCATAATTTGTTGTATCTAAGGTATAAATTTAATTAAATTGACAAAAAATAACACTATGAACATTTTTAGAACACATACACACACACACACACACACACTCACACACACCAAGTCATAATGTCTCAGGACGAAGACATAATTTGTTGAATCTAAGGTAGAAATTAACATCAGTTGACAAAAAAATGACTGAAAACAAAATAATACCATTAGTACATATATTATAAAAATTGTTCAGAACACACACACACATTTCTCATGTTTATATCCTTGTGAGGACCTTCCACTGACATATTTATTAATACAGCTAATTAATGCTATGCTAAACCTAAACCTATCCTTAACCTGAGCAACCAGTTTTTAAAAAAACAGCTGCAGTTTTTTATTTAAATAAAAAAGCAGAAAGCCGTTTTCCTAATGAGGACCAGCCAAATGTCCCCACAAGGTTACAACTGTCAGGTATTCCCACTTATTGGTCCCCCACCAAGATATAAAAACATACCCAGACTACCCAGATACCATTAGATGAATATAAGGTACAAATTAAAATTGTGTTTTAAATTTAAGTGACAATCAGCAGTCTCCTTGAATCCATGGACTCGACTTTTACCTGCGTCTCCATGAATTTGTCCTGACTAATGTCGGCTCTGCCAACCTGGACCTGAGAGCGCCTCTTGTGTCCCTTGAGTGAGCTGTTCGTCTCGGCATGCCGTATATTTCCACTGTAATAAGCACACTAAGGAGCAGAGACTTCCATATGCAACTGTTTAAGGGTGAGGAGTTCTCCATTTTTTCTTTTTTTTCAGGAAGGCTACTTACTGACACCGGGAAACATCTGTTGGTTGAAAATGGTGACTGATGACTGAAATTATAGGCACGTTGAAGGGGTTTGGAGTGCTTTGAAGACCACAATAATATGTGAGTAAAACGTTCGGTGTCTGCACTCCAGCTACTCAGAAAGGTTGAGGAGCTAGCTATGTTCGAAGCCACTACAACAGAGAAACTTTCTTTCTTTCTTTCAATCACATGTTCAGCAAGTCTAAGGTTAGCTAGTGACAGCTGAATATTTTTTCATGAGCGAATAAGTTACAGATGATGTGAGGATTTATTTGCGTCTTTCATTTAACTTGTATGAGAGCTATATGATATTATTATGCTAGTTAAATGACAGCATTGTAATATTAAGCTCACTTTAATCCCCATTTTTCATTTCACTAAAATCTGATTTTTGTTTGCTTTTTTTATTTTTTATTTTTTATTTTTTTTAATGAAACAGTAAAATCATTCTGGCATTTGCTATGTAATTATACTTGAACCTGAAACGTCAAGCTAATGGGCTTCCAAGGTCAAGTTTTTCCAAACACATTCATAATCAACACTCGGTTTAATAATCAAGCTAAACTATGTTTATAATCTAAAAAAGAATTTAAATAGCTGTTACATAAATACATAGACAAAGCATGCAAAATGTTTTACAAGTATATTTGCAACTGGGAAAAACAAAATAATTCTTCTGCCGAGTAATTAAAAAGGCAACAATGTACACAATGAGCATAACATTCAGCATCATTACAAATATCATGTACATTTTAATGACATGTTTATGAGGCATAATAACAATTATACCTTTGCCAACTGTATAAAAATACTATTTGTTTAGGCACCAGATTGTGAAGAAAAGCCTGAGGGTTCCTTACTAATGCATTGCATCCACTAATAGGAGTTTTTTTTTAATCAGTGACTGTAAGTATTATTTTATTGTATAGCGCTTTTAACAATAAAACAATGTCACAAGGCATCTTTACAGCAATCCGGATCTAGGTTTAGAGTTCGTCAGTGGAGAGAGTGTAGAAAAGTAAAGACAAAAGCATATTGAAAGGATGTTCAGTATGAGCAGATTGTGAATAAGTGTCCTGAGATGAGCACAGGACAATCTTTATGATTACAGCAGCAGTTCTTAGCTATAAATCAACCACATCCAGGTGAGATAATTCACTGAAGCAAGGGGGAGACTTGGACATATTGTTTTTTTGGGAAGTGCAAATCAGAATGAATCAAGTAGAATTTAAACATATCTTACTGTATTGTGTCAGCAGCAACTGCTACACATGTAGTAAAAAAAATTAAAAGAAAAAAAAAAGAAAAGAAAATTACAAAATAGCAGAAAACATGGATTAAAAGTTAATGGGTTAGAGGAATGTTCGGCTGAATTTCAAGGTTAATTAATATTACTGTTAGCCAGCCAGGGTAACAGATGGATCACAGCACTTCACTCAGTTATTTATTACTAACATAACATATCAAATGAATAAACACGCTCATGTCTCTTCTGAGCAAACTGCTTATTT
Organism: Pangasianodon hypophthalmus; assembly: GCF_027358585.1. NCBI lineage: Eukaryota > Metazoa > Chordata > Actinopteri > Siluriformes > Pangasiidae > Pangasianodon > Pangasianodon hypophthalmus. The sequence continues at coordinate 5,415,727 of NC_069736.1, read as the reverse complement.
TAATGTGTCAATGTCAATAATCATGCTTTTTCAAAAACATTACCGCGAACATCTGTGCTAGTTTTTCTTTTCTAATACAGTTACCGAAAACCTTGAGTAGCTAACAATGCCAATCCCAATCCCATATGCAAACCTGGAGGTGTACAGATATACGCAAGTAATTCTGAACAGGGCAGTGTGTATGTGTGTGTGTGTGTATTGGGGGGGGTGTATTATTTTCCTAGAACAGTATGTCCCAAAGTGTCCCAGCATGTCCCTCTCATACCTCTAGCAATTTGCCAACAGTTATTTTTTTATTTATTAAAGAACAGCCTGTACTTTTTATCCATTTATAGTGACACTATGTTGTGGAACATCCATGAAATGTTATTTTAAGCCATTATTATTATTATTATTATTATTATTATGATTATTATGATTATTATTATTATTATTATTATTATTAACAGATGGTGATAAGAAGAAGACAAATGTTAGCAGTTAATAAATGAAGTTTTAATTTTTTTATTAAAAATATATTTCAAAAAATATTCAAAACATTGTAAAAGTGTAATTTCAATATAAAAGTATGTAATTTAGCTTTAATGTGTTATTTAACAACATTATATAAACACTGTTGCACCTTCAGTTCACTTCAATAACCTTTTTTTTTTTTTTTTCTGAAGTGGACGAACTGGCTTTCATTTGCACATGAACATTCTCTTCTAGCAGAGAAGATGACTGTTGCGTGCATGTGTGTGTGTGTGTGTGTGTGTTTGTGTTTGTGTGTGTGTGTTACAGAACAAGCGCCTCCAGCAGGCATGTATAATTGAGAGTGTGGAAAGGTTGAACTGTTGAGACTGGGGGGAGAATATGAAATGTTTGTGGGTGTGGCTGTGTTTAAAGCACAAGCCAGAAAACAGAGTGTGAAGTCAAGTTCAGAGAAAAGGCACTATCAGTTACCACACAGTAACCCACAATGACATGCTGTAGATTACTTATGCCTACAGCGTTCTCCATACACTCAACAAAATGCTGATATTTGCCGTGGTCCGCAGTAGACTACCTTCTGTTTTGGACACATGACGTTGAAGGTTTGATATTTGGAGCAACAACTCACCCTTGTGGAGAGATGCAGGAATATTTGGTGATGAAACAGAAAGGTCAGCTTACAGGTTGTATGTAAGTGAACACTTTCCACGCTTTCCACATTCCTTGATCTTCACGCAAGTCTGAGGATCTGTCATCCATCATCAGAAGTGTTATTTCTGAGAGTGAAGAAGAAGAAATCTAAGATTGTACTACTATATAAAAAAAATGATTATGTCATGTTCGTCTCAGCCCAAGGTTTTAGATATGCAGATTTATATCTGGAAAAACATGTGGGCGTTTCTTTCTTTTTTTAATATTAGAAAGACCACCTTAAAACGTGGACACAAATGCTGCACTCTTTTAGCATCCATCATCATTCAGCAGAGAGATACCACATGTATAGAGTTTAATACAATTATCTGTGCAGTTTAAATGCTCCTCAAAAATTCACTTAATTGTGCTTTTCAAAAGCTCATGCATGTTTTTGTTTTTCTGTTTGGAGGATCCATTATTATTAAGTATTCTTGCCTTTTTTAACATGTCTAGGTTATACATGTTATTAATTGAGACTGAAATGAGAAGACTTGTGTTATCATCTTGATTTCACACAATTTCAGTAACTGCTTTATCCTAATGGACTTGTTGGATCTGGAGCCTATCCCAGGAACACTGGGCACAAGGTGAGAATACACTATGAATGTGTTTAGGAGGTGGGAGGAAACCACAGAATCCAGAGGAAACCCACATGCTTAGGAGAACATGCTTAAACCATTCAGCTTTTTTTTATATATATATACACTTTCCATAAAACACTTTAAAGGTTTTTTTTTTTAATTCTCTCTAAAATAGAATGTTTTCCTTTCAAAAATTGTTCAAAATAGAACCAAATTTGAAAGAGGTGTTAACCTAGAACTGCCAGGATCCAATTGGTTACCAATTTCCTATAGGATGCAATATAAACTCCGCCTCCTGACTCATCAATGCATCCTTGGAAATGCCACACCCCTATCTCAATGAACAGCTTACCGACAATCTACAGTCCAACAATAACCTCCCAAGGACTAAATGTTGCATAACATGGGGATCGGGCCTTCACTTTAAAATGGCTGACTGTTAACTTTGTGCTTTTTTTGTTTCATGCAATATGCAAGTAATTTTATCCTTCCAGTTTTAGTATCTTAGAACCTTCTAGGAAACTTTCTGAAAGTGTATTGCATATCGAATTGATTGAATATTTTTCTTTATTTTGGTCATATTGAGCATACACTCTTACAAAAAAAAAGGGTTCCTCAGTTTCTCCCTCTGGTTGAGCCCTATGTAGAACCCTAGAACAGAGCGTTCCTATAAGAAAGCAGTTTCAACACTTTCAAAAATAAAGGTAGCAAACAGTGGGGTCACTTGGGAACATTTGTCATTTTTTTTTTTTTGTAAATTTATGACAAACATTCTAAAGTTCCAGTTTAAAAAAAAAAAAAAAAAAAACATGATAGCTACATGTCTCTGTCAAGCCAACATAATCAAAGGACCAACATGTTACAGCTAACACGGGGTGTGTCATTTGTAACATCTCAGTTTCTTAAGGTTGTAGGTAATATACGCATATACTTATTTTATCACGCTGTAAAGAACTCGTATGTAGTTGTACAATGTTTGCACCAGATGAAGCACTTTCTATGCTAAAATATATAATAAGAGCTGATATGTTCAGGTCTTTGTGCTTCATCCTTGTGCCATGGCTAACCCCTAGGAAGGAAACAATTTTTCAAGTAACTGCAATCTCGTTTGTGTTTTGTTAAATCTGTGTTTTGTTAAATCTTAATATTGGTACCACTGCTACGACCGACCCCACACTGTCACCCATCTTGAAATAAGACATGCTGGTTAACCAGCTTTCCATTAACTATCAATCAATCAGTCAAAAAAAAAGAAAAGAAAAATAAAAACTGGCCTATTTTGATTTCATTTGCTTACAACATGGATACAGAATTCAAAACATTCTCCAGATGGGGAAAATTATGTTCATACCTCACAGTCAGACTTCTTCAGAGCTGTGTTTAAGTTGCTGTTCTTTAGCAAGCAGGCAGAGGATGCTACTGATCCTGTGCAGAGAGAGAGTCACAGTCACAGCTGTGGCTTGTTGCTGATTGGAGCAGTTGATAAGGTTACAACTGACCTTTGTTACAAGTGACCACACTCTCCCCTACCACCATAGCATGTATGTTTCACCTGGAAACATGAATGTAGTGTACATGTGAGGTCAAATTAAGGCACACAATTGGACCTTAAGGGTGACTGATGTACTTTTAAATTAACAGCTAATTAAAAGTACACCGAATGCACCTTTCCAGGTAACGGATAGATACATAATAAAGGTACAAAAAAGTACTTTATTTCTGAGAGAGAAGAAGAACTTCATTAGGAACCTAATTATCCAAAGAGAGACTGAGGAAATCTTTTATCTTTTTTTTTATAAAGAGTGCACTGCTTTATAAAACATTACTGTGTCTTGTTTGTCTCGGCACAACGTTTTACGAGATACAGGTTTATATCTGGAAAAGTATCTAGACGTTTTTTGTTTGTTTGTTTTTTCCTGGATGATGAAGACTGACGTGAATTATTGATTCTGTGGTGTGAACATGAAATATCTTGGACACATGAAACATGACATGCATATGCTAAAAGATATTTTTGCTTTTTTTTTCTCTTACATTCTGTGTGCTCAAACATTTTTTTTTTTTTTTTAACTAATAGATTAGCCAACAAGACCATCTTAAAATGTCAGAACTTTCTGTTTTTGCATGGACAAATGGTTCCTCAAGGGTTTTTGGGGATAGTTAATAGCACTAAATGGGTTTTCTGACACCCATTAGGAATTCACCCAGAAGAACCAAATGAAATCCCCTGTACTAAACTGACCCTTTTTTCTAAGAGTGTACGTGTTAACTTCATCCAGCACGTTATTAAGTTACCGAGCTCTGGTGACAGTTTGAGCTGGTCACTTTCTGTGGTGTTGCGTGCGAGCGTGTAAAGCCTGTGAGCCTGTGTTTGCACTTATCACCTAATAAACCCACAACAGTTCAGCTAGAAATAAAGCTGACCTACCGCACTGCTTGACCCCTATACAGCTACAGCCACACTCACACACGCTGTCTCAAACACACACACCACCCACCATGCAGGACGGCCATGAAAGCCACCACACAGGCATGCTGCTTAAAGAGTCTGGCCTATCTGCTTCAGTCTTGTATTCATACCATAATGGACATTTTTCAGGCAAAAGAACCTTTTTTAGGGAGCCAAAAAAATGTAGGTGTTTCATAATAGGAACCTATAAAGTTTTCCAGCAACCCATGGATGTCAGGCATGTTTCTGCGAAGGAACCTTTTCAGGAACTCAGGAACATTTGGCATGTTTCCATCACAGGAAGCATTTCAGGAAGCTAGAAACTTTACCAGGAATGCTGGAACTTTGGCATGTCTCCACGACAGGAACATTTTCAGGAGCCCAGAAACTTTAGGCATGTTTCTACCAGAGGAACTCTCTCAGAAACATAGAAACTTATGGGAACATTTTCAAAAACTCAGTAAGTTTACAATGTTTCCACCACAGGAACCTTTTCAGCAACAACCCAGGAACATTAGGTGTGTATCCACCACAAGAACCTTTTCAAGAACCCTGGAACTTCACCTGTATTTTTTAGGAAGCCTTACAAATTAATTCTTTTTTTATATTATATTTTTTGTAAAAATATCATTTTTTCAAGTTTGAAGAATCTGAAGAAAAAAATTACATTTTACCATTTTAAAGATTAATTGGAAAATTTGAATTAAAACAGCTGCTCAATCGGTTTTTAATTATTTAAAAATATATTTTTTTAAAATTAATAAAAAAGATATGATATCCCTGATAACACAGAAACATATACTGACCTAATTTAGCCTGATATCGACATATCATGTTGCCAGCCCTAATACTGACTATCAAAAAGTGGATATTTAATGACTTGTTATGAATTGGAGAATAAGGACCAGAGCTGGGTCATGGCCTTATGAGTCCACATTATCATTGCAATTTTTATTATTATACAGCAGGAATCTTCATCATAATATTTAATAGATGACCTACAGTGAGTGAAAAGAACCAGCATTCAAAATTAAATGACTATTTCCGACACACCAAATTATATTACAGTACCGATACTATACTTGGGTCAAAACTGGACTTTACATATAATCTCATATGCATTTGGAATAGCATTTAAAAGGTTATACAGATTCACTGGCAAGGTGCACTTTGAATTCCTTTGTCCAATTTAGAGGCCATTTGGTGGCTAAAGTGGGCCAGTGAAGCTTAATAGGCCATCTGTGGGTAATGTACAACACAATTAGCCCTCACTACCACTCCATGGACTGCCATTAGACCGGCGCCTGAACCCAAGAGTGACTCTTTAGAGTCCTCTCTTCAATGACCACTGCACCGGGCGCTCCGTGAGCCATTCTTATTGTTATGTTCATTCTGTTGATTTCTTTCTCAAGTGCTAGCACCAAGGCCCAGTGTTATTGAATTGCCAGGGTTGTACTTAAGTGGGCCCCCTTTTCACTTGACCCTGATCTTCAAAATGGACCTTCTCTGCTTGTTGTGGTCCTCAATATGAGTCATCTGGTGAGGTTCCTGTGCACCTCTGTGTGCGTTATATAAAAACAGCACTTCTTGCCAGACTAGCTGAAAAATAATTCTGTTGTTTTTAATGTGACATGAGGTTGACGATGGATCTGCTGGGTTCAAGAGACACCTGGTCCATTTCTACATGGCATGTCAGACATGTTGTTTACTAAAAGACCTGAAGGAGGAAGCCATTTTGTAGTTATTAGTGATGTAGCTTAAGCATATGTGCTTCTTTAGATAATACTGAATTTAAAAAAATGACATATAAATGACATTTATACCACAGCACAGCTGAATTCTTCAATCAGACGTTATTGATTATATTGCTATAACAGCATGTCTGTGACAATAGTTCCATATCAATAGAGCTCTCTTTTTTCCTTTTCTTCAACTTTGAATTGTTACAAAGTGTTGACATTGGAAGACAGAAGACTTCACCATATCAATGATTATATGTCTTTCTTTTCTAAATAACAACACATTTATTTTTAGCGTTAGCTTACGTAAGGCTTCTGCCATAATAGTCCCTGTGAATGAGTTGCTACTGTAGAAACAATTCATAATGTGTTAGAATATTATTATAAAATTTGCAGCTGGAACTACTGTCAGAGGTGCTGTTATTAAAATTTAAAATTAATCAGTACCTCCTAACCAAATTAGGAATTAATAATTAAGAATGCTACATTTTAAATAATGAATTGTGAGCTAGCAATGGTGCCATTTTATGTTATACCATTAGCATCAAGCAGAAAAGATCTTACCTACAGAATGAAGGGGAAAAAGACATCCTACACCTACTACCACAGTTTTGGTATTTAAGTACGCCTACCACATCTAATTAAAAATAACATTGTCTCTGAACTGGATCCTAATCATAAATCGACAGCTATTTATACAGATGGATCACAAACAAGCATGAGGATTCTTCCAAATGTAGCTTTGTTTGGAGACATTTTCGAACCATAGCTAGCTATGTTCGGGGATATATATATATCCTCGAACACAGTATTTCTCAATGTTGGTGGTGGAGAACCACTACTCCAAATACTTTTGGTACTTTGCCTGCTCCCAACTCACCTGAGTCAACCGGGGGAGTTAGAATGGGAAAACAATAAAATGTTGTAGGTTGTGGTGCTCCACAACCAGGATTGAGAAGCACTGGGCTAACATTACCTGGATTGCCATTTTGTTTATATGTTAGCTAGCTAGTTTTGTTTGGGAAACCTTTCTAGGTAAATGGCTAGCTAAGATTGTTGTAGGATGTTCCTGATCTTTTTGTTCATTTAAAAATAATTAAATAATGTATAGTTTTTAAAAGCCAAGGAGTGATGGAGAGATTTACTGACAGGTTATAAACCACACAAAACAGTGGGGATTTTTAAATCACATTAAAATCAGAGAAAGCCGCATTTTATATTTAATTAATGGCTCAACTACTAAAGTCCTCTTAACAAATCGTTAACATTTTAGTTGTATCAGAGTATTGTATGGTGAATACTGTCATTTATTTCTAGCCTATTTAAAAATATAAAGTTGTAGGCACACACTGTGACATACAGGAAGCTTAGATCAGATTTCATGGTTATCATGCAATAATTTTACATACCCTTCCAACCTCCATTTGCACGATTTAACCAGGATTTGGATTTGTTCAGACTCAGACATTGGTGTTCAATTCAGGTAGACATCCGAGCATGCAAAAATAAGGTCCATGATAACTTTTTACAAACAACAACCAAAAAACACAAGCCTTTCAGATTTGAATAATTTACTTTAAAAAAAGTGTAAAAGTTACAGATCCTTTTTTTTTCCCAGAGACAGATCTGCTCAATATTCAAAATGATGGTAGGTGTAACAAACCTGCCCCAAAAGTATTTGTCCTTAGTATACATAAATCTTGGCAATGCACCCTTGGCTGTATTTGAATGAGGTGGCTATACTGTATAATAATATCTCAAAAAAAAAAAAAAAAAAGAAACTTCATAGGAGTCATGTAGAATAAAATAAAATAATTCAATAATGCCATGAAATGTACAGCTTCAAAAAATATGGAAAAAAAACACTGCTGAAAAGTGTATATACAAACATGCAAGGAAGTATACAAATTACAGGGCAACATTTGTGACCATGAATAAGAAACAGGCCTTTTCTGACGGTTAAATTTGACATCTTTAAAGACTGCCTTACAAATAATGCATATTAGTTCAAATGTACAATATGTTTCATGTTCATATACACTGAATTCAATCTATTGCCTAGTTCAAGTTCATTTTGCAGTGATAGAAAACACTTCATAAATATATCATTTCTGCATTGTTTAGCTATTAACTTAACGCATTAAATTAAAAGGCAAAAAAGACGAGTGTAAATAAAAAATAGGCAACTTAATGCATTCATTTCATAAACGCTTTATACTGTTTTGTCTCGTGAAAGACTTTTTTAATGTAAATCCCTACACAATATTACCCATTTGTGGTAGCTAGAAAGAGATTTGATATAAATGTAATGTATACAATGGGATATATAATATATAAATATGGCATTTTAACATTTTGTTGTACAATCGTCTTTAAAATTACCATCTCAATGCTCTCAATTTGAATTTGGAAAAAAAACAAAACAAAAGGAAATTACTTGATTTTTTTTGCTTGCATTAATAAAAATAATTCTCTGCAAAGTCTACACTATAAACAAGAGTTTAGATTTCATTGTCAAATATTAGCTGGCGAGTTTATCTACAACAGGGCTGTGAGGGAGAAAGTGCCGTTATTAAACGAAGTTTGTTGCGTTCTCTCTCGAGGGTTCAGCTTTAAGTACAAATTGAGAGAGATATAATCAGAAGAGCTTTGTACAATAGATTACAAAGATGTTTAAAAAAAGGTTAAGCTGGGCTTCCCTTGCTGGTCCATTAGCCTCTGGGCTGATTACACTGTGGGCAGTTTGGAGTGCGATGGAGAGAGTCTCTTGCATATTGGTTTAGGCCGTAGTGGAAATGAGTGTGTGATGTTCCGTGAATCTTCAGGGCTTGTGGGAAAATTGCTGTTGCTGTAACAGAACCTTAGGCTACATTCACATTGACACAAACTGACACAAATCTGATTTTTTTTGCCTCAATCAGACAGGATTGTTTTTTCAGGACTGTGTGGATACAGTAGTCTGATCTTTTCAAATTAGACCTTAGGCTCTTTCATATGTGGTACTAGATTGGATATGTATCTGATAATTTGCCATCTGACATGATTGAGAGTGGTCAGATTCAGGAATTCCTGTGACCTTTTTCCCAACGCACTTTAATGCGCACATTTTGATATTTGGGGAATTGATTCAAGAACAACTTAAAGGAACTTACAGAAAACTGAGTAGTGTTCGAAACAAATGAAGATATGGCTGACTTGCGATTATGAATGTTAACCATCTAGCAAGACAGTTCCAATCTGAGCAAAAAATCAGAATTGTGAAAAGAGGCTTGTAATGTGAACATAGTGTTCAAATCAGGCCTACCAGTTGATCCATACATTTCTGTAGAGCACATTTGCGTAGGGATGTGGTCAAGTGATAAGACAGCTGATGGCAACCACAGGCCTTCAGAGATGTTTTTAGCTTCCATCCTAGTGTTATTACTCAACAATTAATCCAGCTAGCCCCCTTTGCTTGGGTCTTACATGGAGAAAAATGGCAGGGAAAAAAACATTAAAAAGTATGGCTGCCATTTGAAGCTCAATTTTCTATCCAAAAAGTGCAAGATTCAAAACCCTTTCCTCCAGGCCGGACCGTATCACCCCATCAGCGGCTGAGAGTTAAAGGGTAGTGATTGTACTATGCTTATTTCTGAGATGGTCGCATGCTTCCACCAAAAAAAAGATGACTGGCCTCTATGGATAGCACAAGCTGCCTTCGTTGGTTCAAAGTCAAAAGCCCAGAAATCCAGAAATCCGGCCTGTAAAGAAAGGCAGTGCTAGAGCAAATAGTTTCCCCTTCAACTTCAACCCCGAATGGTGGCTACATTTCAGAACGATGGTCCCAAGCACCCGTTTCAGAGGCATGCAGCTGCTTCCAGCCATGCTGGCCTCACTCCACTAGTCCTATAAGATGTTGAGGATGGCATTGTACATCTGTGTGAGGATGACTAAGTGCACAGGGAGGCAGGAGCGGCGGTCTTGGGTGGCCGGGCTGCAGGTTAACCAGGAGAGGGCGTTGTACTGCTCCAGCACAAACCTGCAAACCAGGTGTATATTAACCTATTTGTTCTGGTTCAGTTTTACAGGGACAAAAATGACTGTCAATCATGCTCTAGGCTCAATTATGTACGAACATGAAAAATAACTATAAAATCACAATTAGGTATTCAAAGAGATTGGGTTCAGGTCAGTATGTAATACTTATGTAGTATGTATTCAGAGTTTCAATTCTAGCCATCATCTCATTATCACCGTATCAGCAAAGGAAAAAAAATATTTCTTTCTGCAGATGCATTGTCTATTTCTCAAAATAATCTTTGGCTTAAAGACAAGTGCTTGTGTTTAAATGCAGTGGTCTACACACCGAACGTTTATACTCAAGAAAAACTTTGAAGGCGTGAACTACACGCAGGTGATTTGCATAATCTGAAGGGAGAGCCCAGAAAATCAACTTAAGAATGTGCGTAACCCGACTCTGAATACACGTAACTTTCCCCACATAAATAATGAAGTAACTTTTGGACTTATGTCATCAACTCTGAAATAAACGTGTTAACAAATTTTAAAAAACCATAGGCTCTACAAACAAGTTACAAAATAAAAATCTAATCTTATTCCCTGTCACATGACCACTATCTCTAATGTGTACATACATCTGCCATCTGCTGGATTCCTACTGCAAATAAAATAAGTGTTGATTAAGTAGTTGATAGGTTAATGGGACATCCATAGTTATCTAGTGAATAATCAAAAGACAATCAGGCACAAGGACAGACTGATGTCTACTGTGGTTTAATTTTGTGCTGACCTGAGCACATCTGAAGTGGTTTTGGAGTCCAGTGGATGTGGGTTCCTCTGGGACGTCTTGCTGGAGACAAGCTCGTCTGTCTGAGCAATGGAGATATGGTGGTGCAGAGAGGCCTTCAAAATAAACACAAAAATCACATTCTGAATATCTCTGTTAATTCACATTAAAGCACAATATTTTACTCTACCTTTTGGCTCCTGTGTCTTATGTGTGTACAGTTTCTTTTGAATTTTCATTTTTACATCCTTTATTATGTGTTCTTTCATACTGTACTTCTTACCTATTGGTTATAAGGACATTTGGAGGACATTAATTTGATTCCTACCTTGAGAAAGAGTGGACATTGATTCTGCGCTTGAGGACACGAGGCCCAGAACCAGTGAGGCAGTCCTTCTGCCTGAGCAGTGGAGACGTAATAGCCTAAAGCCAGGGGCTGCTGCTTCAGCTCTTCAGGAGCCTCACGGGACAACAACCGCTCACTCTGACTCTGTACGCAAGATGTCACACACACACTATTTACAACACTACACACAAATAGCAGGTATATATAAATGGTTGGGCAAAAGTTTAGTATGAGGAGCCTGCTTCATTTTGAAGGCATGTGACTTTTTGACCACTAGGGGCACTGTAGAGCTTCAAAAAGAGTAGTTGTGTTCCTTGAGAGATACAAAGCACAGAACACATTTTACACAAAAGAAGAATGCGCTGCCTTGGAATTTGTCAGCGTGGCTGGTGGAAACATGTTATTAGACAGTAACGATAAAGCAAAGAAAAGGAAAAACAGTCATAAAATTAACAGACAACTGGTTAATATAGGTAAAAGCTGAAGTTAAAAAGAAAGGATTAGTTTTCTTGACTGGCAAGTCTGTGAAAATGTAGCATGTCAATGAAACAAGGGGGCATCACTAAACACAAAAACGTTATTCTCCATACAACAAGCTGGGAAATCAAAGCGGTGTTTTAAAAAAAATAATGTGTTGTGTATTTTAAAACTACATCAGATCCCTCTAAAGATTCATCCAACACATTAATGACACATACATCACTTCATGACAAGTCAGAGATTATATAGAGGTTATAAAGACAAAGTATACATAAGCATGTAGGTGTATAGGAGTGTTAATCTACAGACCTAAAGGTTATGATCATAATAAATAAGGAATAAAACATGGCAGGTGTGCTGTAACTGGAAAGCTAGTGTGATACTGTTATTTTCCTATAACAGCACGTCCTGAAATGTTTTATCCATCTTACACCACAGCAATTTGCCAAACCTAACAAACTTTTATTTATTAACGAACAACAGTTAATCCTTTTTTATCCATTTATAGTTACATTTAAACCACAAGGGCAAAGAAATCTGTCCTGAAGATTCCCATGTGTCGGAAAACCTACTGACTGTTACAAAGACAATGGAGACTTCTCCTATGAATGTTGATTAAAACATTCTCTCTGTGATTTAGCTGTTACTACAGAAATGATAATGTATTGGAATGAGTGGAATAATCAAAACCTCTGATTTGAACTACTGTCAGAGCTGCTGTTATAGAAAACTAATCAACACCTTCTGGCCTATCAGATTCAAAGATTCAACAGCACTGTGGTATAAATTAGGTGTGAAGTGTTAACGGGTGTTGCGTGGAAACAGATGCTAACCCGAGTGTGAGGGAAATGAGAGCCCACCCCCAGACCAGAGGGGGAGCCAGGGGAAGGCACAGGCGAGGTGTTAGGGGAAGCGTGAAGGTTTCCGGTAATCAGCATCATATCGTGCTCAATATCTTTTTCCAGGTCGTCCGTGAATGGCAGGCCGAATATATCATCTAGAAGGGTTAGGACAAAAAAAAAAGAGTTCTGAGTCAGCCTGTAGGTGGACAGCTCCTTCTGCTGGTAGCATTACAGAGTGCAGGTTTCACAGTAAAATCTGCATGATGGTAACACTGACTATTTGCAGGTAGATAATAAATAGCATGGTAGCTATTTATTGATTTTAATGATTTTACATGAAGGTTTTTGTGTACCTGGGTTGTCCTCAGTAGGATAAGAACTTGGGGCCACTTGTGTGGTGGATGAAGTGGGAAAGACCAGGATGTGGGTGCAGGAAGCATCCTGTGGGGTGTTGAGCTGAGATGTCTGCAGGTTGAGAGCTGTGCTGCGGCCAAACACTGAACCCATAGTCACAGCATCTGCAAACACACGACAATTCAGACGGGAACTGTCAAGGCAAGAACTATCACTGAGTCACTGGTGTAAGAATCACTAAACACTGTTTAAATAAAGAATATGGTGATGACTAATGCTAGCCACAAATTTAGAAAAAGCTACTGGATTTAAAGAGTGGATCTGTGTTTATTTAAACCACTCAATGAAACCACTCACCTCATGGATACTAGGGCTCATTAAGGACACCTTTACAGAAGGTATTTTGTTTGCTGCTTATTATTCAAGCAAAAATCATAAAAAATGAAGGAAAAAAACATGGAGCAGGTCAACTAGAATGAATCTCAAACTGAGTTCTCAACATAGATCACTTTAATATAAAACCTGTCACTATGATTGGTGATTGGTGTTTTTTTTTTAAGTTCACAGGGCCTATTGCCACCCCATGTAAACATTCTAGCTCCATCACTGACTGACAGATGAATAAATGTAGAAAATATACATTTAAAAGTCGACCTGTTCATCATGTAATCTCCAAGTGTAGCAGCTCTTACCTGGCATGACCACAAAGGACCCCTGGGGCTCCATGGAGACCAGGCAGGCACTGAGGATGGACGGCGAATCAGCGGCTGAAATGCCACACATGCGACATGCCTCACGCAGCTGCCTGCTAATCGAGTGCAGAGAGTGTTCACCCAGCAACAGACTCCAGTCTGACGTGAGAGACAGAAATCAAGTTAAGCACTAAAAGTCTACTCTATTAGCTAAACATTGACAGCACAATTAACATTAATACTATATAGACATGAATGACAAGTGCTGAATGACAATAAGAACTGCACTGTTTGCTGAGAGACAGAATTCATGACAACTGACAATTAGGGATAACAGGTATTCTAACAGGTATTCTCAGATATTCAGGTTCTTTTCTTTGGAAAATTTTGTAGATACTTGAGCGATACCATAATTTTAACTAAAACACAGTTATATAGAAGACACGAACACTGTCTGAAACTCTGCCACAGAAGCACAGACCTTTCAGCTCGCCGTGACCTAATCGACCCAATCGCCCGATCACAATCCTCCAAGGAACTGCTGTCATTTGGATGATACCAATGCACCACTCCCACAGTTTCTGCAGGCCTATTTTGCGTGGGGAAAACTTGGGGCGGCGAGACCTGCGTGCCAAAAACCTTGCATTAATTCTCTTAATCCACAATAACCATCATAATTAATGGGACTTGCAGCAGGTCCTACCTGTTGGGGACATCAATGTTGATAATGCAGGTCTCTAGGAGTTCCCCCTGCTGATCAGTGCAAGAAGCAAGGATCCATCGCTGGTCATGGGACAGGCAGTACCCAACAAAGAGCACGTTATAGCGGGTGGTAGCTTCCTCCCCTACATCTGGTTGCTTAGTCCGCAGGGGGGCCAGGACAAACGGAGGACAGTATACTTGCATAGAGCTGGGGTTCTGCCACGCACACAGACAATTAGGTTTAGTTACTTATGCAGTGAAGTGACAAGAAGATAGTTGGTGCTCTGCTAAACCAAGGGCCACCACAAACATTGTTATTAAGAAATAATAACATTTTTGTAAGAAAACACTGAAATTTGTAATTTGAAGCAGGTTTCTAAAGGCTTAAGTGGGCATGAGAGACAATAACAACATTTTTACATTTAGCAGTTTCAGGATTACCTCTACGCTCTTGAACAAAGAGCCAATGGTGGCAGCCGGACCAAATCCTGTGAGGGATTTGATGTGCGTCTGTGTAGGAAGCCGGCGTCTGCACTGCGAGTGGGCAGAGAAAGCCAGAGACCGTAGGTGCTGCAGGTACAGAGGACTCTCACCACTGGCTGGCTGTAACAGGTACTGACATGGCACCACCTAAAATCCAGCAAATTTGATGAATCATTTTCTAATTTTACTTAAATTTTAAGTGAGAACCATTAAAGACCGTTATAGTCAACCTCATTTTAGCCAGACCTTATCTCAAATTGAGAAGACAGTGGCACATGCTGATACTAAATACCACTACTTGAGACTTCTGTCAGTATTACCATATGAGACACAATCATTCAATAGGTTTACAAATGTACCAATGTAGCTAGTAACTTATACCTACATACAATGCCTGCCTATGATAACAATATAGTGTGTGCTGAATATAGAGATATATCGTGTAACCAATAATTGGCATATCCCTAAACTGAATATATGGATGACTTCCTGCATCCTGACCTGTAGCACCAGCGCTGACTGTATGTTCTCTGGCAGCGTGCTCAGCATATCTGTGTAGCAGCGAAGAAGCGCCAGCAACCACATGCTGCGTGACTCCACCTCTTCTGCTTCCTCTTCCTCCCCTGACCCCACCCCGGAGCCTGAGCACAAAAAGGGGTCCACTAGGTACAGCACTATGGCTGGAGGGTAGGCGTGGCTATCCGCAGACTGTGCTGCTGTGGGAATGCCGATTCGCTCTCGCTCTGCCAAGCTATTAGGAAAAGATTCAGTGCCTCTGTTTATACGTTTATACATTATTGATACATTAATTCATTCATAAATAATCTTGCAATATACACCTTGGATAGACATAGTGAGAAGATCAGATATCACCTTGTAAGTTTTATCCATAGGTTACTTTCATTTGTTGGAATAATTAAATGCAATGGACAAATACAGTATGTATGCTCACCTCTCAGCATTATCTGTCAGATGGCTCTGCTGGTTTGGCGTTGTGTTAGGGACACTTTGTGTATCTGCACCTTCTGTGCTGGCCTGGCCCGTGCTGGTACTAGTGGGCGTGGGCGTGTTTCCTGATCCAGGGACTCCAGCTGCTGCTGTTCCTGCTGCTGTTTCTCCTTCAGGGGCCCCAGAGCCAGGGTTCAGCTGGGTGGAAGGGGCAGGAGCTGAGCTAGGTTGAGGCTTCGGGGGCAGGAGAAGACTGCTGTCTAACAACAGAGCTGAGAGCTGTGGGGCTGGAAAATCAACAGTAAGATGAAAACATGATGTAGTTTAAGATAAAGTTAGACAGTTTTAGATTATTATATATATCCCAATTATATTGAATGCTTTTCTTTTGTGCTCCCAATAGTAATTTTTAGATGTCTCGTAGTAGCAAGTCAAGGCCACTGGCCACTGGCCACTGGACATTACTGGGCATTACAAATGTAAACAGCTGTAGACTGCTAACCAAATTCAGCAAGGGTTCTTAGTTACAGTATGACTCATTTGGCAATTAAAATAATTACAAAATATGATGATTTGGCACGAAACACTGCAAAGTGCTACATCTCCATGGCTTCATTCTTGATGTAGCTATAGCAACAAGGTGCTGAGATATACTTACCTAATTTCTGCTTGCAGGTTTGGGCGTAGAGCTTGAGTTTGCTCAGATGATCCTCTCGGTATTGACCTGCCCATGGCCCTGTCATCCACTCATCCACCTCTCCTCTGTTCTCCTCCAGCTTCTCAGATTCCATTGGCCCCACTGGTACAATGCCATCCCTGGACATCCGGGCCAGCGGATGGTGCTTCCCCAACCGACATGACTAAAATACAAGCAGAAAAAATGGGGAAATGTTGGGAAAATATATTACTGAAAGACACAACATCACAGGATTTGTCTGAGGAATACTTAAAGATACCATGACTCCAATACCTCATAGACAGCACTGAGCTCCTGAAAAAAGGTTTTGGCTCCAGCAAGCAGGATGTCATTAGCAGGGCAGAGGACCAGGAAAGCAACATCCCTCTGACCCCCATAGGGCTCCAGAAGCAACTTCTCCCAAAAGGGCAGAGCCAGAGGGGACAGGGCCAGGAAGTCTCGGTCATACCCCAACAGCAGTGTGGGAATGGGGAGCGGCTCTGGAGATTCCTCCGAACCTAGAGGTCCAAGCATATATTTACAAAAACTAGATAAAATTATATGGAAGATTACTGAAGTCACTTTGGAAGGGATGACACACTGAAACAAAGTCACACTGAAGCAACAGGTAGAAGTCATCAATTATTTTTCTTTTTTTCATATACAGATTAACCACTCATCAGTCAAACACTTCAGACTCACCGTAGGAACCCCGTCCAGCCATTTTGTGGAACTGCTGCCATGTGAGTGGGCCCTGCACATGCTGTATGTTTTCCCAGGTCCGGCCAGTGCGCTTCTTTTGAATGGCATCTTGCAGGAAAGGCTGCAGAGACAGCAGCATGCGTACTACATCCTGAGAGGACAGCATGCTGATATCTAACACTGTGGGAGCATACACAATATATCATCACTCACCAAGAGAAAAAGAACTGCATCACAGAATCACAATGACAATATATTATACATAGTGAATAGGAAGCTATTTGGGATTCATCCTCAGTGTGAATTATTAGTGCATGAAGACAAGCTGAAGACATGCATATTAAAAAATGTAAAATTAAGCTAAATATTAGTGACAAGAAAACACTGTGGGTAAATAAATATAAACAAATATTAATTTTCTTTCATTTACGCAATACAGATGCAAAGTGCAGATCTCTTGCTCATGCTATGCATAGGCCATTGTAAAAGCTTAGTTTTGATGGTTTGTGTATTAGTGCCAATTTCAAGAGAAGTTCATGAGAGAATCATAAGTTTGAGAGAATCACAATGCATCTACAAGTGGGTATTTTTCATTCATTCATTTATCTTCAGTAACCGCTTTATCCTGGTCAGGGTTGTAGTGGACCCAGAAGCTATCCCGGGAACAATTGGTGTAAGAGGGAATACACTCTGGTTGGGACGAAATTGATATTTTTTTGTGTCTCTATTGGTTAATGTTAAGCTTGCAATGTTTTGCAGTACACTGGTGTGACTGAGTATTTACCATTCGTGTGAGGCCAGGAGTGCAGGGCACTGCTCCTCACTAAAGCCTGCTCCACCTTTCCACCAGCTGCATTGTCCACATACTGCAGCCCCTGCACCAGAGCGTTGTAACACTCCACACACGCATCACTACTGTCCGCCCACAGCCGATCAGCTACCCAGCTCTGCAACAGTGCCCTCTGCCTGCTACGGCAAGAACAAGCAGCGGGACTATGCAGAGATGCCACAGACAAGATAGGCTGGGAACACTGCTCCTGAATCAGTTCTAACACCTCCATAGGCGTTTGCTCCTGGGCCCGCCTCCCACCAGTAGGCGTGTCCCTCCTGCCCAGAGCTAACCTCCTCTCAGCTGCCCGTCCCGCCTCTGAGCCACGTCCAAAGATGTCCAGCTCATCCTCAAGGAAGAGTCCGGCACCGTGTGCCAGACGTCGGTTAGCGATGGCGCTGAAGCCACACATACAGCGATACTGATCCTCACGGGTGGAGTCAGGGATATAAATACCCACATCAGCACCCTTCACGTTCATATTGCAAGCACAGATGCAGCAGCTGTCAAAGCTGCGGTCCTTGAATACATCAAGGACAGAATCAGAGAGAAGCAGGATGACGTAGAGGCTGTGCGCCTCAGGCAAAACCGGCCCTGATGCCAGTGGCTCCACCGAGCTCAGGGGTAGGCCGGTGGAGGGTGTGGAAATGGGCGAGCTCAGCTCTGTACCGTCCTGCTTGATCGAGCCCTGCCCACTGGCAGTGCCTACACCACGGGGGGTGCGCGGGGTGCGTGGTGTGGGTACGGAGAAACGGGGTGTCGCTGGTGAAGGCAAGACTCCACCTGCTGTGCCAACAGAGGCGGTACCAGTGCTCATCTGGGCATAGTCTTGATCCTGCAGAGCACCGATGCTGGGAACATTACTGTAGAAGAAGGCAAGAGAAAAGACAGGTGTTATGACAGACCTGATACAAAGAACCATCCTGGACAGATGTGATGATGGTGTTGATATTTCCATCAAAATGTTTGCAAAATTTTATGCAGTCAGCAAACTTACACATATCCATCTGGTACAAAAGGAGCCTGGCTTGGGAGGCAGTACTGCTCCATCTTGGGAAGCATGGACCATGAGGGTCTGTAGTAGCACTGCTCAGGGATCTTCAGTGGGGGAAGACACTGGCTGGGTAATGTCCGGAGGGGAGCAAACATGGAACAACCCATCTGTGGCTGGACGGGTGGAGGACATGGTACAGAAATAAAAAGGTAAGTAATGCAAATAATGGTGTTGATTCTGACAGTAACTTTAAATGAGTAACTTTTAAAAAATAGATGACTATTCATAACATCTTCTGTGGTCTGTTTATTATGTCACTGGGCTGATGAATTCTCAATTCTGATTGGCCAGAAGGTGTTCTTTAATTTTAAATAATATCAGCTCTGACAGTAGTTCAGTTGCAAGGCAATTCATAAGTTTATATTAATGTGCTTGTTCTAGTATGTTATCATTTCTGTAGTAACAACTCATTCACAGTTACTTGTATGGCAGACGATCACATAATAGAAAAATAATATACAGATTAAAAACATGTTATCTTTGATATGGTGAAGTTTTCTGTAAGGAGATGTTTATTTAACATTTATGGAAGGAGTCACCAGTGTCAGTGTTTAGTACAAGTAAGATTTCTGACATGAGAAAGTCTTCAGGACAGGAATTTCCAGTTTCTCAGTCACATGAGAAGCGGCATTTTTAGCTGCATTGTATGCAATTTGCTGTGATATTAGTGGAATAAAACATTTTGGAAAATAATCAACTCATCAAGTTCCATCATGTTTTATTCCTTACATGTAATTCTTATGATGCACAATAAGAGACCGTAAAGGTGTATTAAGTGTGTGTTTTTAAAAAAATATTCCTCAAGGCCATATACACACCCGTATGTCCTCTGCTTTGGGGCTTGTCACACTCTCATCCATCTCAGACCTGAAGTCACTAAGCTGGCTGTTGGTGTGTGTGTTGAGGGGATGCTCGTGTCCTGCTGAAGGTGCTGGGGTTTCTTGGCTGGGGGTATCACGGTAGGTTGTGATTGGGGAGAAGGCTGGGTGCTGCTCCAGAGAGGGAGGAGTGGGGAACATCCGCTGAAGCTCTGCTACTGCTGAGATGAGCAAGAGGGAGCATAAAAGAGTATAAGCCAAGAAAAAGAAAATAGCTCTTCACAAGTCTTACCAAGTCCACTCTCTATACTATTAGAATATTTCTATCCAGGCTTTTAAGAAATTTAGAGCCAATTTCTAAAATGGTGGATAAAGGAGTTCTTGTGTAGTTTCCAAATTCATGTTTTCATAGTTAAATATTGTAGATATGATATCTATAGGAATATAGATACACATACAGCCATCTGAAGGTAGTTACTGTAAACCACCATATATAGGTGCATTCTGGTTTCAACCGCAGCTGGCTTGACTGTGGTCTGAAACGCAGAGTAAAATTAACGCCCGTGTGCTGCACTTGATGTGAATCACACTCACTTTAATTTCAGTGGGATGAGGAAGTATACAAAATAAAATAACAATTGTTTTCCAGATCTGGACAATTAAACTGGTAAACGTGACACACCTGTGCATTAAAATAGACATCTGACAGCAGTAGGAGCAGTGATGACACGAATTTGTTATGTAATCATTTACGGCACAATCTACCATCAAACAATCTTTCCATATTAATAACATTGCCAATAAATTCCTTTATGAGAGTTCCACTGAAAAAGATTAAATTAACTAATAATAGGGGAAAATTACACCTTATATTATAAATCCTATTCTACTTTTCTTTTGCAGTAAACTCCAGCAGGCTACTTCACAGGCTCTCACCTCCATATCTCTGTGCTTATAGTGTATTGTAGTTGTCTGGCCAGTAGTTTTCAAACAGAAACAGGAAAAATGCATCATCCCAATTGGCTAATCCTGTTTTTCTTCACAGCAGCAGGTAGCCAATAAAATGTCATTAAACAAAGGAATGCATTCATTAAACACTTTTATTATAATCAGTATAATAAATGTTATTACCTAATAGTGCACACACTTTAATAGTTCTATTAGCTTTTTTCCCCTATTCTGTTCTACATCCTATTCTAATTTCAGAGCCTATAGATTATCAGTGTTATTCAATAGACTATGTTAAATTGAACATTTCAATTGTATTGATACTGCAATGATTTGTTGTCATTACAAAATATATATATATTACAATTTAAAATGCAATGTTTTGTGTTTGTCTCATGTCAGTATCATTTCATGAAGCGTGTATTGGGATATGTCTCATATTGTGGCTTTAGTGTTATCGTATCACGCCTATAGGATACAAAAAAAACCAAAAAGATCTCCAAACATGACATACTTGAGGGATATGGCACTGCTACTCTCCCATCAATCCCCAGGGGGCGCTCTTCAGCTCCTGGCACCACATTCTTGGACGGCTGCTGATGATTAGGAAAAGTGGTCTGAAAAGATGACAAATTGGACAAGTTTAACAATCTTCCGGCCATTCTGTAAATCACATATGTGACACAGTGAAATATTCATTTCATGAGAAATTCCAAAAACAAAGCTAAAAAACAGACAAAAGCATTTACATTAAAATGTAGTAGTAGCTTGAAGAGATTTATTAAAAAGAAATAATAGCATAAATCATACCTCATAGCATAGTATAAACAGCAATAGCATAAATCATATCTTTTAACCTTGAAGAATATAACGTAACTATAACAACACAAAAACTACATGAGTAATTGTCACGGCCAGGAGTCCACTCCCAACTCCCAAAGTTGCAGACTACAGCTCCCATTATACTCAGTTCATGACTTCATGATCACATGACTTCACAGTCACACTCGTAAAACCCTGCACTGTGTCATGAAAGTAATTAAGCTACTAATCTGTTGTTACGTTTTCCAGAAACTTGGCGTAGTTAAACTAATTCTGAAGCTAATAACTGACAGATTTTATTAGTATAATATTGATGTTCTAAGCAGTCACTCACCCCTAGATCATCTTCTTCCTCCCCAAAGATGTTTTCCAAGTCAGATATGAGCACTATCAGATCTTTCTCTCTGGTCAGAGGCGGGTTGGCCTTTCCTCCAGACTCGTCCTGAGCCAATTCCTCTGCTGAAACAAGACAGCATTCAATGAGAGTGTCTGCAGCTCCTGAATTATGCATGGATAATTCGTAGACTGCAGACTCACCAAATTTAGGAGCGGAGCTGAAAATGGACATGGCGTCTTTCCCTTCAGGGACTGCACTGTTGCCATTGACCTCCTCTCCCTTAGAAAAACACACACATTCAAGCTATCCAAATTTAATAACAAATACAAAATGCATACCAGAGTCAATTCATTAGAAAAGTCTAGCATACCATAAAAATTGCAGGGAATACAGCATGTACAGTGTAACATATATGGTTTTAACCCTTTCCATCCTACATTAAGACCTATCTGCATTTCTTTATCATCTTTTGTTTTGCATCTTGTTGTCACTTATGACAGTAGAGTTATGTATCCCCAGATTCAGCATAATCTCATGCAATATAGCCTGTGCTAAAATGTTATAGCAGATCACAGTACTTAAAAAAGACAAAAAATGTAACTATTGGGTCTCATTTTCATTTTGTTTTTTGTTTTTTGTATCTCATTTCTTGTCACAAAATATGTCACCTACAAAGATGGTGAATTAATGAATTAATGTACTTAATGTACAAAACAATGTTGCAATGCTCCAGGTGGTAATATATTATACATATTTATATATGTATGTATGTATGTGTGTGTGTGTGGTGTTATAGCTGTTTTTTGTTTTTTATTACTAAATAATTTAATGATGAAAAAAAATGGCACACTGGTACTTGCTAACTGTAAAAAACGTAGGCGTCAATAATAAATGCAGGCTTCAAACGCACCTAAAGTCTCTTCTACATGCTAAACATTAAGATCTTTTCAATTAATCCATAGTAAAGACTTTTCAGTTTAACATCATAGTAGGATATTTAAAACATAACCATTAACATGACCAGGACAACAGTTGAAATGTTTAAACAAAAGCTAACAGAGCTGACAAATGTAAACAATTGCTGTGAAATCATTAACATGTTAGCACTTGATATGGAAACATGCTAGTCAGGGCTGTTTCAGCTCTGACCTACCCCCTAGTGGATATCGTTTTTGACAAAATGTCATTCGGGTAAGTATGTAAACAATTTTGCTTGCATAGCTACTCATCAGATATACTGTAACACTGATCTAAGTCAACATAAATAAAAGTTTTTAAATTAGACCTTTTTTGCATGTAAATATTTATTTTTCTAAGTTTCTATTATTGTTCAACCAAAGCTCTACATCGTAATCTTTGTCTTTTCCTAAAAACCACAAACACACCCTCCTGACCTTTGCTTTCCGACTTGGATCTCGGCTCTTCAGTCTTTTGGAGGTTGGGAAGCTGTACTCAATGTCCCCTTCCTTGAAGTCATAGGGATCTTCACCAGTTTCCCCAAGCCCCTCAACTCCTTGCTGCTGCAGGAACCCCAGAGTGCTCATGTGCTCCTGGAGCCGCTCTTCTGAGATCTTAAACCTCTTATGCGTCTGTGCAAAAAAACTGGCGACAAAAACAAGGTCATTTGTACCTGCAGTAGATCTAAGCACTAAATCTATATATGAGTGTATATATACCTCTTCAAGGCAGTTCCTTCCCCATCAGCTTTGATCTCCACCATATCACAGGGCAATTCTGGTGGCTTGAACTCAGCTTTGTCTACCCTGGGAGTCCTGTAACTCTTCCACCAGCCCCCACTGGGTTCTCTGGGCACTAGAGAGGCTGTGTACAGAGCAGTGTCACTCATTTCCGGGGCTGTAGGCACGGAAGTGCCCTCTAGGCATTGGGAAACATCCATGGGTGCCTCCATAACTTCAGGGTCCTGCACCCTAGGGTGTGGGCTTAGTGTAGGTGGTAGTGGTGATACTGGAGAATGGAGGAGAGATTCAGGCCCTTTTCTGCCAGTGAACATTTGTTTAGGGTACTTGCAGCCAGGCAAGGTATCCAGAGAAGTGTCCAAGGCTGCGAGTACCAGTTGAGGTCCGGGAGTTGCATCCTGCTCCGGGCATGGCTGCTGGTCTACAGAGAGGCGGTGGTGGAAGGGGGTTATGGCTGCCCGTTTGGGCACCTTGTCAGACTTGTCTGCTTTGTCAGCAGTCTTGCTTTTAGGTGTAGAAGGTGGGGGTAAAGAGGAGGATAAGGAGGAAGAGCTGGAAGAGGAAGAGGGGTTGGTAATGGGCTGGGAATTGGCAGAGAAGCCATTTGCTTGCTGCTGCTTTGACTGCTGCCTCAACCTTCAAGAGTAAAAAAACAAGAGGTCACCAATAGGGAGACATATTGTATAAAATCCATAGAGCAACTCATCTATTTATTAATACACTTGCAGAAACGATGGCCTTATTGGAAGGGTTGCACAAAAGATGCATTTCCTGATGGCAATTGGAACTACAAATGGAATTGCGTTGAGATCAGACGAGACCTAAATCGAACCATTGGGCCATATGTTGAACTTTCAGTATATATGGTGAAATTTGGTCCCCAGACTCAGTGATTCACTGATGCTTTGGGATTTTTTAGGCAGTTGTCCAGAGCTCTTGTGAAGACTAATGACATTAATAATAGCTCCAGACCTGGTTGGCTCTGCCAGGAGGTTAAAACTTGGCCATAGATTTTTGCGCAAATAATGACACCAATAAACACAAATATATATATATGTGTGTGTGTGTATGTATGTCTCTTGCTGATCTCCTGAAATAGTATATCCCATTACGAACACTTCACTAAGGATCACTCACAGCTCAGCTGGTGGAAGAGGTTTTTCTTCATCCATAAACTCTGGAATAGTGTTCCACAGTACACATAATGCCTTGCTTTTCTTATTTACTCATTTAATCTTCTATATGTAAAACAGTACTATTAATACAACTATTAAAAATGTTCTACATTAAAGAATGTCCAAGGTCCTCTACAAATGTCTCCTACCTTATTAGACATTATAGGAAGAGGCTTCTTGCTGTTATTCAACAAATATCAATTGTGGAGGTGCTGATGATTTTGAAACACATGTTTTGAAGTACTTGATCTTTGAATAAATCAGTCAGTCTGTCACTTGGTCATTTTCTATACTGCAATTTAGGGTAGCCAATCCAAGAAGCAATTAATCATCGCATATGAAGTGCAGTATATCTGAATTTGGTGGTAAGCCAAATTTAAAAGGGTGATGAGGAAGACCACAGAGCAGGTGAGGAAGAATGCTCACCTGTTACAGCTGCATGGGGCTCTCTCCCCCGGGTCAGTGAAGTCCCACACTGCCACCTCGCTTGTTACTTCCTTCTTTGGCACCATGCCGTTCGACAGATTGCATCTGTGTCAAGGCAAGAAGAGAGAAGCACTCTAGTGTATATTTATGGAGCATTATATAACTATATCATTAAAGCAACACTTGAAAGATGTTTATGTTCAAACAGTAAATGAAACACATCCTTTCAGCTTTCTACATGTTGACTGGGATTTGTCACTATGTACTGCAAATTTGCCTTGTTTGCTAGAGCAGGGATTTCTGTAATCCTGTCATATTTTATACCTCATTTTAGGTACAGTCTAACACTGATTTTATGATGCTAGACAATATGATATGACTCTGTAACTAATCTAACCCTAAGATCATCCATACTCTGGATGATGTGTCCATTTCTTGTCTTACAGTACCAGTAGAAAGCAGGAGAAGTTCTCAGGAGGTTGTGGGCTAACCACTGATAAATATTAATAGGCAAAAATAGCAAAATACTGCTGGAAATGTACATTGATTTTCTTGAATCAATTTGAATAAAACTTATTTGATGTTAAAACGTGTGCTCCGTTATCACATGTACCACAACAGTGAGTTTCTTGTAATGTTTTAATGTGTGCCAATATTTTATCCTTACTGAAAATAGAGAATGTCTGTGTGCAAACAAAAACACAGAGCACGAACTGGAAGCCATTTAGCTTTTGGCCTAACTTAAAGATGACATATTTTATATCATGTGGATGACTTTTATTTAAAAAGTAAAGTAAATAAATAAAATTGAACCTGAAACAATAAAATTTCATGACAAAACTGTGATGTTGCCTCCTAAAGCTTACATCTTACCTACACTGCAAAGAATGTCCTATAAATTCCTATTATAATATTGTGATAAACCAAATATAAGTTTATTAAGCTTATTTCTAGACATTGCTACTTATTTCTATGCTTTAAATTTTCTTATTCTATTGGCAGATCATATTGCTTCTTTATAGAAAAAAAAATTAAAATTAGCAAAATCATCTACCAAGAGCTGAAATTAGTAAAAAAAACAAAAAGAAGAAGAAGGAGAAAAAAATAGGTTCTAGAAATCTAGGTTTAATAAACTTATATTTGGCTTACTGTAATCTTATAACAGGAAAAACTAGATAAATGTGACTAATGTGCTAAGATATAATTTTTTTGCTGTATATTTCTATTTCTAAAGGCATAGTCAACTTTTAGGGTTTCTTTGTTGTGGCCAAGCTGAAAAAGATGTACAGGGGAAAAAAAGACGACATGTTGCGTAGACGTACTTGCGCTGTAATTGGTTCATGTAGCATTCCTTCCATGCTTGATGGACCATCTGATTACTCAGCTTTTTCTCCGAATGCTTTGGGCTGTGAGTGGCTCCGCTCTCTTGACTACTCACGCTAGAGACTGCGGTCTGAAAACCACTGTCACCTAGAAACGTACACAAACACATAACATTGTATCTGAAACAACATTCACAGTTTATTTGGTTTTAGGCTTGACAGCTGTTTGGTCTTGCTCCTCCCACTACAATAAATCAATTCAACAACAGTATCTGTGACAGTATCTTAAGCTTATCAGTTTCATTCATTGACCCTCAAGCACTAAACATACTAATGCTACAAACAACAATAATCAAGATTATCCGTCTTACAAAGTTTAAGCATTTAGCTTGTTCACACTTCATCCCTTTAAAGTTGGAACCAGATGATTATCAAATAATTAGCATTACAGGGGATTACAAATTATGGAGATCAGTGTGTATATACAGTATGTACTATCATGTGCACTGGGAACTGTAGGGTTAATAATGGCTTCTAGTAGGTAATAATGTGGGCCAGTGGGTCGTTATTGGAGCCATTAACAGGAAATGCACACTAAGCATGTTTACATTCAGACTGCAGAGGTGAAAGGTAATGAGGCTGGGACAAGAGGAAATGCACTCGGATCTACGGGGGAATGTAAAGAGCTGATCAGTGTCTTCAGCCCACCTAATAATTAGTTCATCTAAACCGGAAAGCTCAAGCATGTTCACTAGCTGAGTGTTATGAGTCCTTCATTAAAACCAAGACAACATCTGTTCAGATCTTACAGAATATTAACTCTAGAGCTGGGCAATCTGTAAAGAAACAGGATGTGCAGTGCTGACGTGTTTTATTCCTCTTATACCACAGCAATTTGCTTACTGTTACATTTTTTTTATTAAAGAATGACACTGTGCTCTCTATCCATTTATAGTTATGTTTCATGTTGCAGAACATAGGTGAAATGAGTTAGCTCATGTTATTACTTATAACAGCTATAAACACTCATTCCCTCACAATCCTCTCCCTTTTTTCTCTCTTGTAGTTAATAAAACAAAAACTGTCCTGGATTCTTTGTGAAAGTCGCCTTGAAAACATAAATTTATAGCTTTATCTCTGACTGTTACAAACTACTGAGACTGGAGACTCCTTCCACAAATATTAAATAAATGCCTCCTCACAGAAATCTTCACCATGTTAACGATTAACGCCTACACACTTTTTAAAACTCCATCTAGTTGTTACTATAAAAACGATAACATATTAGAACAAGCACATTAATATACTGTAAACCCGGCTGCCAGAACTGCCAGTGCTTCTGACCAATCAGAATCAAGCATTCAATATACTGTGGTATAAGACAATAGAATATCGATATTGTGATAACATATTGTCAGAATTAAAAAAAAAGCAGTTGATTAAATGTTAAAATTGTATACATTTTTTGGTCTTCTTTACATTGTTGAATCACTGATTTTTTTGGCAATTACATAATTGTCTACAGAAATGTTTGCTGAGAGTAAGACTTGTACGGTGATAAGATATTTTTGTTATATTGCCCACTCCTATTTAACAACTAAAATCATGTGCAATTTGTATTGAGTTTTTATGTCCAATTGACATATGTGTGTTTATGTGTGTGTTACCGGAGCAAGGCTGCTCTGGGGAAGTGGGAGGGGTGAGAGGAATGCCGCAGTTTGATGAGTCTCTAGTGCCACTTTGAGCTCCCTGGGCAGGAGGAGGCTGTTCCACAGGCAGATCAGCTTGGGCAATGAGCACAAAGGCAGCTGGGTAGATCATCCTCACACCACCTATAGTGGTACATAAGCATATATGAGAGAGAGAGAGAGAGAGAGAGAGAGAGAGAGTTGCTTGAACAAATTTATCTAAGAAATACAAATATTGCTAATATGGTGTAGAGAAACATAGCAGCCTGTGTCAATGTTGTAAATTTAATTTCTTAATATTGGTTTAAGTAAAAGGCAACTAAAACAGAAGACATCTGTCCTTATTTCACCTAAAAGGTCAAACGAAACTGCGCCCACACAAGATTAAAAAGCTGTCCTTTAATAAATACAGAACAGCTGTTTGCTTAGAATGAGCAATTCAAGAACACTCAGACTCTGATTTATTAAAGGTTTGCATAAGAACTTAAAAACCTTCACAAATAACAGTGCAAGCTAATTTAGTAACAGGATCTACAGAAGACAGCTTCTTTCAAATGAGCAAAATAGCTTGGCTTGGCCGTTTTGCGAGCTGAATGAATATGTAATTTGGGATGTTTCTCCAGAAACGTGCAAGATACAGGGTGCTGTCCATACAAATATATTTAATTTAGCACCCGCATTGTGATTTTCTGCAGCCTGAAGGTCACTTAAGGAATGGAGATTTGAAATTAATACAACTGAAGGGCAGGTATTAAAATTCATTTACTTAATGATGAGACTTTTTTTAATACATGATTACTTGATTATTGACACTTGATAATATTAATACTTGATGATGATTACCACAGTTGAGTTGGATTTATATTAAGTAATCACTGTTGCTCATCGAATGACAGAGATGTTTCAGAGATGTTTTTCTTCTTCCTGATCCCATGACTCTGCTGGGACTGTGTGTATAACTTGTCTAGGTGGAGCCACTCACCCACGATGACCTCCAGAGCGACATGGCTGTGGGGGTCGTAGCTAAGGTCACTGTTGTGCTCGCCCCTGCTGTGTTTCAGCGCCATGGGGTAGAAGTAGCTCCACTCTTCCATCAGCTTCCGTACTGCCGGATCGCTCATCTTAAACACCTGGCCCGTCAGAGTGCCACCCAACCCGTACGGACTCAGGATCACTGCAAGAAAGAGACAGAGACAAACAAACATGATAAATGAACACATTAAAATGCTAGGACTGCTTGTTCATGATTACAATGTGTCTGCTAATTTAGATACAAGAGCTAGCTGTCTTCCTAATTGTGAGTAATCAAGTGCTATATGTGACATGCAGAGAAATTTTTGACAACAGTTGAATGAAAAGCTCAGTCAAAGTTCCACCTATGAAGGCAATATTGCTAACAGGCAACTGTATGCACAACGTAATAAAGCCACGAAGTCATCAAATCGTAATGGGTGCACAGGATTTAGGGTATTTTTTCAGGCTTTTAATCTGCTATTTTGATTTTTTTTAGCAAATTAATAAAATAATGCCAATGTTTTAGTTAATTTAAGTGCTCTCTTTTACCCTCGGTTTAAAGGATAAGCTGATCCAGCACTTATCTACTACTCTTACAGCTCTCTTTAAGTGTTTCTCATAAGTGTTTTATCCATTAAAAATCAGTCCTTGAGATAAGCAATTTCTGCTATTAACGTGATGTCCTACACACACCCATTTTTGTGAAGGTTAAAGGGACAATATTATTAATTAACGAATAAATAATGTCATATTTATGTATTTAACATGTTCATAGTTTTTTGACTGTATTTACAACAAAAACATAAATTTCAGCGTGACATATTGTGGTTAAGGTAAACTGCCAGACAGTGGCGCTTAATACTGCTCATCACTCAAGCCGATTTCTTGCGATAACTCCACGTGCGTAACTCTCACTTAGCTACTTCAGTCCGTAGTTATGTCTGAGGTCTGAATACCGGTGTGTGCAATTTCTGTATTAAATCCTCAGTACCTACGTTCGTAACTCAACTCTGAATACAGCCCATGACATTTCTTTAAATCACTATTTTTAAGTCTGAAAAGTATGGTGGCCTGTGAACAACATATGCCCCATGCGCTTAAGTTTTGTATGTACTTTCAGAGAGGCAGAAAAGTGTAACTTGAGTACATCTCACCCTGTATGGGACTGCTGGAGGTCTGGGCCAGGCGCACATGCTCCTCAGTGATGTGGTAGACAGGCTGGTGCTGTGAGATCTCCACGCTGGTGCACACGTTACTCTCACCATGCAGGAAGAAGGAGAAGGAGCAGGAGAGGTGCTCACTGCTGCTGGAAAAACACAGAGAGAAAAAAAAAAACAGGGGGATGTCATTTCATGTACTAATGTACTCATGTGTCCAGAAGAGGGCGATAAGCACAAAGTCAATTGAAGTAATCTGTGTGGCACATAAGCATTTTTCAAGCTCACCAAGAACAACAGAACACTGGAGACATAACACAACAGCAGGCTGATTCAGCACACAGCCGCAGTCTCTCTCACACACACATGTATATTTGTATAAGCGTTCCTCCTATATTCACATTTAATTTATATTTATGCTGAGTCTGAATCAAACAATAAAAAGAAATACTACACTCATCCTCTTTTTCCCATGTACCAGTCCAACTCTGTGCTAGAACCATATGAGGATCTATTTATGGGTATGCTGAGTGCCAATGGGAAAATCTCCTGTTAGAGTATTAGACAAAGCTAATATGCAGAAGCAGATGCCCGTAACCAGGATCAAAATTGTAGTGATGTTCACATTGCAGAAATGTGTCATAGTTAATACATCATAATGTGCACTGCATCAATTGCTAGTTCCTTGCATCAATTGCTAGTTAGTTGCTCTGATGCTAATTAGCCCATTTAACTTGAATGAGTTAAATATTGTGGTTTACAAGACAACTTACGTTTTCTGAATTACACCATGATACAATGCCATCTATACAGTGAATGTTATCCCGCTTGTAGTATGTCAATAATGAGTAACATCATGCAAAGCAACTTAAAAACAATAAGTGCTTATTTATATTCAATTAAGGAACTCGTAGCTAAACCCAGTCTGCTAACGTTACTCCAGCTAGCAATCTGATTTGGCTAACAATGTTACAAGTAGTCTAAATTGAAAAAGTAACAACAACAACAGTTATAATAATAATAATAATAATAATAATAATAATAATAATAATGTTTGCATTTTACAAGCAGCCAAGTGTCCTCACAAAACTATATCACATATCATATCTCACCTGTAATATGTGCCTTGCATACCTCTCAAGAAGAAGTTAAAATTTGGAAGCACAGCAAAACCTACAGGTCAGTTGAGAACCAATGATCACTGCTCTTTGGGTCTTGGAATTTGAGCTTTTCCATATAGTAGACTATGTTCTGCCACTATCAAGATTTATCAAGATTTCTCTGTATATAAGCTATGTGAGGAGCAAAAAAAAATTTAAAAACTATAAAAAAATAAATAAACCTTCCAAAATGTCTGGACCTCTGGGTCCTCATAGCTAGTTGTACACATGTAACACAGACACGCATACTTGTAACCCCATTAATCCCCACTGAGTACAGGAAAGTGTTAATGTTGTCCTTTCTGGATGGACGGGATGTCTTTCCTCTTTCTCCTGTTGACCAGCCCAGCTATACCCAATCATAAGCACATTTTAGCCTGTTATGCAGAAGCATTTGTGCTCAAAAAGAGGTTTGTAACTATGGTCTGTTAGTGTATGCCAAGCTAGCAAATGGGAATTGGCAAGGTTTTATCACATACACTTAAACAGCTTTGCTTGACATTTTGGCCATATTTGAACAGGATTACAACACTTCTGACTAAGTTCAGCTCCTACAGTCTACTGTTATCTTGTGTCAATCCCTCATGCCTGATAAACTAAAATGCCTTAATGCCTTAAGAAGACTGAGATTCCTCTCATAGGGAAATGATGATGGCAAGTAGAAGAGGACTTGTTAAAAACAGTATAGGAGCATTATTTGTCACATCATGCCAGAATAGAATTGAAGGAGTTCTAATTATTGCAAGTCTATCAATTATCTGCATGTATACCTGCCCCCAAGACAACATCGCTCTAATCCCAGATTTTATCAAAAATATTAGACAAGTTATCAGTGAGAGTGATAATAACACTGCTCTCTCAACTTTGGATAGCATCGCATGCACTGTAAGAGCTCTCATGTGTGGCCTTTATGGAGTTTTACAGTAAAAGACTGTGAGTGATGGTAAGATGTATACACATTTTTCACTTGAGTAAAACCAGGAATAACTTGCATATAGGTGATATAAAGATGTAAGCACTGTTAAATTCTTGGATCTGAAAGGTCAGAAGTTAATGGCTAGTTTTTCATAACCGCACAGCTCTGGCAATAGAGAAACCTTCGGGAGAAAGGACTTTCTGATTTCTCTGTAATATGACAAGCTGCTGTTTTTCATCTTATTAGCTACAAGATAAAGAAAAAAGACTGGTGAGAGAACGACTGTTTATAGTTGTGATAAAAGTGATAAAAGGAACTTGTTTCACAGACCTTCCACAGCATTAAATGTAACTATAAACTGATAAAAGCTATGACAGTGAATTAATGTGGTATAAAAGTCAAACCACTTTGCTGTTATTGGAAAATAATTAACTTTGGAGGGATGACACCACCCTGTCATCTCGAGGTGTGAATGGGACTGTTTCTTAATCCTTCTCCCACCCACACCCAAGGGAATTCTGACCAATCCCACCTTCTCCCACAGGCACTCTTGACCAATCCCGCCTGCTCCCACAGGCATGCTTGACCAATCCTGCCTGCTTCCGCAGGCAGTTGACCAATTCTGCCCGCCCCCACAGACATTTTTGACCAATTTTGCCTGCTCCAAGAGACACTCTTGCCCAGTCTCACCTGCTCCTGCAGGCACTCTTGACCAATTTTGCCCACTCCCGCAGGCATTCTTGATCAATGCCACCCACTCCCGCAGGCATTCTTGATCAATGCCACCCACTCCCACAGGCACTCCTGCCTGCTCCCAGGTCTTGACCAATCCCCCGTCTGCTCCTGCAGACACTCTTGACCAATCGCGCCCGGTCCCACAGGCATTGCTGACCAATACTGCCTGCTCCTGCAGAAACTCTTGACCAATTTTGCCCACTTCCACAAGCACTCTTGCGCAATCCCACTCCCTCTTGACCAATTTAACCTGCTCCCGCAGACATTCTTAACCAATCCCACCCACTTCTGCAGGCAGTCTTGACCAATCCCACCTGCTCCTGCAGGCATTCTCTACCAGTCCCACCCATTCCCGCAGACACTCTTGACCACTCCCACCTGCTGACACTCTTGACTAATACCGCACGCTCTCACAGACAATCCAACCCCAGTCCAGCAGTTCTGAATAGTGAACAGTTAATTTTTGTTCATATCTGCCCACAATATTTTATAATAAGCTTAGTTGGTTCTATTTCCCAAAATATAAACAAATTAGTCATTTTAACCACAGTGACCCTGACCAGAAGAAAGCATTTACTGACAATAAATGAATGCAATAAACATGTCACGCAGTACCTTGTGAGCAACCCACCATGTCCGGGTAACAAAATTTCCTGTTCCAGTACAGAAAGTTCGATTTTGTTCCAGTTTGTACCAGTTCTTGTTTTTGAATGTACAATTGAAAAAAAAAAAAACAGCATTGTGTACATTATGACTACATGCCTAATACACAAATCCCATCATGCATTATTAGACTCGCACTGGGCACAATTTATACTACACACTAGAATCCATCAGAAACGGTACAGCCGGAGATGCCAGGAAATGACTGTGCCATTTACCATCCACAGCAGCCTGTGTGTGTGTGTGTGTGTGTTCCATGTCATGTATAGCTTATGTATATTTGTCTAGTGTCAAGTTTTGGCCTCATTGTTTATGACTGAGTGTGACTACGCAATCACACAAGAAGTGAGAAAAAAAACATGTGGTCAGATGTTTTATCAATTCCCTACTCATAACTTTAAATCCTACCTGCAATTAGTTCCCATTTGCTGTTTGATCCACAAAAATGGAAGAACCTATAACAATGATTTCATCTTATCATGTCATTAAATGTGTGTAGAGACATTACAAAGAAAAATTAAGCTTGGAAGGATGTAGCAGAGATTGTTGGTGCTTCTGGTGAGTATACATAGCTAGTACAGTTAGCTTGCTTTGCTAGTCAGCCAATGAAGGAAGCCTAGCATGTAACATATAAATCAAATTTAAATACATTTTAAACAAAAGTGATATGTATAAATCATATGGTGGACTGCAGGGTATACTTCTTGGCTACTACTGTTTCTCGTCAGAAGTAAAATTAATGATGGACAATGCACACCTACTAGCTGACTTAATACTATGTGAGCATTTAATCAATTAAACTTACAGCTGATTAATCAGTTACATGTGTTGGATTTGAGGAAAACATTACCTAAACTCACAGGCTATCCTGTGTGCGCCATTGAGGCTTTTGTTTCCAAATTTTGACACTAATCAATAGACTTCAACTTGAAGTGAACTAAGTTGCCTACTGGGATTAAACAGCAGTAGAGATCATATCCAAAGTGTAGTCTATTACTCGCCATATAATGTGTCAGAAATATAATCTTATCTACTGTGTGCTTTTATAGTTATAGCATTAAAAAGAAAAGAAGCGTTCGAGGCAGCGAGCTGTCCAAAGCTGTAATAATCTTTATGAGTCTGTCTCGTGTCTCCTGCCTGAACTCACGGCTGTAGCACTGTAGACGAAATTCCACAACACTAATTCATCACCCATAATGAAGACTGTAACATCCTGATGGCATCTCGAGATCTTGTCCACATCAGAAGTTTGACTGTATTTTGGGTGCATTTGAAGATTTAGCTGCAGGCATATACAGCTGTTTTTGGGAAAATGATCATTTTCTAGGCTGGAGACCTGTTTCGTGTGTTTCTTTTAGCAGAATTTGATAAACTTATATGTATTTGTGGTAGACGGCTAATTCTGATTGGTCCTTTGATAGTCACCTCAAACCTGCCACATAAAAATGGCAAAAAAAGAATGGTTGTTTCTTGCAGTCAAAGTAAATATGCTACCGAGGTTACTAATAGCAAACAGAAAAGCCCTAATACTAAAAGGTTAATTATGAAAATAAGTTGAGCATTAACATATCTATGGTATGTAACAGAATTACTTGTAATTACCACACGCCTGCCTATTAATTATTAATTACTAGCTACTTTGTGTACTGTAAAATTGTTTGTAAATTGTTTGTTTGTTTGTTTCTTTGTTTCCCCCCATTTTCTCCCAAATTTAATTTTGGCCAATTCCCACCCACCAGCCACTTCTCCCCATCATACGACAGCTAGCAAGGAGGAGGCTGAAGGCTAACGTGCTTCCTCTGAGACACGTGAAGCTGGCCAACCACATCTTTTTGCTCTCTTTGACTCCCAGCCATGGATGAGTAACTTCTTTGTTTTTAAGTGAAAGTGTTATAAAATCACTTTTAAGCTCACTTTTATGGCTGGTAAATATGATGATATAACATTTATACATAATGTTCAATTATGTCATAATAAATTTTCCTGAGATATCATGGGTATAATAATATCTTTCAATAAAGTTTTTAGAGGACTAATATTTGTTTTTGTATTGATTTTACAGACTCTAAAAGCAGCTGATTTAATTTAAAAAAAATTTGTAATGAAGCTTTAAATTGTAATGAATCTTTAAACAAATTTCTTGTAATTAGTTCTAATTTGATAAATATTTTTATTTTGATTGTCCCTCCTTTTCACTGTTAAATCATTTATTTTTGTAGACATTCAACAAAAGTATTTTGAGGAACTCATGGTATTTGAAAGGAAAAAAATGCTATTTTGTTAGCAAACCTATATCATGATACATACTGTGTATCTTAGAAATGTCAAGTATTGTGATATGCTATTTATCTCATATTGCCCATTTCCTTTTGATAGACAGGTTGTGATTGATTATTTCTATTTATACCGCAGATTAAGTAGAACACCCTTATGTAGATGACAGATAATTGTAATTCCTTCCTCAAAAACATGCTGATTGAAAGTTTACACACAATGAGGTCCTAAATTGCAGCAATGAAATTAATAACAAAACAATTTTACTGAGGTGATTATCTCCGCTACAATTCTTCCCCCAATCAATCCAGCATGAAGTAAAAATAGATAAGAGATAAGTATGAGATAATGATAATATTTATAAGATACAAGTGATTAGAGATAATGTCTGTGTGTGTTTGCTAGTCAATAAAGCAACAGCAGAAATAAATCTCCTCACAGCGTCTCCCAGGACAATTAGCAGCCTGTTTAGATTAAACCACGCGGCAGTTAATAATGCAGAATGCTTCTTAAACAAAAAACTAAAACAGTGTCTAGATGTGTATATGCATTACAATGTACAGAGTTATGGAGATAAAAGGTGAATTAAACTGTCCTCAGATGCGTAAACACATGGCTAATGCATTTTTTTCCTGAGCCAGCTAAGCAGCTCGGTGTCCGAGTGACCCCGTGATGTAGCCTGACACCCGATGTCTGTTGCCAAGGAGATGGCTAATGTCTCAATGTCATTCCTTTCCCTCCAGCCAAAGAAGGCTAGGAAAACTGTCCACACACACACACACACACTCACACATACACACACATGCGCACACATCAAAAGCAGGCATGACTGTGTGCAGTAAAGACACGCTCTGTGGGTTAGCAGCGCTTAAAACATCAAAGTGTACATAAATAAAAATTCTAATTCTGTTGAGAAGAGAAAACGTCTGAATGATAAGAATGAACGATATATTATTAATTAATTCATGATTGTCACCAGGCTGGCCACGGCAATACACAAATAAGCATTTTTTTAATAGTATTGGTAAGCCAGATAAGTTCTGTGAGTGTGTTTATAAAGTGTGACATTGGCATTGACCATTAACAAACAAACAGACAGACAGATAGATAGATAGATAGATAGATAGATAAACAAACAAAAACTTCTACTACTACTACTACTAATAATAATAATAATAATAATAATTATTATTATTATTATTATTATTAATTAATTATAATAATTTATTATTATTAGCATTATTATTATTATATTCAAAATAATGCACCAAGTTGTTTTAAGATGTATTTTTCCTTTTTTGGTCAGATCCAAAAATAAACTTAAGTGCTCTGTTTTTTGAATTTTCTTTTAAAAAATTATTATGCAAGTGAGGCTATAGGTATCATTAAATAAGCAATAATTTGCATATCACAAAAATCTATTTTTCACTGGATTTCAGAATGTATTTTTTTTATTGTGATAACCCACCCAGTGGTTGGATTTTCACATACCAGTTTATAAAAGTATTATTTCATATCATTATTAATTAATTAAATGATATTTTGCATAATTTTGAACAAATTGCACTCAATTTTGTAAAGCATATCACAGGTGTAATGTGTGACATAATAATAGCAATATATTATTTTTGTTCATATTTTGTCTATTTTTTGGACACCACTAACACATTACTGTACTGCTAATTCTGTGCACATATGCTGCTCTACGTCCTGTGTTTATATTTAAAAGCATGTTTATCCTGATCAGCACAATCCATTTATAAGGCTTTTTCCTGTCTTCTTTCTACTTCTACCTTTTTCTCTCTCTCTGGGAGTCTGATGCAATCTGTTACCAACGTACAGTGCAGTGCGCACTGCCAGACACAAAGAAAGGAGGGGAAAGAGGGAGGGAGAGAGTCAGCGGAGAGGAGGTCTGGAGGGAAGAGGGAGGGAGTGAGGGAGGGAAAGAGGTAAGAAAGGAGGAGGGGTGGGGAAGGCGGCATCTCTTCAGAGATGTGCTGGTAGTCCTCACGCTCTGGGCAATGGGGGAGAATGAAAGTTAACTAAGCGTTACAGAGGTTACAGCGCCTCCTGCTTTTGAGCCGGGAGCTTTGCAATGAAATGGACGCTGGGTAATTGAGTTTGCGGGTTACTAATGTGACTCACAGGGTGGGATTATGGAGAAATATTTGTGTAAGTCATTACTGGAATTGCTACAGATGTAGGCTGTGTTTGCGGTATTTACTGGACAAAGTATGTCATGTCATAAGTTACGAGTTATGTAAGGTATATCAGGGATGCACAATAAAATCTAAAAGGACAATCACGATTATTTTTTGATTATCAGAATTATTCAGCCGATTTAAGAACCAAAGAGTTTCACTTCTATCGTTACGTATCAGTAAACATGTCTTTTCATATCAGATATTATAAGCGTCTATATCATATATGCCAGTATGTGATATATGTTGCATCCACAAAACAGAATCCACCAAAGCTGAAAATACACTATATGTCCAAAAGTTTGTGGACACCCGAAAATCATATGTGCTTGTTGAACATCCCAGATTTCCAGATCCCGTTGCTGTTATAATAAGCTCCACTCTACCGGGAAGGCTTTCCACTGGATTTTGGAGAGTGGCTGTGAGGATTTGTGTTCATTCAGCCACAAGAGCATTAGTGAGGTCAGATACTGATGTTGAGCGAGGAGGTCTGGAGTGCAGCCGGCATTCCAGTACATTTCATCCCAAAGGTGTTCAGTGGGGTTGAGGTCAGGGCTCTGTGCAGGACACTCGAGTTCTTCCACTCCAACCTTGGCCAACAATGTCTTCATGGAGCTCACTATGTGCACAGGGGCATTGTGATGCTGGAACAGGTTTGGGTCCCTTAGTTCCAGTGAAGGGAGATTGTAATGCAGCAGCATACAAAGACGTTCTATACAACTGAGTGCTTCCAACTTTGTGGCAACAGTTTGGTGAAGAAACACATGTGGGTGTAATGGTCAGGTGTCCACATACTTTCAGCCATATATAATAACAACTGTCTTGTCTCTGATGAAAAATAGCACTACGGAGCATTAACTGAACATCACTTGAATTTTAATTTAAAGAATTAATATCAAAATGTATATGAGGATATTCATTTACTGGGATACTAGGATACGGGACACGTTTTGTAGTGCCTTCAGAAGTCTGCAGAAGTCACTTAATGCCACCTATATTGCTAATTATATTCTAATAAGATATGAAATTAGATGATAACCAGATACCCAATTATGAACTAATACAAGTGTTTATGAATATTATGAATAAAGAGTGTAAATAAAATTAATAGTAATTTGTAAGTGTCTAATTTTGCCTTTACTGAACAAAGAACAAGACTTTAATTAACACCTCATATGTCTTCCTTAAAACAAAGTGTTAGCAACTATAAAGACAATTCATGAGAATGACTACAAATTATGTATATTTAGTAGAAAAGAAAAGAAAATCAGTACACTCTTTTAATAATCTTTCTAATGTAGCATTCAATGAAAAGTACTTCCTCTGCTTTGCTATTTATATTTTCATTTTAACAGGAATTTTTCATTTTATTTTATTATAATAATTATTATATGTTTTATTATTTTTCATTCTTTTTAAATTCTTACAGTTTCTTCATGTATGTTTCATTTTATTCTGTATGTCTATATTTAGAATTTATTTATTTTTATGTTTTACCTTTTATTTATTTTATCTGGTCTATTATTTTATTATTTCATATTGTATTCCTGCAATTAAATTTGTTTTTTTTTTTGTATTATCTTTTAATCTTTTTTACTAGGTGGCTGTACAGCTTGAAGCTACCATATGTATGAAAAGTAAAAAATGATTGCAGTTGATGCATGTTTAATTAATCAAGAAATCCAAAAATTAACGAGCAGCCCTGATAAAAGGTTTTTCTAGCATACAAGAAAAAAAGGATTAGATATAAAGAAAAAAAAAACAGACAGATAGTGAGTGTGTGTGTGTGTGCATATTTTTGGCACATACGGATTTCTCAGTGTTAAGGAATGGCATGTGTGTGTGTGTGTTTCTCTCTCTCTCTCAGGCTGCTCAATAATTCACTGCTTGGCTCTGTGTTGGACCCTGCAGGAGGCGCAGCAGCTGATAGTGTGGCACAGACAAAGCTGTCAAAGCAGAGAAGAATCAGGTGGGTTTAACATCCCCCTCCTCTCCATACCCTAATGACAGAGCTCTCCCCATTCGAGCAGCTCAGCAGGGAAGCGCAGCAAATCTCAGCTTCCCGCCACTGCTGTTCTTATATTCACACAATCTCTCCCCAATCATACAACATACACAAAGAAAACTCCTGCATGTGTGTTCACACACACTGTATGAGCATAAACATTCCGGTACTGCCATCACGCCTCACAAAAAAGGTGTCTTCATTTCACTTCCAACACACGCTCCACTCCCATGAGGGATAAACATCAGTCCTTATTGTTCAAAGCGAGTCACAAGCACAGAGACGAGAGAGAGAGACACAGAGACAATGAGAGAAAGAGAGACATGTTCTGATCTCCTGCTGTGTTGTTGAGACAGAACTGAGGATAGTCCTCTTATCCTTGATTCTTATCCTCTCTCTTTTACTTCATTCATGTTTCATTTCATGCTTCATTCACTCCATCATTTATTTACTGTATACTATGATAGGGTAGTGTTTTTCAATTAGGGTTGCCAGATTGCTGCTCATGGTTTCGTCGAGTCTCATTGTTTATGATCCAATTGATTTGGAAACAAATAATTGTGCTGATACTTTAAATCCAGTCTGAGATTATTTGTGGTCAAGTGGGAAGGTTTTAAACCCTGACTGAAGGATTGAAACAATCAATCCAACCTGGCAACCCTGATTTCTACATAACCGCCTCCTCAGCATGTGCATTTGTGCTTTACACAAACCCTAATTTTATTGGTTTGACATAAAAAATCCTCAAGTTGGACTGAATTCATAAATCAATAATAGTAAATATCACATAACATCATTAATCTGAGGGGACAGTAGTTTTGCAAAGGGGTGATTTTTGTCATTTTTTAAAACCAGGAAGATAATTCACCTTTTTTTTCTAATACAGCACAGTACAGTTACTAATCCAAATCCATATCTATCTGCAGCAGGGATTATAAAAATTACAGGGATCAAAATCCAAATAAATTTTTCATTGAGCGTAATAAAAAATGCAAAAACATAATCACTGTGATTTTTCTCCAGAGTGACAACATTAATTTAAAAACCAGCGACCACATGGAATGTTCCGGGTTTGTACTCTATGGAAATGTTATCAGATACTATAACTAACATAGGGGTGTAATACAATGTCACTATCTGTATCTGTATAGTGCTCCAAATACCCATGTCTGTAACTGCATTTAAACCTGAAGTGGGCGTGGCCTAAACCACTAGAATAAAAAAAATAGAGGTAGAAGTGGCAGCTCTGTCAGCGTTGGGTTGTGAATTCTGGCCCTGACAGTTCCTCAACCTCAGCTACATCACTCCAGTTCATAACTGGTCTCAACCAGAGATGTGGGCAGGACTGTTTTTCTTAATCCAGCTGTTGCCGTTGTTATTTTTGTTTGCACCTGTTTGTGATATTTTCCAACAAATTTATCTGGTTCTATTCCCAAAAATATAAGTACACTAGTAGCCTAATTTAAGCCACCCCAATCCTGACCAGGCAGTTACTAAGGAAGTTGTAAAGCACCACATGTTCATGTTAATGGTGGTACTTCTGTCACACAAGTTTCATATCTGTCCACTCGCTCTCACCTGCATGTTCACGCATCTTTTTTAGTGGGACCCCAGTCCAGTCTAGTCTCACCCACATTGCCATGACCTTCTGGCAAGTTTTTTGGGTTTTTTTTTATTCATATCTGTATTTGTATCCATTTACAACACATGATCTTTTCATTCTGGATAATATTTGGTTAACACTTGGGCATGAAGGGAAATCTACCTCAGTACCAGTGCTTAGTTATGGTTTGAATCACTCCTGGATTTAATTTTACTATCCCTAATTAACTTTGTGAATGACTATCACTAAGCTATTGTTGTCGTCTCTTTTCTTTCTTTGAAAATGTTTTTTTTTTTTCTAAAGACAGAATGAGTCCAAAAGAAAAAAAAACTGTAATACCATTTCCTCTGCAGGCTACAACATCTGCTCAGCCGTTAACCATTACGCGAGTCCAGCGCACTTAAAAAAACTTTGCTTTCATGTTCCTTCACCCTTCCTCTATCAGAAAATGTTTTGTTTCTGTTACCTTATGAAAAACCACGAGACTCACTCAGTCGAATATAAAAATGGAAGCTTTAGATACAAATGAACAAATGAAGATAAATTGTTGAGATAACAGTGAAGGGAATTGTTGATAGGTCTTACTAGAAGAGAAGCTCAAATAATAATAAAAAAAAATGTAGACAGAAGCACTACAGCTTACAATAGCTTGCAACAGTCTCTAATGTTTCTCCATTTGTGTGTGTGTGTGTGTGTGTGTGTGTGTGTGTGTGTAGACAGAGAAAGATACAATGAACAAAAGCAACTGTGTGACAACTGAAAAAAAAACATTTAAGTAGAAAAGATAACTCTAATAATATATTTGCTCTATTTGTTACATGAGGACAAACAAAATCTCTCTGGATATCACTAGAATATTTTTTCCTTGTATTTTCTAATCTCCTGGAGAAAAGGGATACCAATAACGCTATTGTCATTTAGAACAATGGCACTAGGAAAACAAGTCTAACAAGTGACACATCTAGAAACCCAACTCTCAAAATATTTCCATTTCAATCCCTAGACGCTGCTTTTAATGTCCAACATCCTACTGTAGTATTTAAAAATAATCTTCAAACATGCCGTTTCTGTAAACAGTCCTTTTACCAAGCCCCTAATATCGGCTCATATTATTATCTATTAGAAATAAAAACACTAGGGGTGTGCTGTTGTAGGAAAATAATCAACAAAAGTGTGGTCCGACATGAAGCGGAGTTACTGTTACCACCTAGAAGATAATTGTTTTCCAATAACATCACTAGAAAGTGTTTTATTTCTCTTAAACCACAGCAATTTGCTAACGATTACATTTTTAAAAAATTAGCAAATGATACATCAAAGTATTTATCCGTTTAGATTTACTTTCAATGTTATGGATACTTTTAAAGTTTATGTTCAATGTAACTTCCAAGAAACAAGTTAGTTCCTGTTATCACTTAGATCTGCATCTCTTTTTATTCTCTCCTGTAGTTTATACTACAAAAAATGCAGCTTGTCATGTTATAGGGCAACCATAACGCGCACATTCTATGTTCTGAAGACTTTCCCATGGCGGAAAAACTTTACTGTTGCAAAGCACTGACACTGCAGAGTCCTTAAAGTTTAAATAAACATCTCCTAATAGAAAGCTTCACCATAGCAGTGATTACGCATTTTTCTCTGTTAAAAAACAAGACCTTTTTAAATCAGTTATTTATTAGGCTTAGATTATGTGGAGATCACCCGGCATGGTGCTAGTGCATGATATACACATGGAGATATACAGTACTGTGCAAAAGTCTTAGGCACATGCAAAGAAATGCTGGAGAACAAAGATGCCTCCAAAAATAATGAAATTAAATGTTTCTACAGTTAAAAAAATACTATAAAGAGCAGTAAACAGTAATAAATGAATGATCCTTTGCTTTTAAAAAAATTAGTCTCAGGTACAGTGTGTGCAGTTTTATAAGGAAATGAGCTGTAAGTGTTACTGAACATCTTGCAGAAGCAGCCACAGTTCTTCTGGAGACTTTGACTGTCACACTTACTTCTTATTTTTGTAGCAAAACCCAGCAGCCTTCATTATGTTTTTTTGTCTGAAAAGTGTCTCTTATGGAATCTGCTGCTTTCTTTACTGATATACAAACACTTTTCTCTAACATTTAATTTTATGCTTTAAAACTAATGTTTGGAAATCTAAAATGTTTTTGTACTGATTTGATAATGTAGAAGTCATAAAATAATAATCTAGAACAAAGTTTGTACTAAAAAATATGGTGCCTAAGACTTTTGCACAGTATTGTAATTAATCTGATATACACAAAATGCCTAAAATACAACCCACAGACAAAAAATAAACCTGTAGATCACTTCGGCTGGAAAACTGAATACATGGCAACCCTGACTCTGTGCTTTTTTTCCCCCCGGTGTTAAACTGGATTTCCAACGAACATTCCTCTCAACTCCTGGCCAGTTTCAAAGAAAAATCTGAGGCCACAGTCATGCCTCTATCCTGTTTCATCAAAGCAGAAAT
Organism: Pangasianodon hypophthalmus; assembly: GCF_027358585.1. Lineage (NCBI taxonomy): Eukaryota > Metazoa > Chordata > Actinopteri > Siluriformes > Pangasiidae > Pangasianodon > Pangasianodon hypophthalmus. The sequence continues at coordinate 5,371,448 of NC_069736.1, read as the reverse complement.
ATTTCCAACACAGCAGGCGAGCTCGATTCGGCATTACAAAAGAAGGAATGAACACAAAACACAAAACGTTTAAATCACAATTATAAGGTTTAATAATAACCCTTCATCATATCAGTCCAAGTCAAATGCCAACTCGTACAAGTCACATTCGCTCAAATGAGCTGCTCTGACAGCCTACTAATCTGACTCCATTATCTCTTTTGCAGCACACACACACCTTACACGCTCACACACTTGGACCGTCTGGCACCCTTTCCCCCTCACACACTGTCATCCTCGTCACACACTCTGCCACGAGTGGCACCCCCACCTGCGAACTTGTTGCCACCGGTGCCTCCAGGGGACGACTAAACGCTCGCAAACTCCTCTGCCACATGGTGCGAACTGCTGTGACACTACACTGCTGAGGATTGTCACTGAGGAGCGGCGAGAGGTGGGAACGCTTTCACTCCAAAGACAACACCTCAAGAGTTCCACCGCAAGGGACGAGCTTACATTTCTCTCAACCATGTTAGAGGGGAAAGGTGCGAAACATATCAGAGCATTGTAACCATAATTATATACCAAGTAACAAAAACTCGGCTGCAGATGAATTCCTTTAAATATCACATTTCTTTGCGTTTAATGGTAAACTGCTTTTAAGAAAGCAGAAATTAGCGTTAACGCTACTTTATTGTCACATCGCATAAACCACAAAAGCAGCATCAAACATTTATCTTTCAAAATGTATCATACAGAATATTATAGATTCATTTTAATTTATTTCCATACAGATTACAGTTTCCCTGTTGCTGTTATTTTTTTTAAATATATTTAAAAATATGTTTAAGGGAAAAAAGATTTAAGGTCAGAAATAAGCATAACTGAGACACGCCTCTATTTTCGGCAAACTCCGCCCCACACATGCAAAAGCTCTCTGAATAGCACTTAAGTCTGTAGTTATGTCTGAGGTTTGATAGACAGACAGATAGATAGACAGATAGATAGATAGACAGATAGATAGATAGACTTCAACATCACTGTGCTAGTACACAAATATTTTGAATTCGCTATTGTGAAATAAAACTTATGTGCGACATAGCTATCATTAAATAAGTACATAATTAACATCAGTGGACTGTATTGGTACCACAAGACAACAAGGTTGAATTCTCTAGTCAGAAGTTGTGCGTTATTTCCGTATAACCACATGGTCAAGGCTGTAACATGAACGACAGGTTTACATTAACGTGCATGTTCTAATATGCCGTTGTTGCTGTAGTAGAAGCTCATTCACAGGGACGCCGCATAATCTAAGACTAGAAATAACTAAATTTTTTTACGTGTTTTATTTAACAAGGAAAAATGTATAATGGTTGATGAGGTAATTTTTTTTTTATTAGGAAACGTTTACTTAACATTTACGGAATGAGTCTCAGGTGTCAGTGTTTTGTAACAGTCACGGTGCTTTGCTAAGTTTTCCAGCAAAGTCTTCAGGACAGAGGAGTTTACGCTTCCCGTTTATCGTTGCTATAAC